>NC_041388.1:685500120-685701875 GCF_002162155.2 Triticum dicoccoides
CCCTAAATATCAAGTATCATCAGTGTGAGATAAATGTGGCCGTCGGTGTCGGACACTACATCCACGTCCCACAAGTGATGCGGGCTTCGACGCCCACGTCACTTGTGGGACGTGGATGTAGTGTCCAACACCGACAGCCACATGTATCTCACACCCACGATACTTGCTATTTAGGGTTTCCTCTACCGCTCGGCGACCCTCGACGACCCTCGTTTCTGATAAAAAAAAGAGGAAGAAGAAGAAAAAAAAGAGAAGAAAGAATAGAGGAGTTCCTCTATTCTTTCTTCTCCTCTTTTTTTCTTCTTCCTCTTCTTTTTTTATCCTTGAAGCGTTGTCGAGGCCACCCCAAACCCTAGAGAAGTAGCGTCGAGGCCACCCCAAACCCTAGAGAAGCAGCATCGAGGCCACTAATTAATATTAGTTCTACGTTTGCCACTAATATATCCATCTGTCATGTTCGAATAATAATTGCCATGTTGTAAATATTTGTAGAAACTATGGACACCGCCCGAGACGAAGTACAAGAAGAGTTGTTGGGGGGCATAATCGCACGAGGAAGTGATGCCGTCTGCTCGTTGTTTCTCAACGACACCGATGGTCTGGAAGCAGCTGGCTATGATTATGATGGCTCCGGTGACCTAATGCCGGTGCAAGAAGGAGATCGTGAGGACGATTCCGGTGACCCAATGCCGGTGCAAGAAGGAGACCGTGATGACGTCTCCGGTGACCGAACCGAGTCCGGCCAGGTATATATATTAGTTAAGCTTCTACTGACTAGCTAATTGATGCATTCATTGTTTTGGTATGTACACATATTAATTAAGTCTTTGTTCTTTTTTCTAGCCCTCCGGATCGAGCACAACTTCGGTAAAGAGACGAGGCCCGAAGAAAAAGTTGAGCTTGGATGAAAAGTTTGAGATCATAGCAATCGCGCCCGACGGCCAACCGATTGAACCCCTCCGGACAAAGAGCGCATTTGTTGCTCAGTGCGGGGTTTTGGTTAGGGACAAGATCCCGATCAGCATCCAGCAATGGTTAAAGCCGGCTACAGAAGACCCTGAGGTGTATTATGTCAATGATATGCAGAAAAATGATCTTTGGACTGAGCTGAAGTCAAATTTCACCCTACCGCAAGAGGATGATCCGGAGAAGCCATTTAAAGAGCAATTAATCAAGTCTTTTGCTCTTAAGAGGATGGCAGAACTATTCAGGAGGTGGAAGAAAGAGCTGAATAAGTTTGTCGAAAATAAAGAGACACCAGAATTCAAGGGCAGATATGAGAAGATCAGAGATCACTGGCCCGCATTTGTGGCCCACAAGACATCGGAAAAGAGTAAGAAGATGTCGGCGACAAACAAGCAAAATGCTGCGAAGAAGAAGCATCACCATCGCACGGGTTCAGGTGGCTACCTCGTAGCCCGACCTAAGTGGGCCAAGACTGAGAATGATCTGGCTGATAAAGGGATCGAACCAGAGACAATTAACTGGCCAGACCATTGCCGGACTTGGTTCTTCGGGGCTGGCGGAACCTTGGACCTTGTATCAAGGAAGTGCATTTGGACGAACGATCAAATGGACATACCAGTCAAGAAGCTTCAACAGTATATCGAAGTAGCGCAGCAAGGGATGTTCGTTCCAGACAGAGAGAACGACGAGCTCACAATGGCCCTCGGGAATCCTGAGCACCCTGGACGGACACGAGGCACGCCAGGCTCCATTCCGTGGAAGGTTGGGTTTCCGGACGCAGGCGGTTACAAATGCCAGGAGAGGAGGAAAAAAGTGCAGCAGACCCAAATGCAGGCGCTGCAAGCAAGGGTACAAGCGATAGAGTTACGAGAAGCAAATCGCAGCAAACGAACTGCCGAAGCTTCCCCCGAAGCTACCCCACCATCTCAGCGGAGAAGCAGCGTGGCTTCCACCGAGCTGCTTCAGCCGGAGCATGTCTTGACGGCTCTTGTCAGCTATCCCGTGGATGCTATCACGGAGTCTCAAAATTGCCACCTTATGACGCAATGGACTAATATGAAGGTCAAGGCGGCTGTTGGCTCTGTTTTTCCTACTGAACCAGGCACAACTTTTCACTGCCGGCCGATTCCAGAAGGATATGCTAGGGTGATGGTGGATGAAATAACAGAGGGATTTGAGGACCTCCAACTTGACCACCCTACCGATGAAGGGGAGACTCGGTTGGGTTCTGCTCTGAAGACTCCATGCCTATGGCGGAAGGAGCTCATCAACCTTCCAAACTGGACGCCTCCGCCTCCTCCTCCTCCTCCTCCTCCGGCGAGTCATGGCACTCCGCCTCCTCCACCGCCTCCTCCTCCGGCGAGTGACGATCAGGGCACTCGGCCGGCTCCTTCTCCGGCGCGTGGCGGCACTCCGCCTCCTTCTCCGCCTGCGCCGGCACGCCCGAGCAGCCAGCCTCCTCCTTCTCCGCCTCGTCAGCAAGGGCGGAAGAGACCTCCCACCGCTCCGGATGCTCCGGCGCGTCGTAGTCCTTCTCCTCCGCCTCGTAAGCAAGTAAAGAAGACAACCGCTCCGTCTGCTCTGCCGGTGTCTAGCAGTACAGCCAGAGGCGGGAGGACATACAGATTCGGTCCTTCTCTAAAGACTCCAGAGAAGTTACCATACGAGAGGACCCCGGAGGAGAACACCGAGACCGTGCGAGAAGAAGTGAGGAACTTCTTTGAAGGGGTGAAAGCAAAGAAACATCCACCTCCAGAGGAGAAGGTAGATCCGGTGAAAGCGAAGCGCACTCTGGTTGCCCTGACAAAACCACCCAAGTCTCCGCCGAAAGGAAACTATGAGCGCATTATTGGAAAGGAATTTGCCGAAGAGGAGCAGTCGGGAAGTACTGTCAGTGATCAAAGGCTGAAAGAATGACGAGCTGGGAAACAAATTGCACAGCTTGGCGAACAAGCGAAGCAATCGTGCCCCCCCGCTCAAGGTGCCTAGTGACATCGTTGCTAATGATCCAAGGATGGTGCCCAATTATAGCAATCTTGGAGATTACCTGCCCAACGATGTACATTATGATTTCATGGAGGTGCAGATACAAAGATACGAGTACGGGAAGCCTCTCGTCAAAGATGAAACATCTCTATAAACGATGATGCGAAGATTGCATGATTGGTACTTGAAAATCTACAGAGAGTCTGGGGGGAGGAGTACTTTGTATGTGAGATTTAAAAAGGAGCATGACCTCGTTGGAATTGAACTGTTGCCTGTTCCATTTGAGGAGTTCTTTCAGTTTTTCAATCAATTGGCCCTCGATAAAGCAACGGTCACCTGCTACTGTCTGTAAGTAGTACTACTTCTGTCATTAAGTCTCTCTATACAGCCCATCTCTTTCATTGCATGTATTTATAATTATCCTCACTACATTATGCAGATTGAAGATCGTCGAATTGAAGAAAAGACAAATCGGTGATATTGGGTTCATTAACACAAATATCATAGATGCAACTCAGGTTAAATTTCATGCCGCAGATACCGAGGCCAACTTGCTACGATCATTGGTAATAAATGAAAACAAAGATATAATACTCTTTCCTTAGAACTTCAAGTGAGTGTTACTGTCTTGTGCGTATTCGGTTTCCCTTATATATTAGTCAAGGTTATAGTAATGTAATTGATGAGTTATGCATGCATGTGCAGTTTCCACTATATTCTCCTAGAGATTAAGCTTGAGCAGGGACTAGTAACCGTCTTAGACTCAAGATGAAAAGATCCCCAGGACTATGCGGACATGACTCAAATGCTCGAGAAGTAAGTTAAATCGATTATTATCCACCATATCAGCAACTTTGTTCATTTCCTGATATATCAAGTAATTGTTTTCTTTGTCTGGCAGGGTTTGGAAAGAATTCACCAAAAAAGCTCCGGGACTCCCGAAGAAGCTGCAATTTAGACACCCGAAAGTAAGTACTATAGTAGCATGTTCCGCGCATCTCCTATTGATTCAAGCGCTAGTTTCATCAATACCATTTGGCATTCTTGCTTATCAGTTTGATTGACCTCTATTTCTTGTAAAGTGGTTGTGGCAGGAGCAAGGGAATGATTTCTGTGGATACTACATTTGCGAGTCCATCCGCCACACGACCTATGAGCGGGGCTACTCTGACGAACAATATGAAGTGCATAAATAACAACATTCACAATTTTATTTTATTACCATCATTTGTGTTGAGTTTCATTCATTCATATATATATGTATTGACCCCCTTCTTCAAATTAGATGTTTCGGAAGCGGGATGAACTCCTAGCACCAGCTCGCATGCAAGAAATTCAAGAGGAATTGGCGGCATTCTTTCTTGACCACGTGATCGCTGAAGACGGATAATACTATGTGGACCATGAGTCCGTATGTTAGGAGATTATATTTGTAAGATATAATTATTGTATATATGTAGCCGGTAGTGTCGGATAGATATACGAGAACTTGTTGTTCGACCAATCTCTCGAAGAAGGAGAGGTGGTCGATATCACTTCTCTCTGTATGCATATATGTTCATGACGATCTTCTGTTTCCTTCGTTTGCTTACTAGCTAGCTAGCGTGTTTAGTCCTCTCTATACGTATGTATAGTACGTAGAGTCGACCAAGCACGGACATAAGAGAGGACACTTCTCTCTATTAATTATAGCTAGATAACACAATATATGAAACACCTAAATTAACCCCCCAAAACCCCCAAACCCCCCCTTTCAAAAAAAAACAAAACCCCCAGCCACAGAAATCCTGACTCGTGGATGCCTATTGGTCACGGTTGGTGCCACCAACCGGGACCAAAGGCCCTCCTGCCTGGGCTCCACGCACATGCCACGTGGAGGCCCATCTGTCCCGGTTCTGGATTGAACCGGGACTAAAGGGACACGGCATTAGTACCGACCCTTTAGTCCCGGTTCAGGAACCAGGACAAAAGGCCCTTACGAACCGGGACAACAGGCCCTTTTTCTACTAGTGTCTTGATCCAGCAAAGTGTCGAGGAAGTAGATGAGTTCCATCAACAAGATGGTGTGGTGACGGTGATGGTGAAGTGATCCGCGTAGGGCTTCGCCTAAGCACCGCAAGAATATGACCGAAGGGTATAAACTGTGGAGGGGGCACCGCACACGGCTAACAATTGTTGGTCTATGTTCTAGGTGCCCCTTCCCCACATATATATAGGTGGGAGGGGGAGAGGAAAAGCCTTGGATGCCCCAAGTAGTAGGAATCCTACTTGGAGTCCCTATTCCTATTCGGCCTCCCCCTTCCTTATTTCCGGAAGGGGGAAGGAAAGAGGGGAGAGGGGGAAGGAGGGGGGAATCCTATTCCCTCTCTTTCCTTTCCTCCTCCCCTTTTTGCTTCTGCACTTAGGCCGGCCCATATGGGAGGGCGCACCAGCCGCTTGCCGCTGGTGCATTTTCCCTCTTGGCCCATAAGGCCCATATCTTTTGCCGGGGGTGCCCAGAACCACTTCCGGTGACCCGATATGTACCCGGTACCCTCCGAAACACTTTAGGTGTTCGAATACCATTTCAAGAATCCTCATCATGTCCGTGATCTCATCCGAGACTCCGAACAACATTCGGTTACCAAATCACATAACTCATATAATACAATATCATCATCGAACGTTAAGCGTGCGGACCCTATGGGTTCGAGAACTATGTAGACATGACCGAGACACCTCTCTAGTCAATAACCAATAGAGGAACCTGGATGCTCATATTGGCTCCTACATATTCTACGAATATCTTTATCGGTCGAACCGTTATGACAATATACATTATTCCCTTTATCGTCGGTATGTTACTTGCTCGAGATTCGATCGTCGGTATCTTCATACCTAGTTCAATCTCGTTACCGACAAGTCTCTTCACTCTTTCCATAATACATCATCTTGTAACTAACTCATTAGTCACTTTGCTTGCAAGGCTTCTTATGATGTGTATTACTAAGAGGGCCCAGAGATACCTCTCCGATACTCGGAGTGACAAATCCTAATCTTGATCTATGCCAACCCAACAGACACCTACGGAGATACCTGTAGAGCATCTTTATAATTACCCAGTTACATTGTGACGTTTGATAACACACAAGGTATTCCTCCAGTATCCGGGAGTTGCATAATCTCATAGTTGAAGGAATATGTATTTGACATGAAGAAAGCAATAGCAATAAAACTGAACAATCATTATGCTAAGCTACCGGATGGGTCTTGTCCATCACGTCATTCTCCTAATGATGTGATCCCGTTATCAAATGACAACTCATATCCATGGTTAGGAAACCTCAACTATCTTTGATCAACGAGCTAGTCAAGTAGAAGTTCACTAGGGACACAGTGTTTGTCTATGTATTCACACATGTATTTAGGTTTCCGATCAATACAATTCTAGCATGAATAATAAAAATTTATCATGAATAAGGAAATACAAAATAACAACTTTATTATTGGCTCTAGGGCATATTTCCTTCACTCGGAAGACCAGGTTGTCCCCTGATTGTTATGTTGAGCTCGTGATCAAGTTGGTTTTTCCTATAAACCACCCCTTCTCCAAGGATCTGTTTTGGATACCCCTGAACTAGTTGGTTAAGCTAAACAACAACTTGGAGAGTTGGAAGATAATAGCTTGATCTAACTTAGTTCATTCCAAAGGGATATTTGTGTGTGTGTGTGTGTTGAAGAAAGATGATATCTTCATCAATTGACCTTCGTGATCGATGGTTGGATCTATTGTCTTATCCAATCGTTTATCGTCAAATCGAAATCAGAACCAATGATTCTCGTAATGTTGTCTTACTCGTGGATGTCTCCTAGAGCATACACCATTATATCTTTTGACCTGACCAATGGTATCACCTTGTTCACATAGTTGCGGAATTCCATCTTCATGGAAACCTTGATGAGTTGTTGTTGAGCCCATCGACAACTTGTTTATCTTCTCCATGATTCTGTTGAACATTAAGCTAGTCTTAGAAACTTTTGTAAGCATTGTCTTCGTGTTCCGTTCATGAAGCATATGTTGGGATGAAAGAAGTGACTTTCTATAATTCATGTGTACTTGATGTAAGTTGCCACCATGAATTCGGGAAGCATGTTTTTGCTTCCTCAGGAATCATCCCAAGTCATTCATGCATGTGTGAAGTATTCTATGGTTTGATAGACTGGTTATCTCCATTCCGTATGTAATCCCTAGCACACTAAGCCACTAAATGATTTTGCTTCCTCAGGAAAAGAAGTTAGGTGCTAATCCATGGTAGTGCACAAGACTTTGATATCCTCAATGATGGTTCCCAATCAGAACTCGGTAGTGTTTTGTGATAAGACTTCTATGTGGTCATGCTTGTCTTGGACAGTGTGTTCACATGTGTCTTGTGAACTAGCTCGTGTTTTGGAGCTTGCTTCCGTAGTTCATTTCTCGAGAATCTCGCAACGTCATCTTGTTGATTTGTGTTGCAAACTTTCCTTTTAGACATGGCGAGTCTGAAATATCCTGTTACCAACCAGATCTGAATCTCAAGCAGATATGATGGTCGGAACTTTTCCAAGATCTATGATGTAGGTTCCGGCAAGGTTGATGTTTTGGCCGACACACTGATAAGTCCATTTTTCATCATGTTTTCCTACTGTTATTTATAATGTTTTATGCATAATAATGCTTTATGGAGTAATTCTAATGCCTTTTATCTCATAATATGCAAGGTTTACACAAAGAGGGAGAATGCCGGCAGCTGAAATTCTAGAGCTGAAAAAGCTACGTCAGAGTTACCTCTTCTGCGCAACTCCAAATGAGCTGAAAATTTACGGAGAATTATTTTCAAATATATAAAAGTACTATAGAAAATAACTACTGGAGGGGGGCACCTGGTGACCACAATACACCAGGGCGCGCCAGGCCCCCCAAGTGCGCCCTGGTGGGTTGTGGCCAGCCCGGCCCACCTCCGGTGCCCATCTTCTGGTGTATAGGTCATTTTGACCTAGAAAAAAATAAAGGACTTTCGGGATGGAGCGCCGCCGTCTCGAGGCGGAACTTGGACTGGAGCACTTTTGCCGTCCCATGGAGCGATTCCGCCGGGGGAACTTCCCTCCCGGAGGGGGAAATCCAAGCCATCTTCATCATCAACAACCCTCTCATATTTGGGAGGCCAATCTCCATCAACATCTTCAATAGCACCATCTCCTCTCAAACCCTAGTTCATCTCTTTTGTTCAATCTTTGTACTGAAACCTCAGATTGGTACTTGTAGGTGACTTGTAGTGTTGATTACATCTTGTAGTTGATTACTATATGGTTTATTTGGTGGAAGATTATATGTTTAGATCCATTATGCTATTTAATACCCCTTTGATCTTGAGCATGATTATCATTTGTGAGTAGTTACTTTTGTTCTTGAGGTCACGGGAGAAATCTTGTTGCAAGTAATCATGTGAACTTGATATGTGTTCGATATTTTGATGATATGTATGTTGTGATTCCCCTAGTGGTGTCATGTGAACATTGACTACATGGAACTTCACCATCTTTGGGCCTAAGGGAATGCATTATGGAGTATTTATTAGATGATGGGTTGCTAGAGTGACAGAAGCTTAAACCCTACTTTATGCGCTACTTCGTAAGGGACCGATTTGGATCCAAATGTTTAATGCTATGGTAAGATTTTATCTTAATACTTTACTCCTAGTTGCAGATGCTTGTGAGGGGTTTAATCATAAGTGGGAGGTTTGTTCAAGTAAGAATAGCACCCAAGTACCAGTCCACCCACATATCAAATTATCAAAGTAGCGAACGTTAATCAAACCAACATGATGAAAGTGCCTAGATGAAATTCCCGTGTACCCTCAAGAACGCTTTGCTTAATATAAGAGACCGTTTTGGCATGTCCTTTGCCACAAAAGGATTGGGCTACCTTTCTGCACTTTATTTATCGTTACCGTTACTTGTTCGTTACAAATCATCCTGCTATCAAACTACCTGTTACCAATTATTTCAGTGCTTGCAGAAAATACCTTACTGAAAACCACTTGTCATTTCCTTCTGCTCCTCATTGGGTTCGACACTCTTATCGAAAGGACTATGATTGACCCCCTATACTTGTGGGTCATCACACACCTGGCCGAAAGGTCTATTATTTTAGTACCTTGATTGAGGAATTTGGCCATCTTCTCCATGAGGATTTCGTGCAACTTATTCCTCAAGTTGTTCCTTATGGATCCTTTGTGCTCCTGAAGTCCGTCCCTTACTTGATGTTCTAGATACCAAACACTACCTATAGTCGGGTTACGCTGGTACATCAAGTAGAACATTAGAAGTGAAGTGCTAAATGTCTCTCGATCGATCATCTAGGTTTTGCCTCCTTGGCATTGCTAAGGTACAGTCTGAGGAAGTGTTGTCTTCCTTTGCATCTGCATCCTCCATCACTATTCATCATGGTTGTATGTAGTGATGGCAGGATCTTCAGCATAGATGTTGGTAAAACCTTGATGAATATGGAAATGATCAAGTTCTTGAAAACACACTTAGACACTAGGTTATATCCTCGATATCAATTGGAGTGTGCCATCCATTTTGCCGATTGTTCTATAACCATAGTTTCCATTTCATTCTGAGTATGCAATTTCTTCGAACCGATTCAAACGATCATTTGTGAATTGCCTTAGCCTGGTATTAAGAGTTCTAATGATCCATGTATCAAAAGTAACTCTTTTTAATGCTTAAGGAAATTATTCAATGGGTCACCTCCTCTAATGTGTTGCGTTCGGTATGAGGGGCAATTAACTCCCCGCTACTTTGAAACCATTAACCATCTTTTGAAACCTGTGACAGTGGGAAGTCTTCCACTGTGATATATTACCTTTCAAATATTACATTGTACATGGACTATACAGAAGACAGCCCTGGCCACTTTGTTGCTTGGGGTGGTAAGACTAGGAGGAGGGAAACTAGTCAGATGGCAGGGAATCTAAGAGTAAGAAAATAAAGTCCTTCATGTTTTCTTTCACCCTATATTGTAGTCAACCAAAGTCTGTTTTAAATCTAACTAGCCAAGAGTTGTAAGAGGGATTACTTAAGTGTGGAATTGTTGCCTACCAAATTGAACCTTCATCATCTGTTTCTTTCCATCCTTCTTGATGTGTGTTTTGTGTCTCAGCTCGAGAGATGTTATCATTTCTTACTCAATGGGTTGATTGTGACTTCCTCGATATTCGTGAGGATCGATTCTCATAGAGTTTTTCCTATTCCTTTTGTCACCGTGTTTGGATGAAGATCTCAAAGAAAGATGTTAGAATCAAGATGAAGTGTTGAATGAACATCCTGAAGAATTGCAAATTGGATCATGAAGACTGTGATAGTATCGTGTCCCCCTTCCCTCTTACCCTACGTCTTGAATCTTGGGACGAGATTCTTGTTTAATGGGGGTCTTTTGTCACACCCCTAGAACTTGCTTGTAAATAATTGCATTAGTAAGCATCATCATGCATCATTTTAAAATTCAAAGGAGGTTGAATTGAGGGAAATTCCAAAAGCCTCAAAAATTGAATCAAATGGCAAAGAACCCTAAAAAAATTGCATTCCTTGATTCCAAGATGCCCTTCATTAATGTTTGTTAATTTTGGCAAGGATTTTGATCCAAACTAAAAATAGTGAATATTTTTAAAGATTTATTTTTGGAAGTTTGAATTTAAACCAATAGCTATTTGAATTTGAATTATATTCATATAATTAGAATATAATTTCAAATACCCCTGGAATATTTTATGTGCGTTTGGAAAAGTCCATGCAACAACATAAAAATGGTCAGAGAATATTTGGTATTGTAGGAATTAATTTGAATTTCCAAAACAATGGCAAGTATTAAGTAAAAAAATCATACAAAATAGTAAAAAAGAGCAACTTCTCTGCCGAGCCCAGTAGGCAGCCCAGCCGTGCGCCTCCTTCAATATCGTGCCAGAAGGCACAAGGGCATGTGCCCGCCACGAGAACCGGCGCACGTCGGGCACCTCGTGCTTGCCTGCCTCCCTTTCCGACCCCGTGGACATCACCATGACACCGTCGCTCCTGCTCGACCTTTCCCCTCGCTCTCTGGCCTCTCTCCACCCCTCGGTCTCTCTCTCCCACAGCCGCCCGGACACACCCGCACACGCAGCTCACCGCCGTCGTGGCCACTGCCCCCCTCACCTCTTATTCATGTCCACGAGCTCCTAGTAGTCTCCTGCAACGTCCCTGTCCAGCCATGCATCGCTGGAAGCACTGCATCGCCAGCATCGTTGTCGTCCACCGGGCATTCGCCGTCGCCAACGCCTTCCCCGAGCCACCGACATGCTCTTCGAGTTCAATGTGAGCCATCGGTCTTTGCCCCTAGCCTCGCTGCCGATTTCTTCCTCTAGGTCGTACTACCACCATGATCGAGCTCCGACCACTGCTTCACCTGCCGCCGCCATCGCTATGGTGCTCCTTCGTCCACCCCGTTGCCACCAACTGAAGCACCGCACCCCCAGCTCTCGAACGCGCCCTTCCGCGTGTTAAACGGTCAGACAGTGAACTCCGGCGTCCTCTGTTTAGTACCGGCAGCTAAACGTCGTTTAGCTGACTGATACGTCTCCAATGTATCTATAGCTTATGAAGTATTCATGCCATGTTTGCAACAATTTAATATGGTTTTGGTATGATTTTATTAGAACTTACCCGGACTAACACTATTTTCCGTAGAACTACCATGGTGTCGTTTTGTGTGTAGAAATAAAAGTTCTCGGAATGGGCTGAAAATTTATGGTGATTTCTTATGGACCAAAACAGACCCCCGAAGCACTGAAGCTAGGCCAGGAAGTGACCGAGGAGGCCACAAGCCTAGGTGGCACGCCCACCCCATAGGGCGCGCCCCCCGGCTAGTGGACCCTCGAGCACCCCCTTGACGTGTGTAACGCCCCGGACAGACTCGCCGGTGGTCGTTACTCCTGGCAAGATCTAGACTGGCCCCACAGATCAATACTAGTCTTTTCTGCGCACTTTGTCCTCACTCATGCGCACCCGGGAGCAACTTCCCGGTCGGTCACCCATCCTGACACTACTCCAAGCTGAGCACGCTTAGCTTTGGAGTTCTGTCCGAATGGGCTACCGGAAAAGAAGGAATTCCTTATTGATATGAGTAGTCTATCATCCCTAATAAGCCAGGCCATCACAACGTGAGACCAACACCAAAAAATCTTATAAATACCCAAACCTCTAAAAAGAACCCGAGATCAAAAGTTCCGCCACCGTAAGCCTCTGTAGCCACGAAAAACCAATTGGGAGACTGTTCCGGCACCTTGTCGGAGGGGGAAACCATCACCGAAGGCCATCTCCATCATCCCGGCGGCCACCATGATGAGGAGGGAGTAGTTCACTCTCGGGGCTCACATGTGCCATGACGTATGACACAATGGGCCACACGCGCCATGCGCCACATGCCCGCGCACCTGACTCGTGATGTCTGTGTAATCGTGAGGGTCAGCTCTGATACCAATTGTAACACTCTGTTACGCCTAGCGGGATTAAGACTGGACCCACAGACCAACACTAGCCTTTCCTGCGCACTTCGTCCTCACTCGTGCGCACCCAGGACCAACTTCCCGGTCGGTCACCCATCCTAGAATTACTACAAGCCAAGCACGCTTAACTTTGGAGTTCTTTTCGAATGGGCTTCTGAAAAGAAGTAATTGTTTGTTGATATGAGTAGTCTATCATTCCTATTAAGCCAGACTCTCATAATCACCGAGCCGACGAGGCCCCAATGCTTCCCCGCTATCATCTTCATCTCAATGGGTAGCCTCCCGGTGAGCAGCTCCGCACCACCTACCATCTCAAGCATGGAGGAGAGTCATGGCCCCATTCACCACTCACAACGACGAGCTCACCACCTGCCCCATGAGGCCGGTCAACAACTTGAGCCACACATTGAGTATCTTGGTCGGTTCGATGGTGATACTCGAGATGCTCATGGCCTCTAGGCGGCCGAGGTCGATGATGGAGAAGAAGAAGGATTTTTTCCTAACCGACGAAGCTATTGCCTGATTCATTAAATTCTTTGCAGCCAGCGGGAATTTGGTGCCGGCGAGGACAACCAAAGGTGCGGGGACTGTGAGGGTTCCATTTTCTAGGTTACCAGGGTGGTAGATGGCCGGAGGCCCTAGTTCCGGCGATGGTGGCATGTGGTATGGGAGTGTGTCATCTGGCATATTTATCCTAAGAATGGGCGCAACTAGAGGAAATATGAGCAAGTGGGGGAAGTTTTAGGGGGGGGGAGTAATAATTTAGGGAAATCTAAGCATAGAATGTCTACCAGCTATGGGTTAAATCGCTAGCTGGTTTTTTTCTCAAATATAGCTTTTAAGGGATCTATTAGAGAAGCCCTAATAGCCATCCCTGTCCCTATATTTTATTGGACTATCTCCTTCCCAATTTCACCAAAAAGTGGCGTTCAAAAGCATCCTTCACCAAACACCACCTTCTACAATGCCAAAGTCATCATTGGCGGTCTCTTCCGCCATGCCGCCCGTTCTGATGAGCCATGCCACCTCATCCCATTCACAGCCGCCTATCATCGCGTACTGAGTCTTTTCCCGCCATTGCCGCCGCTTGCCATCAAGTCGGTTCTTGTGTCCACAATCAGCGTGTTGGAGAAGTTCCCTCCTACCTCCCGAGCCTGCACCACTTCTTCTTCTTCTTTGTGATAGTGTGGAGGTTTACTAGATGGCCGCTTCAATGGGCACACACTCATGGTTTTCTCCCATGAGGATGGTTATGCCGCCGATGAGCCCCGGTGCGATTGGTCGGGGGATGGAGGAAATGGGTGATGATGTATGTGAATTAGTGAAATAAATTTATTGGGAGTTAAATTTAGGGGAAGATTAGGTGTAGAAAAAAAATTAAAGCTCAATTTTTTGTGGAATTAAGTTTAGGGAGGCGGCATATGGAGTTATGTTGTAGAGCAACTGCTAGAAATGCTCTAAGCTACCTTTTGGCACACACCTTATCCTTGTATCACTAGTAGAAAAAGGGTCAAACGTGAAGCACATTAGTGCCGGTTTGAATTTGAGCCGGCACTAATGGTACCATTAGTGCCGGTTCGAACGACTATGCATTAATGCCGGTTCGTGTTGAACCTTTAGTACCGGTTCGTGCCACGAACCGGTACTAAAGGGGTGATGGCAGGCTGGCGTCAGACTAGGGCCCCACGATCACCTTTAGTACCGGTTCGTGGCACAAACCGGTACTAAAGGGCTAACCGTTAGTACCAGTTTGTGCCACGAACCGGTACTAAAGGGGTCTGACCTATAGTACCGGTTTGTGACACAAACCGGTACTAAAGGGCAATTTTCAAACTCTACCCCCCCCCTATGTCACCATTTCAGTTCTGAAAAAATCAAAAGAAAATGATAAAAACTTCAAAAAATAAAATCCTTCGAGAGGTAGTTATATTACTACATCTACTAGTTAGGAAAATTTGAAAACTTAAATTTGGACATGTTTTGCAAAAAGTGTAGGGAAAATGTAAAACGGCTATGACTTTTGCATACGATGTCGGAAAAAAGGTATAATATATCAAAAAATTCAGCACGAAAATCCGCATCCGATGAAGACCGCCTACGGCCTATTTGCAATTTTTTAGAATCCTCAAATTCCAAAAGGAAAAAAAGATATGGTCAAATTTAAGTTTTTTTAATTTTTTTGTTAAATCTGGTCAAACTACTTATTCAAGAAGTATTAATGTTACTACATAATTATTCAAGAATATTAGTGTTACTAAATAATTATTTCAATTTTTTAAATTTTGGTCAAATCTGGTCAAACTATGGTCAAACTGTGGTCAAACTATGGTCAAACTTATTCAAGAAATATTAGTGTTACTAAATAATTACTGTTTTTTAGAATAATAGTTTCAAACTCAAACAGTGAAATGTGTGACTTCATGCTCAAGCTAAACTCCTGAGGGTTAATAGGATTGGCATCTTACTATTGTCAGGAAAACAACAAGTGCAGACTTGGAAACGAAGGAGAATAGAACCCGAAAGTTAAGCATGCTCAGGCTGGAGTAGTGAGAGGGATGGGTGACCGGTCGGGAAGTTAGATGATTTGGAATGAGTGATCCACACTTGAGCAGTTAAGAGAGGTGATTAGAGACTAAATCACCAAATAATTTAGAAAAATTAAAAATCGAAAAAAATAATCAAAAAAAATTTCCAAAATTTTCAAAAAAAATTCAAAAAAAAAACTTTAGTACCGGTTGGTAACACCAACCGATACTAAGGCTGGAGTAGTGAGAGGGATGGGTGACCGGTCGGAAAGTTAGATGATTTGGAATGAGTGATCCACACTTGAGCAGTTAAGAGAGGTGATTACAGACTAAATCACCAAATAATTTAGAAAAATTAAAAATTGAAAAAAATAATCAAAAAAAATTTCCAAAATTTTCAAAAAAAATTCAAAAAAAAACTTTAGTACCGGTTGGTAACACCAACCGGTACTAAAGGTCCCCCATACCAGGGCGCGAGCTCACGCCACGTGGTGGCACTTTAGCGCCGGTTCGGCACTAAAGGGAGGGGGGCTTTAGTGCCCACCAATTAGTGCCGGTTATGGAACCGGCACTAAAGGCCCTTACGAACCGGTTTTAAAGCTCCGTTTTCTACTAGTGTATGCTCATGGGGGCAATACTCCATTGTACATCTTACATACATATGCGATATTTTATATATGGGTTGGATGTACTACGACATGAGATCACACATTAGGCATCAACAAGCTCAATGCATTGCTGCTCTTCTTTCCTTTCCCCCTCCCCCCCCCCTCATGACCACCATCTTCGGTCCCATGCTCCCCTGCCCGTGTTCACTACCTCCTCTTCCTTACCCGCCTTTGTGTTCTCCTCGATTTCATCTCCGGTCACAAGCTTTCATTGTACCATGCTCTCCACGTTGATCATGTTTCCGATCTCCGCTACCTCCAAGTTTTCTTCTTCCTCTGCCTATTGCCCCGTGACCCACCACTGGCGCTGTCCATATTAAGAGCTCCTCTAAGCTAGTTGGGTGCACATTTTACACATAAGGCATCTGATGGCCGTGTTGTGGGCAACCTCCACTCTTTTTAGTGCTTTTCTGCCCAACATTTGCTCACACGTCATGCTATAATATATGGACGGTACACACTCTATATCCTTAGTTGGGATTTTATCCACGCCCATCTAATAACACATCCTTAAGTATACACCTGAGAATTATGTCAGTATATACCTTGTGTAACTTTGCATAAACCACTTGTTTAAATTAGCTTCAAAGAAAGTTTAAAATATCTTTTCTTGGATTTTGCATCCTTACTCACTGGCTTTGTGAATTTCCAATAGTGCTAATGAATGAAATTATAATTTTTTATTGTGATTCATTGCTGATTCATTATCCCCCAAAGAAATGTGGATATCCGTGAGCCTCTTGGGAAACCAGTACTATGTGATACGGAAGAAATTTTTCTCCATTGTATTGGATGCTACCCCTTTTAGCTTGCTTCTTGTTATTACTCATAACCACCTTAGATTTGTAGATGGATGCAATCATGAATTGCTAGGGATAACACTATGAGTTGCCAACTCTACAGAACGTGGAGAACATTTCTAAACCTATATTTGCAATAGATGCACATAAAGCTTTGCAAGATAAATCAATTCGGGATCAAAATTAATCTTGACTAACATTTGTGATTAGGAAAATATTAACATATTCAGACTTCAAAACGTGAATATAATTTTTTTTTGCGATAAAAACGTGCATATAACTAACAAGTCGTTGTCTAGGCCTGTACATATGCGTTCTACACTTGTTCACACTTCATATTCCAGACATCATGGAAAGTCTGGTGGAAGGAGATAATTGGCTCCTGAACTCGGATACTATCAAACGAGTTTGTATTTGGAAACTACATATGTACGCCAAGGATCACACGGTAATTAAAGATCATGCATAAAATTCCAAAGAGAAAAAACCTGCTTGCTTAGTTTTGAAAAAAATATATATACCAAATGCTATATTTTTCTAACCTAATTCACTTTACGTACCTAGTAATGCCGTTTCTTCCAGAGGCATATGCATGAATAGACATAAGCTAGCTAGCTAGCTATACTGGTACTAAGATTATAGATATGCCGGTTCTTTGTTATTTTATTTTTGAGAAAATAATCCAATCCAGTTTATATGTTTTTGGAATGAAGGCACAAGAAGCGCCCGCCTTTAAATAAGTAAAGCCCACACATGCAGAGTAACTAGATTCAAACGGCCACGACCAGCTTATATGTGAAAAATGCAGAACATCATCCAGAAAGTTATATCAGATCAGTGAAGCTATACGCATGAAATGTTCATTATCTTAAAACCAAATGCAGAGTTGCATTAACTTGAGGCCAAGTGTGGTCAGTCAAGTTCACTAATTCATAACAATACACTACAGTGATATACTCCCTCCGTCCCAAAATTAGTGTCTCAACTTTGTACTAACTTTAGTATAAAGTTGTATTAAGGTGTCTCAACTTTGTACTAATTTTAGTATAAAGTTATACTAAGGTTGAGACACTTATTTTGGGATGGAGGGAGTAATAAATAGCTTGAAAAAAAGAGAGGACTTGCCATGTATGTATATAGTGGCGAGGATACATGAATTAGTTAATGGTGCAAGTTAACAGAGAATACGATATATCAATATACTACATTCATACAGTCATACCAAACTACTATCTTTCCAGCCAAAACGTTCATGATTTTAACTTGTGATAATGCAAGCTTGTTTATCCATGTCCAAGACCTATAGGAAGAAATAACCAGTTTGTAGTATTAAATATGAAAGCATTACATCAGATTACCTTGTACACTTAACTTAGGCAGGGTTGAGTGTTTATCATCAAAAAGACCAATGATTTTTTGTTTGATCCTAGATCATGTTAATTTCCCAATATATCCATTGACTCATATATCCTACAAGATTATTACTGAACTTATAACTAGATGGACACTTTGAATTCAAGCCCTATGTAGCCCTAGATCTATTTTATCATATAAGGGAGGAGACTAAATGTATCTTGTCCTAGCTTGAAATCTATTTATTGTATGTCTAATAAGATCTCGTGAGATTAATTCCCTGAAGTTTCTAACCATGTGACACATGTGGTAAGCAATCGAAACTATTCAAAAAAAAATCCATTAAGTTTCTCAACTCAGATCACTTCTACTGACAGTGCAATACACTGTTTTCCTTCAATGGCCAGTTCTACGCATATACATAACTTAGACAATTTAACCAACACATTTTCTCGATCGCACCACATTAGCCCTAACATTCAAGTGAATCAGTTGCTAACAAACAAGGTATTCACTGGACACTCATTAACAGAAAGCCTACACACAGATCAATATTGAAGAACGAATGAAGGGAAATGAATTAGCTAAAAACCAAGCACTCTGTTGTGCATTTTTATTGATTTTTAAATATGGGTACAAAAAAGAGTCAAAACAAGAAACAGCAAGTATAGTTATTGTTTTTCCATAATTTTTCTTTTGAAAAAACAGGTTGTCCCCTTGGCCTCTGCATTGCCTGATGCAAACACATATGGTTTTCTATCTATAATACACTTTCATATCAAGAATCTATAATAGTCCCACCCAAATCCTCCGGATAGGCAGGGAACATAGAATTAAAATCCCTTCCAATCCAAAGTGGCTGATTCAGATGAAAAAGTGTACCCAAACAAGACATGGATTGATGCCTCTCCCTAGTAGAGAAAGCTAAAACATGTGTAAGTTGTACCATCGCAGAATTTGAAGCCAAAAATTCAAAAATATCAGCAAACAGACTTGGATATGAAGATCAATGCAATGCATGCTCGATCTTAAACGTAAAGACAACAAAGCTGCTACATTAACTCCATACTGAATCGCTGACAAGGCATATGCATGGGTGCCTGGACTAATCACAGGAATCATCAATTACCAAAACACCAAATCTATAGCTACCTGCATGCAGGACCCCAGGAACAGCTAGCCCTGGGGTTGGGCTGTGGCAGCAGCGGTGGGTATATACCCAGCATTAAGGCCTAATAATGGGTGACACATGGCTAAAAGTTACTCCTCCTCCATGCAGGCATTACTGATCGTTCATCACTGCCCAGTACTACCTGAATCCAGATCTCTGTAGGTGCAACTGTGCAAGTGCATGTACGTATTTTCGATTAATCGAGCCATGCTGCTGTGTATAGCCTCCTACGTCCTGTACCCGATGCAATATTGCAATGTGGTCTCTGCGGTTTTGCAGTGCATCCACATGGATCTCTCACTCTCCATCTCTCTCTGGGGAAGAACCGAGGTCCAGCAGGACTGCAGGAGGGAAGGATCTACGGCAGCAGCTAGCTTTTTACTAACGAACAGCTTTAATTCTTCTTTTTTACTACACCTTCTTGGTAGCAGCTCAAAGGCTGGCTGGATGGCATGCATGCATATTTATATACACATAATACACACATCTTGGCATTTAGTTCTGCCTGCGTATGTAGTTATGTACGCGGGCATGCATGGTGTACTGTGCTGCCTGATGAACATTTCACGCACTAGGCATAGATGCCGTGGTGCTGCCGCAGAAGAAACAGCAGCCGCAGCAGCAGGGACGAAGGAATTGCACATGGGACAAATGCCCAAGCCAAATCAAGCAGTGCAACAGTGCTATAGTACAACTGTGGAGAGAGAGAGTATGAGCGGAGGAGAGAAAGATACAGAGAGAGAGAGAGAGAGAGAGGGAGGGATAGATGCATGTGTATGAATGTATGCAAATTGCAGGCAGGCAGGCATGTGTAGGAGAAGGATTTAGGGTCTGACCTCCAGGCCTCTGCCATGACTGCCTGTCCTAGCAAGCAAGCTACAAGGCTGGCTGGCATACTGGCTTGCTTGCTGCTAAGCTACATTTTAAAGGCAACCTCTCCTCACCCTACAGCTAGGTAGCTTTGGAAGGAGAGCCCAATTGACCTGCATATGCCCACACTAGAGCAGCAGCAACAAGAACAATCCATGTGCACAATTACAGCATAATCAATTTGTTAATTAAACATTGCATCCCACCTCCAAGATACTTGCATGTATTGTATTTGTATAAGGGTGAATATTTATTGTTATCATATGTGGGGAGCACACTATGTCTCCTAGGCTCGGTCATGGACTCATTGTATAGATACAATTTTCTCTTCCTACAATAATTATCCTCTATTTAAGTCCCCAAATGAAAAGAACGAGAGATCATCTTAATTATACTCAAGCACACAAGGGGAAATTGGGGAAGGAATGCAAATCAGAGCAAATAAAAGATACTAGCAAGAAACCATGCATCAATCAAGATAGAAGATTTGTTGTTGTTGCTGCTGCTTAAATTGTTCTTTTCGTGTTTCTTCTCACACCGCACTGCACTGGCTAATAATAATTAAGGAGAGATCATGAGCTATATACCAAAGGAAGAGATTACGAAGAGGCTAGATGCTCCACGCATGCACCGCCCGCCGCCGCCGCCGCATTTGTTTACTTCTCCGGCCGACAGGTTAATTTCTCCTTTGCGAACGGCCGGCGGCGACCCCGTTTGTGTCAGAATCTGAGTAGCAGTAGTGGTAGTAGTAGTGGATCGTACGACCGCCCACTCTTAGCGCTTCACAAGTCAAGATTCAAAGAGCACCTCGCTTTCCCGGACGACGACGATGAGGAGGAGGCAGGTGACAGCAGCTGCAGCGCCGTTGTCGCCGTTCTCCCGTGCCCGCTGAAGTCCTCCTCGGCGTCCGCCGCGCACTCGAGGTTCACCCCGAAGAGCCGCACCCGCTTCGACCCCGACGTCGCCACCGCGGACGGCTCCGGGTGCCCTGGCGCTGCCGCCATGCGCACCGGCACCGACTCCAGGACCAGCGACTGGTGCTGGTGGTGGTAGTGCTGCTGCGGCTGGTAGTACACGACCTGCCTGCCGGGCGCCGCCCCGTACCCGTCGTATCCGATGTGTCGCCGCTGGTGGTTGTGCTGGTAGGCGTCGTAATCGTAGACGGTCGCCGGCGTAGTCGCCTGGAGGAACATCCTGCCGCCAGCGCCGCCGGGTCCGGCCGGGTGAGCCATCCACGGCGAGAAGGGCACAGAGGGGAGGGCAAAGCCTCGGTGGTGCCCAGGCGGCAGGACGACGTCGGGGCGGCGGCGCCAGTCGATGAAGAGCCTCCCCCTGGCGGCCTCCCCGACGCCGCGGCCGAAGGAGACGGTGTCCCCGGCGTCGAGGCGCTTCTCCTTGACGAAGCGGCTCCAGCCCTTGGTCATGACGTAGCTCTGGCTGCTGTTCCAGTAGGAGTAGCGGAAGCGCCACGGCTTGCCGGCGCGGTCCTCGAAGCTGAGCAGGAGGCCCTTGTCGGTGGAGGAGGCGTCGAGCGGGAAGTACTTCTCCGCGTGCTGCTTCGGGATCACCAGCCGGTTCAGCTTGCCCACGTCGCTCGGGGTCACGACCTTGTCGAACATGTGCTCCTTCTCCACCGGCCCCGCCGCCTCCTCCTCGGCCTTATGATCCGCCGCAGGCGGCGGCGAAGAGCAGCCACCAGCGGCCGCCGTGGAGGCCCGGATTGCGGTGAACTCCATGTGCACCGATTGAAGAGTGGTAGGTTAAGTAGATGCCTCCTTCCTCCCTTCCCTCCCCTTGCCTGCTTGCTCCTTCTCCTTGACCTTTGACCGGCAGCTAGCTAGCTGGTGCTCCCCTTCTCCCACTCCCAGTGCTGTGCTGTTACTGTTGTTTATAAGTATAGGATTTGGGTGGGCTTATAATATTTGGCTAGCTTGGGAGATTGGAATTTAGAATTCTTGGCCGATTGGCAAAGCAGGAACCTGTGGAAGTAGCTACGAAGGGGGGAACAGCTCGATCTGCCTGCTAGAGCTTGGGTTTCTTGCAGGATCCAGGCATGAGATCGAGCAAGAAGAGGATGGGGAGGATGAAGAAGGGTGGATGTGAAGGGTGGGGGGTGGGTACTATGAAGGTTCTTGGTGAGAGAGAGGCCGGAGGAAGGGGAGGAGAGGAGGAGAAATGGAGATGAGGCTGCTGGCTCTGGATGGATGGATGCTTGCTTTTGGCTTGCAACCGAAGGTAATTGTCCTAGCTTGCTTAGCTAGTGTGTGTAGTGTAGTAGTGTGTATGTATGTGTACGTATACGTGTGTAGTTGTGTGCGCAATGTACTGTATGATGGAGGGGTGGGGGAAAGAGTGGGCACAATACAAGTAGCTTGCTTTTTAAAGGAGAGGAAGGAGGATGGGGTGTGAGAGGAGCTAGCTAGCTGCTAGATAGCTAGCTAGGGTGGGGCCCATTGATTATCTGGTTGAGCTCATGTGAGCTTGTCCTTGTCATGCTATAGGGAGAGCCTTTATGCGAGTTAGGCAGATGATGAGCCCCAAAATGCCAGTTGTTGGATCAGATTTTTCAACATGCATGCTTATTGGTAGGTATCAGAACAACTGTATCTTATGCTCATATAATTAGTACTTTATAAAAATGGGTTGTGTACTACATTCGTCCTGGTTTGTTAGGGCTATTGTATTTTGGGCTCAATTTGACCATGTATTTGACTAAAAAATTATAAAGTATATGGTACAATAAATATATTATTGGATTTGTATTTGAAAGATTTTTTCTATAATATAATTTTTGTGACATATAGTTTACATTTTATTAGTTCAATTCATGGTTAAACTTTGGATTAAAATAAAAGGGGCCTAATAAATCCGGGACGGAGGGAGTATGTGTGTGTGTCTCTGGTTGTATGGATTACTCCTTGATTTGATTCGAGGCTTTTATATATCCATGTTTGTTTAAGTAGGGAGTTGAATGTAAGCCAAGTGTGCTAGCTAGCTGTATCAACTGACTATATTAATTTTGCATTGCAATTTGACTTGACCTTGCGGTGCCTCTTCACAATTTCATTGTGCTTTCAGGTTAGTCTACCATACATTAATGGATATTTGTGCTACATATTTTTGTTTTCCAAGTGCTACGGAGCACAAATATCTGGAATTCTCTTGCGGTTCTGGAAAGAAAAAGTGGTGCGTAGCACAAATATCTGGAATTAAAACTGGATACCTTATCATGCACATGCTTAGTCTTAGTTGCCTTGTTATTATCACATACAGATGCTAAGTTTGAACTACTCTTGTTGCAACCTGCTGCACACAATTGCTCTGCCACAGAAGACCGAACATGCTTGTCTTATTTTGTTGGCATATTAAATTGATCTTCCATGGTGTATTGCCTTAAACCTCAAAACTTAAGATCCCCAAATAAAATCATGAATGCATCCAGATAGAATATTCGCAACGCGAGTCTGTTAAGGGCAATATTTAATTAGTCGACTGTCTCTGAACTTATTTCAGGTTATCTTCTTACAATTAGAAATTGCCACTGCAGAGCCAGCTATTGTGGCAGGACAGACAAGATGAGGAGAGAGAGGTCAGCATGGCTGCTCACCTCTGATTCGGCCCCAGGGGTGAGAAGGCGTCTATTTTATGGGCACACTCAGGCACATGTGGCACATACAATAAGGTACAATCTGCAGCTACTTACCAGTAGAGGCATATTTTATAAGGTGCACACACATGTTGCTGGCTGTTCACTTGGCACATGAGGTGGGCAGATGCTAGTAAAATATATGCCCAGTGGCTGTTTGTTTTCGGGGGGTTTGCCTTTGTTTTGTGGGAGAATCGTGAGGCATTGGGAGGGGTAGTTGACGGCTGGTTAGACTTGCCAAAGGGTTTTTCTTGTCTAGCTAGTTTTTATTTGTAAATCAAGTTATCTTCTAGTTTTGGTTGTAGCGTGGAAGTTTATGACCAGGAAAGTTAAATTAAGACAACTTGTACTTTACTTACGGTTGATGTTCACATTTAAAAAAATATATATACGGTCCTGGGAAAAGCTAATAGTTTTGGGTCTACTTGAGTTTTAGGACCGGCCTATGGTCACATGGCAAGAGGTTGTTAAGTGCCGGCCCTAGTGGCTGCGCTCACCCCATTCCGTGTTTAGTCTTCTGGTACATCAGTCTGCCCTTGTTTTAGGAGTGACGAGTGTATATTTTCCAAAAGAAACATGAAGTCCTAACAAAGTTACATATCATACATGGGCACAAAAGGCTCCTTTAATTAACTCCATGTACTACATGGGGTCGATGATTTCGACAAGTTAGCATGACAAGTTAGCTCGGTCCATGCCCACTCGGCGCACCTAAGTAGAAAATTAAGCTTTTTTGGGAAACTGAAAATACCTGCTCCCCATCTCACTTAGTTATGACTTTTTCCTATATATGTGAGCAAACCCGAAAGCGCGTTCATGATCTGAAAGTCGCGTTTATGACTTTTCGACAAAGGGTGGATTTTATTGACTCAAAATGAAGCATCAAGAAGATGCAGACACAAAAAGCACACACCCGGCCTCTGCATAGCTAGGATGCACACAGCCAACACCAACGCACTCACACTAAAAAAACGCCGGCAAAAAGCAAAATCATACAAGACCAAAGCTATGCCTAAGCGAGTAAAAAAAACCCTATGATCAAAACAGCGACCGACAAACTACATCGACGATCATATCCGCACCAATCATCTCCTGACACCACAAGGACAACGAAAAAGTTCTTCAACATCAACGCCTTCAACAAGGCAACGATGCTCAAACACCGCCGTCACCGGATCCGACCACCAATGATCAGAATCTAGGTTTTCACCCTGAAGAAGTAAGTCCGAGCATATCCATGCAATGCCTTCAACAAGGTAACGATGCAAAAACATCGCCATTGCAAGAGGTAAAACCAACGTGAGTTAGACCTTGGATTTTCATCCCGGAGCTCGAGACCGGATACTAGAAGCACCACCAGATCGAAGTCAATCATGTGTTATCCCCGCCACTTTCCACGATCCCAGCAGCTACATGCACTGGACTAGAATCCACCACGCCGCTGCGCAACCATACCCTCTGCGTCAAATCGCCGTCTGTAGCCGCCCAACCATCCACCATTGGTGGCATGCCTTCCGAAGGCCGTCGAGCGGATTAGAGCTGCACTCAGCCAACCACCGCCGTATCGAGAACCACTGAAAGTCCGAAGAGCTGCCATCAAGCATCATATTTGTCCTGATCCGTGCTGGCATCATGCGCGTCCACAGCGGTATCAAACAGGCCAGATCAGATTGCCCGTGCACCACCATAGCCGCCGCAACAATACATACGCCGAGAGTCTCCTGCCAGGCCGTCAAGCGAGCCGGTAGGAGCAGGCCCGCCTCAGGCCGTGGTAGATCCGGGACAACGCACACAGGACGCCATATGCGCGCCGTCGGGCGGGACGGAATGTACGCAGCCGCCGAACACGAGCGCGTAGCTGACCTCCGTGGCGACGAACCGCCGTACACCAGCTCTCATAGCATGCTGCATCTCCGGGGCGGACGAACGCGTGGCTAGAGCGCAGCGCTGCCGAGCTCCAAGATCGAGGGTCATGGGAAGAAGGGACATGACATGGGTGGAGACAGAAGAGGCCTAGGCCTTAATTTAGATACGTAAATGTCGATTGGGATGGTTTAATTATCATGGATGATTTAACTGTCATTGATAACGTGGTGACTGATCTAAGTCTAGTCATAGTGGGAAGTAAAATGCATATGTTGTTAGTCTATATTACTACGTCCACAAAGGTTAGTAACATATGTGTTGTGTGATGCATCACTTAATTTATTAGGTTGTAGACTCATCTTTTTTTGATATGTGTGATGTTACAGTAACTAGCTATGTTATCACATGCCTCACTTCTTTATTAATTACATGCCACATCATCTATTTTACCTGAATAAGTGTGATGTTACTACCTATGTTACTCCCAATGTGGATAGTCTAAAGACATCGGATCCATCCATAATATCAGCGGCGTGTGTTGGATCGCCATGGAGGCCAGGGAACATATATAAGAGGCCGGCCGGGAGCTAACTGCACGCGCGCATGCGCATTGTCACTATCCAAGTACGCCTATCTACATGCAACTTCATATATAATCACTCTGCATATATTTGTTGAAACGATCAACACTTGATCACCAACTTGCAAGTTGCGACCGGCCTTACTTTAGTTTGACCGTCAAATCGCAAGTCTACTCTTCGATGCGCATGCGCATGGAAAACTTCAACGAGACTGCTCTTCCTTCCACGAATCAATCCTTGTCAAATTGACTCCCATGCACTTCCATTTGTTCTATGTTGTTGCAAAGTCTTCCATGCACTTTCCTCGAAAAAAGGTCTTCTACGTGCGAGTTCACTGTACATGCATGTGCAGTCTCTTGCCTGCCCCTCCCTATTCTGTTTTGACTCACTATTTGTATCCACTACAAACTATCTCATCACTGTCATTGTTACTTAAAATAGATCATCACTGGTTGGTTTGGCGCCATGCGACTTTAGTCAGTGATGAGAGGGCAAATATCACATGCGGTGAGCATGTGAGTAACTACGCCCCAGGGCAAACCTTCGAGATACTACATTAGCTATACTAACGTTAACTCAAGTCCAAGCTCGGCCAAACCTTGGAACATATACGTTGGATAGGAGGCCAGGGAACTTATAATCGCTACAACCGTAGCTACGGCTCTGACGGTGAGGAGACCCATCCCGGATAGCTAATTTTGTGAGAAAATCTACCATAGGTTGACTCAAGTCCAAGCTCGACCCAAGCCAACATTTCCTTTGTCAAACGACATATTGTCACGTCATATGTGTTGACATGTGCCATATAACTTCGGTAAGGGGTTAGCTTAAGTAGAGATAGATAGAAATCGGTTTAAGCATTGTTATCTCCTGATTCTTTCTTCTCTTCCAAGATGTAAACCTCCTGTACCGAACTCCCTTTGTACGCAATCAGGGTTTAGCCCCTGCTCTATATAAACACGCAGGCTCGGCCTCAACAGGTACGACGCTTCATAGAAAGTTTACATGGTATCAGAGCCTCCTCTTCCTATCTCATCTAGCCACCACACCTTCCGCCTTCGCTCCTGCCATGTCGTCCTCCTCCGGTGCTTCCCCCGCCGGCCTAAGTGGTCAGGTCACCGAGAAGCTTACCTGCACCAACTACATATTGTGGCGCACCCAAGTGACGCCGCAGCTGAGAGGTGCTGGGGTCTTGGACTATGTCGATGGATCCGCGGCGGAGCCCGTCAAGGTCCTGGTCACCACGGACAAAGACGGGAAAGAACACTCTGCGCCTAATCCCCTCCATCAGAGTTGGGTTAAAGAAGGTCAGCAGGTACTTGGATATCTGTTGAATAACCTCTCCAAGGAAGTTCTCGTGCAGGTTACGTCCATCACCACGCCGCATGAGCTCTGGGCTGCTCTGGCAAACATGTTTTCGTCGCAGTCCCGATCACGGATCAACAACATCTGGATCGCCCTCTCCAACGCGCAGAAGGGAGCCCAGACGGTGGCGGCCTACTTCGCCCACATGCGCTCTCTCGCAGATGAGCTCGCCGCCGCTGGAAAGCCCCTGGATGATGATGAGCTGATCTCCTACATCACCGGCGGCCTCGACATGGACTACCAGCCGCTCGTGTCTGCTCTCGACACGCGCCCTGCTTCTGAACCGGTAACCCTCGATGATCTCTTTGCCCAGATGAGTAATTTCGATCAGAGGGTTGCCCTCTTTCACGGCACCAACTCAGGCGGGGGATTCAAGTCCTCTGCAAACGCTGCTGTTCGTGGCCGCGGTGGTGGATCCTCTCGCTATCGGGGACCAGCGTGCGCCAAGGGCAGGCAGCAAGGTGGAAACAGCGGCAGCAACAACTCATCTCGCAACGGCGGCCGCCGCCCCTTCAACACCAACACCAGGGGCCGGCGCAACTCCACCTCCAAATCACGGCCTGACGCCGTGCGCTGCCAGATTTGTGGCAAGCTGGGGCACACGGCGCGGGACTGTTGGTATCGCTTTGATGAAGATGGTGAGTCCTCTCAAGATGAGAAAGTTGCTGCCGCAGCAGATGGTTCCTATGGCATCGACACAAACTGGTATATGGATAGTGGTGCCACTAACCACATCACCGGTGAGCTGGAAAAGGTAACCATGCGCGAGAAGTACAGGGGCCAGGACCAAATCCATACTGCTGCAAACGGAGAAGGTATGAGGATTTGTCACGTTGGTCATTCAGTTATTAAAACCCCCACTCGCAAAATTCATCTAAGAAAAATCTTGCATGTTCCTAGTGCCTCGAAAAGCCTTCTCTCTGTTCATCATATTGCTCTTGATAATCATGTCTTTCTTGAATTTCACCCCTTCTTCTTTTTGATCAAGGACCAGGTCACGAAGAAAATCCTATTTCGAGGTAGATGTGTTCGAGGGCTTTACCCGTTGATTCCGGAGATTAGAAGGTTCAATAAGCAAGCATATGGTGTCACCAAAATTTCGTCAACTCGGTGGCACGATCGATTAGGACATGCTTCTTTTTCTTTAGTAGAACGAGTGCTTAGGAAAAATAAGCTCCCATATGTTGGTGAGCGTAGTTGTCAAACAATTTGTGATTCATGTCAGCATGCTAAAAGTCATCAGTTATCTTATCCTATATCCACTAGTGTTTCTACCAAGCCATTGCAACTTATATTTTCTGATGTTTGGGGTCCTACCCCCACCTCTGTTGGTAGACATTCATACTATGTTAGTTTTATCGATGACTATAGCAAATACACGTGGATTTATCTTCTTAAGAAACGATCCAATGTGTTCCAAGTGTTTCACAACTTTCAAGCACTCGTTGAACGCAAGTTCGATTCCAAAATCATTGCCCTCCAATCTGATTGGGGTGGTGAATACCGCAACTTGAATTCCTTTTTTCAAAAAATAGGAATATCTCACCATGTTTCATGCCCTCATGCTCATCAGCAAAACGGGTCAGCTGAACGCAAGCACAGACATGTTGTAGAAGTTGGTCTTGCTCTTCTTGCAGGCGCATCTATGCCTTTAAAATTCTGGGATGAAGCGTTTCTTGCTACAGTTCATATTATTAATATGCTTCCCAGTCGTGTCATTAATAATAAAACTCCGATAGAGCGACTTTTTCATATCAAACCAGACTACACATCTCTTCGTGTGTTTGGATGTGCTTGCTGGCCAAATCTTAGACCCTACAACAATAGGAAACTTATGTTTCGCTCCACCCAGTGCGTTTTTCTTGGCTATAGCCCTCAACACAAAGGTGTAAAATGCTTAGATGTACCCACTGGTCGCATTTATATCTCTAGAGACATGGTGTTCGACGAAACAAAATTTCCTTTTGCCCATCTCCATCCAAATGTCAGAGCCCTACTTCAGAAGGAAATCCTCCTTCTACCATCTCATCTCACCGGTATTGATCATGGGGGGCATGATAATTGTAATGATCAACTGCTGACTAATCCTCATACTAATGATGTCTCTGAAGTTTGTGGTGCAACAGAAAAAACCAGCGATGAAATTGATGCAGAAATTGCCCAAAGTGGTCCTTATTTCATGTGTCCGGGGCCGGGAGACAGATCAGGCGCAATCCAAGGCGAATCTGCCTCGGGATCGGCGTCAGGCCCGCCTGGCTGCTCCCCTGCAAAATCTGCAGCAACATCCGCCCCGGGATCGGGGCCATATCGGGCGCCCCGCGATAGCGACAGCGATCCGCCTCGCATCGCTCCGCGCGAATCCGGTGATGCCACGTGGAGCCCCGTCACGGAGCCGGCGCACACGCGGTTCCCGGGTGAACCGCTCGTCTACACGCGGTGCACTGCACGCGCGGCCTCCGGCACTGGATCCTGCGAGGATTCAGACAGGCCCACCTTCATCATTGCTGCGTGATGGGGCTGCTGGACCACCAGGATTTTCTGCACCGCCTGGGTCGTCTTCGCCTTCACCAGTGGCCACAGAAGATCTGTCTCATCCTGTACGGTCCGACATGGGATCAGCTGGGACTGTTGTTCCTGGATGTTCTGCACCAGATGCTTCTGCTGAACCGGCCACACCTCCACGGACAAGGCTTCAAATGGGGGTAACTCAACCTAAGAATTACAAAACTATAGCTAAATTTGGACTGGCTTGCAGCACAGGTGAACCACATGATCTTACAGAAGCTCTCAGTGACTCGCGGTGGAAACATGCCATGGAAGAAGAATACATGGCTCTTCAGAAAAATAAGACATGGCATCTTGTTCCTCCTCGTCAAGGTAAAAACTTGATTGACTGTAAATGGGTTTACAGGATTAAGAGAAAATCCGATGGAAGTATTGATCGCTATAAAGCTAGATTCGTTGCAAAAGGCTTTAAGCAAAGGTACGGCATAGATTATGAGGATACTTTTAGTCCAGTTGTAAAGGCTGCCACTATTCGTCTTGTCTTGTCTATTGCCGTATCTAGGGGTTGGAGCCTGAGACAGCTAGATGTACAGAACGCGTTCCTTCATGGTGTTATGGAAGAGGAAGTGTTCATGAGACAACCTCCTGGGTTTGAAGATAAGAAAAGGCCGTTCCATGTGTGCAAACTTGATAAAGCATTGTATGGACTAAAGCAAGCTCCTAGGGCATGGTATTCACGTTTAAGCACAAAGCTTCAAGCACTCGATTTTGTTCCTTCCAAGTTTGATACTTCATTGTTTATTTACAACAAGTCAAACACTTCTGTATTTGTGCTTATCTATGTTGATGATATTATTGTCACAAGTTCATCCGATGAAGCAATATCAGGACTGCTAAAAGATTTAAAGTCTGAATTTGCTCTGAAGGATCTTGGAGACTTGCACTTTTTCCTTGGAATTAAAGTAAAGAGAAGTGGTGATGATCTTCATCTCTGTCAAGAAAAATATGCATCAGATTTAGTTGCAAGAGCTGGTTTGCAGAACTGTAAGTCGTCTCCAACTCCTCTATCTAGTTCAGAAAAGCTTTCTCTCACAGAAGGGACACTCTTGGATCAAGAGGACAGCAGGAAGTACAGGAGTATGGTTGGCGCACTTCAATACGTGACTCTGACCAGGCCAGATATTTCTTTTGCTGTCAATAAAGTATGCCAGTTCCTTCATGCACCGACCACTGCTCATTGGACAGCTGCTAGGCACATTATTAGATATGTCAAAGATACTGTTAGTGTTGGATTGATATTCACTAAGTCATCATCAACTCTTGTAAGTGCTTTTTCTGATTCAGACTGGGCAGGTTGTCTTGATGACAGGCGATCCACATGTGGTTTTGCAGTATTCTTTGGGCCAAATCTCATTTCATGGTGTGCAAAGAAACATGCAACCGTATCAAGGTCAAGTACAGAGGCAGAGTACAAAGCACTGGCAAATGCAACATCTGAAATTATTTGGGTTCAGTCTATGTTAAAAGAACTTGGTATTTCATCACGTCAAGCTCCGTGCTTATGGTGTGATAACCTTGGTGCTACCTACCTCTCTGCCAACCCAGTTTTCCATGCAAGAACTAAGCACATTGAAATAGATTTCCACTTTGTCAGAGAAAGAGTTGCTGCCAAGAAGTTGGAAATTCGCTTCATTCACTCCAAGGATCAAGTTGTAGATGATTTTACCAAGGCATTGCCCACAAGAAATTTTGAAGAGTTCAAGTGTAATCTCAACTTAGGAAAGTTGTGATTAAGGGAGGATGTTAAACAACATATTGTCACGTCATATGTGTTGACATGTGCCATATAACTTCGGCAAGGGGTTAGCTTAAGTAGAGATAGATAGAAATCGGTTTAAGCATTGTTATCTCCTGATTCTTTCTTCTCTTCCAAGATGTAAACCTCCTGTACCAAACCCCCTTTGTACGCAATCAGGGTTTAGCCCCTGCTCTATATAAACACGCAGGCTCGGCCTCAACAGATACGACGCTTCATGGAAAGTTTACATCCTTGAATTCACTTTCCCCTTTCTCGTTTCCTTAAACTTGTCAGATGGTTGTATTTCCGTGATTCATTTAATGGGAAGGGGTTATGCCTGGTTAAAAAAAAGGTCAGCCCAATCCAACATTTGCCTTGGTTGCTGCCAATGTTTAAGAGAAGTTGGCTCCACCTCCAAAGATAAGTTTTCATTTGTCAAAGTTGTCGTCAATGCCGCTACAACTCAAAGTCGGCATTGCAAGCGAAGCCTCTATTGTAACCATTGCTTGGGGTAGACAATGTTACCACTATCATCATTGGCTCTGCGAAGTCATCATGTTGCCTGCTTGGTGATGTGCATCACCTATTGTGGGAATAGTTAAGTCCTACCTAAGGGCTCCCGTGTGGTCCTACATGGCATCTACGGGGCAAATAGAAGTTCAAGAAACTAGCCATGGTCAACAATTCAAAGAAGAGAAGAAACCCAAAAGTCAAAATATGGAAACCTAAGGGAAACAAGCTCGTCAAGTGGAGGGATGAACGGGCTCATCCACCATGGACCATTCACCACCCCCTCTGTAACGCCCCGGACACACCCGCCGGTGGTCGTTACTCCTGCCGGGATCTAGACTAGCCCCATAGATCAATACTAGTCTATTTTGCGCACTTTGTCCTCACTCGTGCGCACCTAGGAGCAACTTCCCGGTCGGTCACCCATCCTGAAACTACTCCAAGCTGAGCACGCTTAACTTTGGAGTTTTGTCCGAATGGGCTCACAGAAAAGAAGGAATTCCTTATTGATATGAGTAGTCTATCATCCCCAATAAGCCAGGCTATCACACCCTCCTCACTATATTCGTTATTTGCCAAGGATCCCTACATTACTACAATATTCCTCGGCATGGATGCACTACTAAACACCTTCGCTAACGAGTGGGGAACTCATCATTCGAGAAGACGTATACGGAACACCAATGGGGTGAGCTGTGACAACTTGTCAGTGCTGACACTTCCAGGGTGGGCAAGGAAGTCAGCTGCATACTGACAGGGTTCATTCTTTTTGCCTTTCTCTGGTAACTATAAAAGCAAGATGGTTATTGTCGCAAGTGATAGCATGTTTTGCATATCCCGTTAATACTGGCAGTTTCCCTACTCCAAATAGTCTATGCTGCTAGCTACTAGTAGTGCCTGGAAACTCCACTCCTAGCAGTGAAGCTCTAGTTGCATGGCCTAGCTGCTGATGAGGAGAAAATTTCATACACATATTGATCGAGATATGTTCATCAATTAACCATAGGACAAAAGGGATCTACTCAGACATAATAGAGATGCTCCTTGGTAAATAATTCATAGCATCAAACACCATGTTTAAGTACGGGATTACAGAGGTTTGTGGGAGAGTGGAACACTTCATAGAGAAGGAGGAAGGTGATGGATACGGTTGTGAAGTTGATGCAAATGATGGTGGTGATGATGGGTTTAGGGTCAGGGGCACGCCCACCGCCTAACCCCAGGGCGTGCCCTGTGAGCTTGTGGGTCCCACACGCCTTCGTTTGCCCTAAGAACAACTCTATGAGTGCCGTCTCATGGAGAAAAAATCGGAGAGAAGGAACCATCACGTTTTACGATACGGAGGCACCGCCACCTCCTGTTCTTCATCGGGAGGGCTGATCTGGAGTCCGTTCGAGGCTCCAAAGGGTGGAATTCGTCGCCGTCGTCATCATTACCCTTCTCCATCAATAATTCCATGAAGCCCACCACCGGGAGTGAGTAATTCCTTCATAGGCTTGCTGGATAGTGTTGGAGTTGGATAAGACTTCTCATGTAATCAAGGCAATTTGTTAGGGCTTCAACACTAGTATCCACTATGTTATGAGATTAAAGTTGCTATGACTTTGCTATGCTTAATGCTTGTCACTAGGGCCCGAGTACCATGATTTCGAATCTAAACCATCTATGTTTCATGAATGTATTTGAGTTCTTGATCCTATCTGCTAGTTATATGCACTTGTTATTATTCTGATCCGTAGACCCCAAAGTGACATAGTTGGGATACTCTCTGGGGATGACTGTAATTCAAGGGGTTCATGTATTCACCATGTGTTAATGCTTTGTTCCAGTTCTCTATTAAAAGGAGCTCTTACTATCCCTTAGTTTCCTTACGGGCCCCGGTGCCACGGGAGGGTAGGATAAAAGATGCCATGCAAGCTCTTATTATAAGCATGTATGACTATATACGAAGTACATGCCTACATTACATTGATGAATTAGAGCTATTGTGTATCGCTCTAGGTTGTGACTATTATATGATTGATATCATCCAGAACAAATATCTATCATTGATCCAATGCCTACACTTTTCTCATATTGGTATTTGCTAAGTTACTTTTGTTGCTACTGATGTTACAATCATCACAAATTGCTACTATTACTGTCCCTGTTACCATTGCTACTTTTGCGACTACTATCAAAACTATCATACTACTGTGCTACTAAACACTTTGCTACATAACTATAATTTCCCAGGTGTGGTTGAATTGACAACTCAACTACTAAGGCTCATATCATTGGCTCCCCTTGTGTCGAATCAATAAATTTGGATGAAATAATACCCTCGAAGACTATCATGATCCCCTATACTTGTGGCTAATCAAAAGATCCTCTCTGATGACCCACAAGTATAGGGGATCAATCGTAGTCCTTTCAACAACTAAGAGTGTTGAACCCAACAAGGAGGAGAAGGAAATGACAAGCGGTTTTCAGGAAGGTAATGTCTGCAAACATTGAAATTGTCGGTAATAGGTAGTTTGATAGATAGATAATTTATAACAAATAACAATAGTAACAATAGGTGCAGCAAGGTAGGCCAATCCTTTTTGTAGCAAATGACATGCGAAAATAGCCTCTTATAGTAAGCAAAGCGTTCTTGAGGACACCTGGGAATTTCATCTAGTCACTTTCATCATGTTGATTAATTCACATTTGCTTTGATAATTTGATATGTGGGTGGACCGGTGCTTGGGTGTTGTTCTTACTTGAACAAGCCTCCCACGTATGATTAACCCCTCTCGCAAGCATCCGCAACAATGAAAGAAGAATTAAGATAAAAGCTAACCATAGCATTAAACATATGGATCCAAATCAATCCCTTACGAAATAGCGCATAAACTAGGGTTCATGTTTCTTTGACTCTAGCAACCCATCATCTAATAACTACTCCACAATGCATTCCCTTAGGCCCAAAGATGGTAAACTTATCGGGGAACGTTGCATGGAAAACAAAAAATTTCTTACGCTCACCAAGATCAATCTAGGAGATGAACATCAACGAGAGGAGAGATTGGATCTGCATACGCTTGTAGATCGCTAAGCGGAAGCGTTAAGAAACGCGGTTGATGTAGTCAAACGTCTTTGTGATCTAATCATGATCCGTCCCATGAATTCTGATCCAAGTACCAAACGGACGGCACCTTCGCATTCAACACACGTACAGCTTGATGACGCCTTCACGTCCTAGATGCAGTGAACGATGGAGAAGTAATAGCTTGAGTCCTCGGCAGCATGACGGTGTGGTGGCGGCGGTGTTGGTGGAATCTCAACAGAGCTTCACTAATCACTACTGAGAGGAAGAGGGCTACGAGGGATATGAAGGGCAGCACCGTGGCGTGGAGATGTGCTCAAGAGGTACAGCTGCCCTCTCTCTACCTCTCTATATATAGGGGGAAGGAAGGAGGAGGGGGCGGCCCAGATCCCATCTAGGGGGCGGCGGCCACATGGGGGAAACCCTAGATGGGTTTTGGGCGCCTCCCCCCAGGAGCCTTGGCCCCTAAGGCAAAGGGGTTGGCCACCCTAGGGGGCGCCCCCACCCCTTCTAGATATGTGGGATGGGGTGAGGGGGGCCCACAACCCCTTAGTGGGCTGGTTTCCCCCTCCCCTTGGCCCATGAGCCCCCCAACACTTGCCCCCCCAAACCCCTTTCAGTCATGCTGGTCATCACCCGGTACCCCCGGAACAATTCCGTACTCCACTACCCTTCGTCCTATATATCGATCTTCGCCTCCGGACCATTCCAGAGTTCCTAGTCATGTCCAGGAACTCATCCGGGACTCCGAACAACCTTCGGTAACCACCATAATGACTCAACTATACTAATATCATCACCAAACGTTAAGTGTGTAGCTGGGATACTCTCCGGGGATGACTGTAATTCAAGGAGTTCATGTATTCACCATGTGTTAATGCTTTGTTCCGGTTCTCTATTAAAAGGAGCAGTTAATATCCCTTAGTTTCCTTATGGGCCCCGGTGCCACGGGAGGGTAGGATAAAAGATGCCATGCAAGTTCTTATTATAAGCATGTATGACTATATACAGAGTACATGCCTACATTACATTATTGAATTGGAGCTATTGTGTATCGCTCTAGGTTGTGACTATTATATGATGAATATCATCCATCAGAAATATCTATCGTTGATCCAATGCCTACACTTTTCTCATATTGGTATTTGCTAAGTTACTTTCGTTGCTACTGATGTTACAATCATCACAAATTGCTACTATTACTGTCCCTGTTACCATTGCTACTGCTGTGACTACTATCAAAACTATCATACTACTGTGCTACTAAACACACTGCTACAGAAATATAATTTCCCAGGTGTGGTTGAATTGACAACTCAACTGCTAAGGCTCATATCATTGGCTCCCCTTGTGTTGAATCAATAAATTTGGGTGAAATACTACCCTCGAAGACTGTCGTGATCCCCTATACTTGTGGGTTATTAAGAGAACCTCTCTGATGACCCACAAGTATAGGGTATCAATCGTATTCCTTTCAACAAGTAAGAGTGTCGAACCCAGCGAGGAGCAGAAGGAAATGACAAGCGGTTTTTCAGGAAGGTAATGCCTGCAAGCACTAAAATTGTCGGTAACAGGTAGTTTGATAGATAGATAATTTGTAACAAGTAACAATAGTAACAATAGGTGCAACAAGGTATCCCAATCCTTTTTATAGCAAAGGACAGGCCAAAATAGTCTCTTATAGTAAGCAAAGCGTTCTTGAGGACACACGGGAATTTCATCTAGTAACTTTCATCATGTTGATTTGATTTGCGTTCACTTTGATAATTTGATATGTGGGTGGACCGGTGCTTGGGTGATGTTCTTACTTGAACAGGCCTCCCACGTATGATTAACCCCTCTCGCAAGCATCCGCAACTATGAAAGAAGAGTTAAGATAAAATCTAACCATCAGATTAAACATATGGATCCAAATCAGCCGCTTACGAAATAGCACATAAACTCGGGTTCAAGTTTCTGTGACTCTAGCAACCCATCATCTAATAACTACTCCACAATGCATTCCCTTAGGCCCAAAGATGGTGAAGTTGTTGGGGAATGTTTTATGGGAAACAAAAAATTTCTTACGCTCACCAAGATCAATCTAGGAGATGAACATCTACGAGAGGAGAGATTGGATCTGCATATGTTTGTATATCGCTAAGCGGAAACATTAAGAAACACGCTTGATGTAGTCGAACATTTTCGTGATCCAATCATGATCCTCCCGCGAATTCCGATCCAAGTGTCGAACGGACAACACCTCCGCATTCAACACATGTACGGCTTGATGATGCCTTCACCTCCTTGATCCAGCGAGCGATGGTGTAGTAGTAGCTCGAGTCCTTGACAACACGACGGCGTGGTGGTGACAGTGGTGGTGGGATCTCAGCAGGAGCTTCACAAAGCACTACTGAGAGGAAGAGGGCTACGAGGGAGATGAAGGGCAGTGTCGTGGCATGGAGATGTGCTCAAGAGGTATGGCTGCCCTCTCTCTGCCTCTCTATATATAGGGGAAGGGATGAGGAGGGGGTGCCCCAGATCCCATATAGGGGGGCGGCGGCCACAGGGGGGAAACCCTAGATGGGTTTTGGGTGCCTCCCCCAAGGAGCCTTGGCCCCTAAGGCAAACGGGTTGGCCGCCCTAGGGGGGCGCCCCCACCCCTTCTTGTTACGTCGGATGGGGTGAGGGGGCCCACAACCCATTATATTGTGGGCTGGTTTGCCCCCTTCCCTTGGCTCATGAGCCCCCCCAACACTTGCCGGGGTCCCCCGAAACCCCTTTCGGTCATGCTGGTCATCACCCTGTACCCCCGGAATAATTTCGGACTCCAATACCCTTCGTCCTATAGATCGATCTTCGCCTCGGGACCATTCCGGAGTTCCTCGTGATGTCCGAGAACTCATCCGGGACCCCGAACAACCTTCGGTAACCACCATAATAATGACTCAACTATACTTATATAGTCACCAAACGTTAAGTGTGTAGACCCTGCGGGTTCGAGAACTATGCAGACATGACCAAGACACCTCTACGGTTAATAACCAATAGCGGGACCTGGATGCCCATATTGGTTCCTACATATTCTACAAATATCTTATCGGTCGAACCTCGATGTCAAGGATTCAACTATTCCCGTATGTTGTTCCCTTTGTCTATCGGTATGTTACTTGCCCGAGATTCGATCGTCGGTATCTCCATACCTAGTTCAATCTCGTTACCGCAAGTCTCTTTACTTGTTACGTAATACAAGATCCCGTGACTAACTCATTGGTCACATTGCTTGCAAGCTTATTGTGATGTTGTATTACCGAGTGGGCCCTGAGATACTTCTCCGTCATACGGAGTGACAAATCCTAGTCTTGATCCATGCCAACTCAACAGACACCCTCGGAGATACCTGTAGAGCACCTTTATAGTCACCCAGTTACGTTGCGACGTTTGGTACACACAAGGTACTCCTCCAGTGTCACTGATTTGCATGATCTCATGGTCATAGGAACATACACTTGACATGCAAAAAAACAATAGCAATAAACTTGACACGATCATATGCTATGCTTATGGTTTGGGTCTTGTCAATCGCATCATTCTCCTAATGATGTGATCCTGCAAATGACAACTCATGTTCATGGCTAGGAAATCATAGCCATCTTTGATCAACGAGCTAGTCCGGTAGAGGCTTACTAGGGATATGTTGTTGTCTATGTATCCACACATGTATTTGACTTTCCAGTCAATACAATTATAGGATGGATAATAAAAGATTATCATGAACAAAGGAAATATAATAATAACCACTTTATTATTGCCTCTAGGGCATATTTCCAACAGAAGTGTCATGTAGTCCACATTCACATAGCACGACTAAGGGAATCACGACATACATATCATCAAAATATCAAACGGATATCAACTTCACATGATTACTTATGACGAGACTTCTCCCATGTCCTCAAGAACAAAATTAACTACCCACAAAACATATTCATGCTCAAGATCAGAGGGGTATTGAATATCATGATAGATCTGAGCATATAATCTTCCACCAAATAAATGGCTAGCATCAACTACAAGATGTAATCAACACTACTAGTCACCCACAGGTACCAGTCTAAGGTTTTCATACAAAGATTGAACACAAGAGTTGGACTACAGTTTTGAGATGAGATGGTGATGTTCAAGATGTTGATGTAGATTGGCCCTCCCATGATGAGAGGGTTGTTGGCGATGACGATGGCTTCGACTTCCCCCGCTGGGAGGGAAGTATCCCGGCGAAATCGCTCCACGGGAGAGCAAAAGTGCTCCTGCCCAAGTTCTGCCTCGAGACGGCAGCGCTCCGTCCAGAAAGTCTTCTCCTCATTTTTTCTAGGTCAAAAGACCTTATATACCAGAAGATGCACACCAGAGGTGGGCCAGGCCCCCACTACCCAGCAGGGCGCGCTGATACGTCTCCATCGTATCCACTTTTCCAAACTCTTTTTCCCTTGTTTTGGACTCTAATTTGCATGATTTGAATGGAACTAACCCGGACTGACATTGTTTTTAGCAGAATTGCCATGGTGTTATTTATGTGCAGAAATAAAAGTTCTCAGATTGACCTAAAAATTTACGGAGAATTTTTGTGGAATATATAAAAATACTGGTGCAAGAATTAACAAGAGGGGGACCGCCTAAAGGGCATGTGGTCCCCCTGGACCTCCTCCGACCCTAACTCCAACTCTATATAACCCTATTTGGGGAGAAAAAATCAAGGAGAAGGATTCATTGCGTTTTACGATACGGAGCCGCCGCTGCCTCCTGTTTTTCATCAGGAGGGTTGATTTGGAGTCCCTTCGGGACTCCGTAGAGGGGGATTCATCGCCATCATCATCACCAACCTTCCTCCATCACCAATTTCATGATGCTCACCGCTGTGTGTGAGTACTTCCATCATAGGCTTGCTGACCGGTGATGGGTTGGATTAGATTTATCATGTAATCAAGTTAGTTTTGTTAGGGTTTGATCCCTAGTATCCACTATGTTCTGAGATTGATGTTGCTATGACTTTGCTATGCTTAATGCTTGTCACTAGGGCCCGAGTGCCATGATTTCAGATCTGAACCTATTATGTTTTCACGAATATATTTGTGTTCTTGATCCTATCTTGCAAGTTGTAGACACCTACAACGAGTTATGATCCGCATACCCCAAGGTGACAATAATCGGGATTCTTTCCGGTGATTACCGTAGTTTGAAGAGTTCACGTATTCACTAATTGCTAATGCTTTGTTCTAGTTCTCTATTAAAAGGATGCCTTAATATTCCTTAGTTTCCATTAGGACCCCGCTGCCACCGTAGGGTAGGACAAAAGATGGCATGCAAGTTCTTTTCCATAAGCACGTATGACTATATACGAAATACATGCCTACATTATATTGATGAATTGGAGCTAGTTCCGTATCACCCTAGATTATGACTGCTACATGATGAATATCATCCAACATAATTATAAATGTCGATCCATTTCCTACGAGCTTTGGTATCTTTCAAATTCTTCATAGTGATCAACAGATATAAATCCCAAGTGTCTCAAAGAATAGAGCTATGCTCCCCGGCAACGGCGCCAGAAAAAGGCCTTCATAACCCACAAGTATGGGGGATCGCAACCGTTTTCGAGGGTAGAGTATTCAACCCAAATTATTGATTCAACACAAGAGGAGCCAAAGAATATTCATGAGTATGAACAATTGAGTTGTCAATTCAACCACACCTGAAAGCCTTAATATGTGCAGCAAAGTACTCCCTCCGTCCGGAAGTACTTTTCATCAAAATGGACAAAAAGGGATGTATCTACAACTAAAATATGTCTATATACATCTCCTTTTATCCATTTTGATGACAAGTATTTCCAGATGGAGGGAGCATTTAGTAGCAAAGTACTATGGAAGTAATGGCAATGGAGACGAAAGTAACAGTAGCAGTTTTGTAGCGATTGTAACAGCAGTAGCAACGAAAGTAACCTAGCAACGATGAACATGTGAAAAGCTTGTAGGCAATGGATTGGCATTGAGAATTATGTTGGATGATATTCATCATATAAAAATCATAACCTAGGGCCATACAAAACTAGCTCTAGTTCAAAAATATAAAGTAGGCATGTACTTCGTAAATAGTTATACGTGCCTATGGAAAAAGAAAAACTTTTACGAACTCTTTTGCTCTTGTTTACCATGTTTTAAGCAAAGATCATGACTAACCATGTCAACAATCACTCTTAAAAATTATATTAACTCATATTAGTGGCATAATCAACTAGCGAGTAATGATAAGATATCCCAAATGCCAACACTTTGTCAAAACAATCATGATACAATATGACAATAGTGGTATCTCGCTAGCTCTTTCTGAGACTGCAAAACATAAATGCAGAGCACCTCCAAAGTTCAAGCAACGACTAAACATTGTAATTCATGGTAGAAAAGATCCAGTCATGATACATCCAACATTAACTATACACAATGGATGAGGATGACAATAGTGCTCTCAGATCTGGCGCTTATTTGGGAAGGTGTTGACTCAACATAAAAGTAAATAGATAGTCCCTTCATAGAGGGAAGCGGGGATTTGCAGCGGTGCCAGAGCTCAGTTTTTTAAAACAGAGATAAATGAAATTTTGAGGAATGCACGCTTCGTGTTTACATCACGATCGAAAGCTATCGATATCTTCCATGCTAAACACATTAGTGGCAGTTCCCAAGCGATAAAAGTAAAAGGTTTACTCCCCCTCCACCAACAAACACACTCCACGACTAGCCGAATCCACAGGTATCGTCCATACTAACATTATTCCTAGGGGAGTTTTGTTTAATTATTTGCAATTTTTGAATTCGAGACTGGGAATCCCCATTACCACCCCTCTCGTGCAAGGACGAGTGAATAAACACTCATCATGAGAATAACTCGCTTAGCATGGAAGATACCGACTACCCCCTGTCGATCTATGAACAATCCAGGCACACAAAAATAGATGTTTATTTGAAGTTTTTAGAGGTGGCACATGCAAATTTACTTAGAACGGCAGGGTAATACCGCATATAGGTAGATATGGTGGACTCATCCAGAATAAATTGAGTTTTAGGATTTTGATGCACAAGCAGTAATTCCGCTTAGTACTGGCGAAGGCTAGCAAATAGGTTGAGAAGCGGCCTGCTAGAGAGCAAAAACGTTCATGAACATGCATTATGAATAATGAACATTGCATACTAGCATGAGTAGGATATGGACACCATGAACATAAATATCATAGAGGCTATGTTGGTTTTGATTCAACTACATGCATAAACATGTGTCAAGCCAAGCCACTTGAAACATTCAGAGGAGGATAGCATATCATCATACCACATCACAATCACTTTAATGCAATGTTGACACCCAAGATAAATCATTAGCTACTCCTAGCTACTTAAGCATGGCATGAGAAACTATAATCTCTAATTATCATTGCAGACATGTTTGATCGTAATAGGCTGAATCATGGATACTAGGTTAAACATATTTACAAAAATAGAACAAGTCGAGTTCATACCCGTTTCTCTCTGTCACAGCCAGTTCATCAAATATCGTCATTATTGCCTTTCACTTGCACGACCGAATGGTATGAAAACAATAATAATAATAATAATAGTGCAAGAGCGCCGTGGACTAAGCTGGAATCTACAAACATTTTATTCAAGAGGAGAAGACAAGGCAATTTGGGCTCCTTGTTAGATCAATAATAATGCATATGAGAGCCACTCAACATTTTCATCGTGGTCGTATCCTTGGTATGACTAGATAAAAAGAAAAGAAGTTCAGAGAAACACACTAAAATATTTTTGGAGTTTTTTAGTTTTTCTAGAGTTAAGCAAATTAAAAGGAAGAAAAATAAATGAGAAAAACTATTTACACGGGAAAGCTCCCAACAAGCTAAAAGAAGAATCGAGAAATTTTTTGGGGTTTTCTTTTAATACTACTATTAACTAAACTAGAAAGAAAAACCGAAAAGAAGCAAGAAATATTTTTGGGTTTTCTTAAAGTTTTGCAAACACCCAAGAAAGCGAGAAAATAAATCTAGCATGGATAATGCAATGAAAAAGTGTAAACACTGACAAATGGAATGAAATGTGTGAGCATGAATATAAGTTCGGTGGAAACACGTACTCCCCCAAGCTTAGGCTTTTGGCCTAGCTTGGTAATCATCATTTGCGGCATGCGTAGTAGTTAGAGTGGTAGCTCACAGAGGCTCTTGGTGCAGCCTCCTCAACCCGCCGAGCAACCACAACCTCTGCATTGCGTGCGCTGACCTCGCTCTCAATAACATAATACCTTCCTTTCCTGTGACAATCAAAGAGAGCAGGCACAAGAAAAAAGGTGTACATTATGGAAACTTTATTGAACTTATTGAGCAACAGGTTATAAGTATAATGAGTGATCTCGCCCTTAAGGAACTTATGGCGCTTCGTAGCCTCAAAGTCTAAGTATTAAGTAGGTAGGATGGGGTCACTAGGCCGAAGTGATACACCAAGCTCCCTTGCTAAACGTGAAGCATAAATCCTACCATAAAAATATCCACTACCAGCGTTGTGTTGCAATCTGCATGCAAGAATCGCTACAAGGTTATAACATTTGACACCGGTGAGATCAGTGTGTATGAGCCTCAAGTCAGGAGCACATAGTGTACTACAGTCTTGTTTTCCTATGATGCATTTTCCATTAAACAGTGCAAAGTATTGAATTGATGGGAAATGAATACTTTTTATTCTACCTTGTGTCACCCTTCTATTCTCACCATAGCAAAGACTAGCCAAAGATGACTCATACTCAGACCTTGGTGGTTCGTCCAACGAATCCCAAAATGGAATTTTACACACACCACTAAACACGTCTAGTGGCATGGTGATCGAAAGTTCATAAAGTTTAAATGACACTATAGACTCATGAGGATGAAATTTAAACTCTTTAGTAAACGATTCTGTGAGACTGAGATGATGGTTGCACTTATCTTAAATGTAGGGACCGAGCTCGGCATTGTGAACATATTGATCAAATTCTTCTTTAATACCTACCATCATCATGAAATAGCCGCACGGTGATGACCCACAAGTATAGGGGATCTATCGTAGTCCTTTCGATCAGTAAGAGTGTCGAACCCAACAAGGAGCAGAAGGAAATGATAAGCGGTTTCCAGCAAGGTATTCTCTGCAAGTACTGAAATAAGTGGTAATAGATAGTTTTTTGATAGGATAATTTGTAACGAGCAACAAGTAACAAAAGTAAATAAAGTGCGGCAAGGTGGCCCAATCCTTTTTGTAGCAAAGGACAAGCCTGGACAAACTCTTATATAGAGAAAAGCGCTCCCGAGGACACATGGGAATATCATCAAGCTAGTTTTCATCACGCTCATATGATTCGCATTCGGTACTTTGATAATTTGGTATGTGGGTGGACCGGTGCTTGGGTACTGTCCTTACTTGGACAAGCATCCCACTTATGATTAACCTCTATTGCAAGCATCCGCAACTACAACAAAAGTATTAAGGTAAACCTAACCATAACATGAAACATATGGATCCAAATCAGCCCCTTATGAAGCAACACATAAACTAGGGTTTAAGCTTCTATCACTCTAGCAACCCATCATCTACTTATTACTTCCCAATGCCTTCCTCTAGGCCCAAATAATGGTGAAGTGTCATGTAGTCGACGTTCACATAACACCACTAGAGGAGAGACAACATACATCTCATCAAAATATCGAACGAATACCAAATTCACATGACTACTAATAGCAAGACTTCTCCCATGTCCTCGGGAACAAACGTAACTACTCACAAAGCATAAACATGTTCATAATCAGAGGGGTATTAATATGCATATAGGATCTGAACATATGATCTTCCACCAAATAAACCAACTAGCATCAACTAGAAGGGGTAATTAACACTACTAGCAACCCACTAGCACCAATCCCGGACTTGGAGACAAGAATTGGATACAAGAGATGAACTAGGGTTTTGAGAGGAGATGGTGCTGATGAAGATGTTGATGGGGATTTCCCTCTCCCGATGAGAGGAGCATTGGTGATGACGATGGCGATGATTTCCCCCTCTGGGAGGGAAGTTTCCCTGGCAGAATAGCTCCGCGAGAGCCCTAGATTGGTTCCGCCAAGGTTCCTCCTCGTGGCGGCGGAGTTTCGTCCGATAAGATGGCTTGTTATTTTTCCTCATCGAGTGACCTCATATAGTAGAAGATGGACGTCGAAGGGCCACCTGGGGGCCCACGAGGTAGGGGGACGCGCCCAGGGGTAGGGCGCGCCCCCCACCCTCGTGGGCAGGGTGTGGCCCCCTGGTGAACTTCTTGCTCTAAGTATTTTTTATATATTCGGAAAACGTCTTCTGTGAAGTTTCAGGACTTTTGGAGCTATGCAGAATAGGTGTCTAATATTTGCTCCTTTTCCATCCCAGAATCCCAGCTGCCGGCATTCTCCCTCTTTATGGAAACCTTGTAAAATAAGAGAGAATAGGCATAAGTATTGTGACATAATGTGTAATAACATCCCATAATGCAATAAATATCGATATAAAAGCATGATGCAAAATGAACGTATCAACTCCCCCAAGCTTAGACCTCGCTTGTCCTCAAGCGAAAGCCGAAATCGAAAAATATGTCCACATGTTTAGAGATAGAGGTGTCGATAAAATAAAATACGGACATGAGGGCATCATGATCATTCTTAGAACAACAACTTATATAATTCTTATCATATGATTTCTTATGCTAGAGTAATAATTTAGTCACAATTTCAAGTATGAATCGTAAACTTCATTGAAAACTAACAAACTATAATCTTAGTCATTGGAGAAATTGCAACTTATCATAACATGGGAAAGAGTCAACATATAACAGCTTTTCAGCAAGTCCACATACTTAACTATCATATAGTCTTTCACAATTGTTGACACTCACGCAATACTTATGGGTATGGAGTTTTAATCGGACACAGAGAAAGATAGGGGCTTATAGTTTTGCCTCCCAATGTTTTACCTCTAGGGTAATGTCAACAATAATAGTTCATGAAAATTCACATCCAATTAGCCATATATACCAGGATCTTTCCAACATACTGTGCTTACCAAAGGATGAAGTGTAAAAAGGAAGGGTGAAGACCACCATGACTGTTATGCAAGGTAGGAGATAAAAGTAAAAGATAGGCCCTTCTCAGAGGGAAGCAGAGGTTGTCATGCGCTTTTATGGTTGGATGCACAAAATCTTAATGCAAGAGAACGTCACTTTATATTGCCACTTGTGATATGGACCTTTATTATGCAGTCTGTCGCTTTTATTTCTTCCATATCACACGATCGTATACAGTTTATTTTCTCCCACACTAATAAGTCATACATATTTAGAGAGCAATTTTTACTGCTTTGCACCGATGACAACTTACTTGGAGGATCTTAGTCAATCCATAGGTAGGTATGGTGGACTCTCATGGCAAAACTGGTTTAAGGGTATTTGGAAGCACAAGTAGTATCTCTACTTGGTGCGATGAATTTGGCTAGCATGAGAGGGAAAGGCAAGCTCAACCATGTTGGATGATCCATGACAATATAATTTATCTCATATGTAAGAAAACATAACCCATTATGTTGTCTTCCTTGTCCAATATCAACTCTTTAACATGTCATATTTTAATGAGTGCTCACAATCATAAAGGATGTCCAAGATAGTATATCTATATGTGAAGACATCTCTTTCTTTATTACTTCCTATTAATTGCAACGATGACCAAAACTATGCTTGTCAACTCTCAACAACTTTTATTCATCATACTTTTTCTATGTGAGCTCATTACTCTCCATAAGACTCACATGATCTCTTTGTTTCTTTTTATTTCTTTCTCTTTTCTTTTATTCACTTAGGATCATGGCAAAATAATCAAGCCCCTGACTCAACACTAATCTTTATTATATAGCTCACGGACTCTATTACATAGAAGAATTATAAAAGCAAAACTCACAACTAGATCATACTAAGAACTTTTATTCTACTAGATCAAGATATTACCAAAAGGATAGAACTAAGAAAAACGGTAAAGGTAAAAGTGATGGTGATACGATACCGGGGCACTCCCCCAAGCTTGGCGGTTGCCAAGGGGAGTGCCCATACCAGATACTCAATTCTTCTTTGTTGGTGGAGATGGTGGTGATTTTGTTGATGGCGTAGGCTTGTCGTCCTTCTTCCAAGGCATAGGCTCACCATCATAGAAGGATGACCGAGTCTCCTGAAACCTCAAATCTGCAGCTAAACTCATCCTCTTGAATCTATATTCATACTCATAGTTTTGATTTTGCAGGTCATAGATCTGGGCTTGGAGGTGCTCGTTTTTCTCATGAAGCTTGAATATGGCCTCCCCAATGTCCTTGACGTCCAGCTTGTGGTTGTTGGTGAACTCCGTGATCATAATGTGATTGGAATCGAGTTCACGCTCCACCATCTCCTGACACTTGAAAACTTCTTGTTCCAATGTCTCGAGCCTTGCCTCCATGCTTCCGGTCTTCCTTGGTCCCTCAGCATCGCGGACGTGCAACAACCCCTCACGCATCTCAATGGTTTGAGGGTGTTACAACACTTCTGCGAGGTAGGGGTTGATGACCTTCTCAAAGGACTAGTCCTTGGCGGCGCTTGAAGACGACATGACGACCTGGATCTGTCAGAAAAACAGCTCGAAACAAAAATAGGGGATTTTTGCGTGATACGGGAGTCAAAACCTACGGGAGATTATATAATGAATTTTTACCGACCAAAATATGTGTCGTGTAAGAAAATGGAGTCCGGAAAGCGCACGAGGTGCCCACGAGGTAGGGGGCGCGCCCAGGGGGTAGGGCGCGCCCTCCACCCTCGTGTCCTTCCCGGACTGCTTCTTATTTTTTTTATTTTTCTAAATATTCCAAAATGGAGAGATATTTCCTTAAAAACTGTTTTGGAGTCGGTTTCAATAACATTGGTTTTCTTTAAACAACTTATTCCTTTTCGGAGGCTGAAACGTTCCGGAGAGTGTCCCTTATGTATTCCTCCAGGGTTACGGTTTCAATAACATTGGTTTCAACATTTATGGGATTACCTGAGATATAATGTTTGATTCTTTGACCGTTCACCACCTTCAGATTTGTGCCTTCGAAGTTGTTGATTTTTATGGCACCGGAACGATAGACCTCCTCGATAACGTAAGGGCCTTCCCATTTAGAGAGAAGTTTTCCTGCAAAAAAATCTTAAACGAGAGTTGTATAGCAATACATAGTCACCTACATTAAACTCACGCTTTCGTATCCTTTTATCATGCCATCTTTTTACTTTTTCTTTAAACAACTTGGTATTTTCGTAGGCTTGGGTTCTCCATTCATCGAGTGAGCTAATATCAAATAACCTCTTCTCACCGGCAAGTTTAAAATCATAATTGAGCTCTTTAATATCCCAATATGCCTTGTGTTCTAGTTTAAGAGGTAAGTGTCATGCTTTTCCATAAACCATTTTATACGGAGACATACCCATAGGATTGTTATATGCAGTTCTATGGGCCCATAATGCATCATCAAGTTTCTTGGACCAATTCTTTCTAGATCTATTAACAGTCTTTTGCAAAATTAATTTGAGCTTTCTATTACTCAATTCTACTTGACCACTAGACTGAGGATGATAAGGAGATGCAATTCTATGATTAACATCATATTTAGCAAGCATTTTATGAAAAGCACCTTGAATAAAATGTGAACCACCATCAGTCATTAAATATCTAGGGACTCCAAATCTTGGAAAAATAACTTCTTTAAGCATTTTAATAGAAGTTTTATGATCATCACTACTAGTTGGAATAACTTCTACCCACTTAGTAACGTAACCAACAGCAACTAAAATATGTGTATATCCATTAGAGGAAGGAAAGGGTCCCATATAGTCAAAGCCCCAAACATCAAATGGTTCAATAACAAGTGAATAATTCATAGGAATTTCTTGACATCTACTAATTTTAGCAATTCTTTGACATTCATCGCAAGATAAGACAAACTTACAGGCATCCTTCAAGAGAGTAGGCCAATAAAAACCAGATTGCAATACCTTATGTGCAGTTTTATCTCCAGCATGGTCTCCTCCATAAGCTTCGGAGTGACACTTGCGTAGGATCGTTCCTGTTCATGCTCAGGTACACAACGTCTAATAACACCATCTACTCCTTCTTTATAAATATGTGGGTCATCCCAAAAGTAATGCCTCAAATCATAGAAGAACTTTTTTTGCTGGTATGTGAAACTAGGTGGTATAAACTTAGCAACAATGTAATTAGCATAATCAGCATACCATGGAGCAGTATGAGAAGCATTTATGACATTTAAATTCTCATCAGGAAAGCTATCATCAATAGGAAGTGGGTCATCAAGCACATTTTCTAACCTAGACAAGTTGTCTACAACGGGATTCTCAGCTCCCTTTCTATCAACAATATGTAAGTCAAATTCTTGTAGCAAGAGAACCCATCTAATAAGTCTAGGTTTAGCATCTTTCTTTTCCATAAGATATTTAATAGCAGCATGATCAATGTGAATAGTTACTTTAGAATCAACAATATAAGGTCTGAACTTATCACAAGCAAATACAACTGCTAAGAATTCTTTTTCAGTAGTAGCATAATTTCTTTGAGCATTGTCTAGGGTTTTACTAGCATATTGAATAAGATTTAATTTCTTATCAACTCTTTGCCCTAGACCATCGCCTACAACATAATCACTAGCATCACATATAATTTCAAAGGGTAAATTCCAATCAGGTGGCTAAACAATAGGTGCAGAGATTAATTCTTTCTTAAGAATTTCAAATGCTTCTACACAATCTTCATCAAAGACAAATGGTATATATTTTTGTAATAAATTAGTCAGAGGCCGAGAAATTTTTGAGAAGTCCTTAATGAACCTCCTATAAAATCCGGCGTGACCAAGGAAACTTCTTATACCTTTGATGTCCTTGGGGCATGGCATCTTTTCAATAGCATCAACCTTGTCTTTATCAACCTCAATACCTCTTTCAGAAACTTTGTGCCCCAATACAATACCTTCATTAACCATAAAGTGGCACTTTTCCCAATTCAAGACAAGATTAGTTTCTTCACATCTCTGCAAAACTCGATCAAGGTTGCTCAATCAATCATCAAAAGAAGATCCATAGACAGAGAAATCGTCCATGAAAACCTCACAAATCTTTTCACAAAAGTGAGAGAATATGGCCATCATGCATCTTTGAAAGGTAGTAGGTGCATTACATAGACCAAAAGGCATACGTCTATAAGCAAAAGTACCAAAAGGGCAAGTAAAAATAGTCTTTGATTGATCTTTGGCTGACACAGGTATTTGAGAGAAACCAGAATAACCATCTAGAAAGCAAAAATGTGTATGTTTGGATAATCTTTCTAGAATTTGATCGATAAAAGGTAATGGGTATGATCCTTTTTAGTAGCCTTATTTAATTTGCGGAAATCAATTACTAGCCTATAACCTGTAATAATTCTTTGAGGAATCAATTCATCTTTATCATTAGGAACGACAGTAATACCTCCCTTCTTAGGGACACAATGGACAAGACTTACCCACTGCCTATCAGCAACGGGATAAATTATACCTACCTCAAAAAACTTTAGTATTTCTGTTCTTACCACTTCTTTCATTTTAGGATTCAGCCGTCGTTGATGATCATGAACTGGTTTAGCATCTTCTTCCAAATTAATTTTATGTTGACATAGAGTGGGACTAATGCCCTTAAGATCATCAAGAGTATACCCAATAGCAGCACGGTGCTTCTTCAGAGTTTTCAATAATCTCTCTTCCTCATGCTCTGAAAGGTTAACACTAATAATAACATGATATATCTTTTTCTCATCAAGCTAAGCATATTTAAGAGTATCAGGTAACGGTTTAAGCTCAAACACGGGATCACCCTTGGGTGGAGGAGGATCCCCTAGGATTTCAACAATCAAATTGTTTTTCAGAATAGGTTCTTGTTTAAAGAATACTTCGTCTATTTCCCTTCTTTCATTCATAAACATATCATTTGCATGGTCTAGCAAATATTGTTCTAAAGGATCACTAGGAGGTACGGCAATATAAGCAAGACCAATAATTTCATCCTTACTAGGTAATTCTTCTTCACGGTGTTGTCTACTAAATTTAGAGAAATTAAATTCATGAGTCATATCATCTAAACCGATAGTAACAACATCCCTTTTGCAATTTATGGTAGCATTAATAGTGTTTAAGAAGGGTCTACCAAAATAATGGGACAAAAGCTATCTTGTGGGGAACCAAGAACAAGAAAGTCAGCAGGATATTTAGTTTTCCCACACAAGACTTCAACATCTCTAACAATTCCCATTGGTGAAATAGTATCTCTATTGGCAAGTTTAATTTTGACATCAATATCTTCTCTCTCAGCAGGTGCAATATCATGCATAATTTCTTTGTATAAGGAATAAGGTATTGCTCTAGCACTAGCACCCATATCATATAAGCCATGATAAGAATGATCTCCTATTTTAACAAAAATAACAGGCATGCCTAGCACAGGTCTGTTTTTACCTTTAGCACAAGGTTTAGCAATTCTAGCAATCTCATCAAGGAAATGAATAACATGCCCATCAATATTATTAGACAAGAGATCTTTAACGATAGCAATATCAGGTTCAACTTTAATTTGCTCATGAGGTGTATAAGTTTTAATATTGCTTTTACGAACCACAGTTGAAGCTTTAGCATGATCCTTTATCCTAACAGGAAAAGGTGGTTTCTCAACATAAGAAGTAGGAACAATAGGATCATTATAAGTGACAATATTTTCTTCAACTTTAATAGGTGCGGATAATTTTACTTCTATGGGAGGATGATATTTAAACCACTTATCCTTGGGGAGATCAACATAAGTAGCAAAAGATTCACAGAAAGAAGCTACTATCTCAGAGTCAAGTCCACATTTAGTTCTAACTTTACGGAAAACACTGGTGTCCATAAAAGATTTAACACAATCAAACCTAGGTGTCACACCTGACTCCTTACCTTTGTCGAGGTCCCAATCTTCAGAGTTGCATTTAATTCTTTCCAATAAATCCCAGTTGAATTCAATAGTCTTCATCATAAAAGAGCCAACACAAGAAGTATCAAGTATGGTGCGATTGTTATTAGAAAGCCGAGCATAAAAATTTTGAATAATCATTTTTCTTGAGAGTTCATGATTGGGGCATGAATATAACATTGATGTAAGCCTCCCCCAAGCTTGAGTGATGCTTTCTCCTTCACGAGGACAAAAATTATATATATAATTGCGATCATGATGAACAAGATGCATAGGATAAAACTTCTGATGAAATTCCAATTTCAATCGTTTGTAGTTTCATGACCCCATATCATCACATAGCCTATACCATGTCGATGCATCTCCCTTCAAAGATAAAGGGAAGACCTTCTTCTTAACAACATCTCCGGGTACACCTGCAAGCTTAAATAATCCACAAACTTCATCCACATATATTAGATACTCATCAGGATATTTTGTTCCATCTCCTAAAAAGGGATCAGCTAGTAGTTTTTCTATCATACCCGAAGGAATTTCAAAGCAGACATTTTCATTTTCAGTAGGTTCAGTAGGTTGAGGAGCAACTCTTTGCTCTACTGGTCGGGGTGAAGATACCGCGAACAAGCCCCTCAGAGGATTACTTTCCATAGTAACAAGTGACAGTAAATTTCAGCACACTATATAAATTTTTCCTTACCAAATTCCACCTACCAAAGGTGCTTCACTCCCCGGCAATGGCGCCGGAAAAGAGTCTTGATGACCCACAAGTATAGGGGATCTATCGTAGTCCTTTCGATAAGTAAGAGTGTCGAACCCAACGAGGAGCACAAGGAAATGATAAGAGGTTTCCAGCAAGGTATTCTCTGCAAGTACTGAAATAAGTGGTAACAGATAGTTTTTTGATAGGATAATTTGTAACGAGCAACAAGTAACAAAAGTAAATAAAGTGCAGCAAGGTGGCCCAATCATTTTTGTAGCAAAGGACAAGCCTGGACAAACTCTTATATAGAGAAAAGCGCTCCCGAGGACACATGGGAATATCATCAAGCTAGTTTTCATCACGCTCATATGATTTGCGTTCGGTACTTTGAGAATTTGGTATGTGGGTGGACCGGTGCTTGGGTATTGTCCATACTTGGACAAGCATCCCACTTATGATTAACCTCTATTGCAAGCATCCGCAACTACAACAAAAGTATTAAGGTAAACCTAACCATAACATGAAACATATGGATCAAATCAGCCCCTTACGAAGCAACGCATAAACTAGGGTTTAAGCTTCTGTCACTCTAGCAACCCATCATCTACTTATTACGTCCCAATGCCTTCCTCTAGGCCCAAATAATGGTGAAGTGTCATGTAGTCGACGTTCACATAACACCACTAGAGGAGAGACAGCATACGTCTCATCAAAATATCGAACGAATACCAAATTCACATGACTACTAATAGCAAGACTTCTCCCATGTCCTCAGGAACAAACGTAACTACTCACAAAGCATAAACATGTTCATAATCAGAGGGGTATTAATATGCATATAGGATCTGAACATATGATCTTCCACCAAATAAACCAACTAGCATCAACTACAAGGAGTAATTAACACTACTAGCAACCCACTAGCACCAATCCCGGACTTGGAGACAAGAATTGAATACAAGAGATGAACTAGGGTTTTGAGAGGAGACGGTGCTGATGAAGATGTTGATGGGGATTGCCCTCTCCCGATGAGAGGAGCGCTGGTGATGACGATGGCGATGATTTCCCCCTCCGGGAGGGAAGTTTCCCTGGCAGAACAGCTCCACCAGAGTCCTAGATTGGTTCCGCCAAGGTTCCACCTCGTGGCGGCGGAGTTTTGTCCGAGAAGATGGCTTGTTATTTTTTCCTCATCGAAAGACCTCATATAGTAGAAGATGGACGTCGGAGAGCCACCAGGGGGCCCACAAGGTAGGTGGGCGCGCCCACACCCTCGTGGGCAGGGTGTGGCCCCCTGGTGAACTTCTTGCTCTCAATATTTTTTATATATTCGTAAAACATCTTCTGTGAAGTTTCAGGACTTTTGGAGCTGTGCAGAATAGGTCTCTAATATTTTCTCCTTTTCCAGCCCAGAATCCCAGCTGCCAGCATTCTCCCTCTTTATGGAAACCTTGTAAAATAAGAGAGAATAGGCATAATTATTGTGACATACTGTGTAATAACAGCCCATAATGCAATAAATATCGATATAAAAGCATGATGCAAAATGGACGTATCACACGGCCATAAGCATGATTTGGTGGCGGCATCCCGTATTGAACTTGCACTTGGTTCAACATAAGAATGACAGGTTGAGCCACTACTAGAAGATGCCTATTAGGACCTCGACCTCAAAGAACTCCTTCCAAAGAGATTCATCATATTTGCGTACAATTTTCTGAAGAAAAAAATTTGGGTCACAAAATGTTTGTCAAAAAAACTTCACAAGATTCATAGTAACTACTCATAAGCATGCATAGAGGCTATATTGAGGATTCAAACTACATAGGACTCTAAGAATTCAACATGCAAGCTCATCTACAGCAGCACCAAGAGTAGCTAATTATTCAAAATATAATCCACTAAAGCAAAAACTAATTCGACCAAAGGAGGAGTCACATACCAAGTAGCAATCCCCCAAAACATTTTTGAAAATGAAGCTTCGAGGAAAGAGACCGAAATCCGCGGGTTTGAGAGCAATAACACGAGAGAGAGAGAGGGAGAGAGAGAGAGAGCAATGGTGATTTTTTTTTCTGGAGGTAGGTGGTGAATGTCGGTGTCAAAACCAGCCGATCTCGGGCAGGGGGTCCCGAAATGTGCGTCTGAGGATAGAAGGTAACATGAGACAAAGGGGACACGATGTTTACCCAGGTTCGGGCCCTCTTAATGGAGGTAAAACCCTACTTCCTGCTTGATTGACTTTGATGACTATAGGGGTTACAAGAGTTGATCTAGCTCGAGATCGCAATGGCTAAACCCTAGATGTCTAGCGTATATGAATTCTGATAGCCTCTATGGACTAAACCCTCCGGTTTATATAGACACCGGAGGGGCCTAGGGTTGTACATAGTCAGTTTACAAAGGAAGGAAACTATACATCCGAAAGCCAAGCTTGCCATCCACACAAAGGAGAGCCCTATCCGAACACGGGGGAAGGTCTTCTACTTTGTATCTTCACGGCCCACCAGTCCGGCCCATAACACACGACCCGGACACCCAAGGATCCCCTAATCCAGGACTCCCTCAATAGCGGCCGAACTTGCCTTCAATGAAGTTGTAGTATCCGGCTTATGTCTTCGGCTTTGCAAGGCGGGTTCTTAATTATACTTCGGACTAACGACAGTCCGGCTTCGACCTCGATGTTTCTATCTTTTATGATTCCTCCCTTTTGTCGCTTCGATTTCCGCACGTCGGGCGAATATGAACGGTCCATGTTTTTTTGCAAATAAGCCCCTCACCGTGCTCGGTCGGCATCTATATAAGGAGATGTAGATCCCTAAATGCCATCTCACACCGCGCAAAAGGAAAACCATCAATATTAGCCACAAACAAAGCTCTCCAACATGGCCAGCGCCCCAGGCTCCTCTTCGCGCCCTCATGGACCTCAAGATGGTGATTGGCAAAGTTGCTCCGTGCCTCATCTTCAGCTGAGCCATCTCCAGGCGCAGGGCTATCTCCCCCTCGCAGATCTAGTCCCTGTTCGATCGGGATTGGCCTCAATCGGCAATGATGTGATGGCTGAGAATTTCCCCAACCCCAATAACGAGGAGAGAGTGTGCTTGATCCCATTCCTGCTGTGGGGCCTAGGATTTCCAATCCATCCCTTTCTTAGGGCCTATTCGAATTTTACAACATCCAACTGCACAACCTTACCCCAGGTTCGATTCTACACATCTCAGGTTTCATTGCCCTTTGCGAACTGTTCCTCAGCATTGAGGCCCATTGTGAATTATGGAAGAAGTTCTTGTGCCTCATTCCCCGCCATCGAGGAGGCTCCATATTTGAAGTGGGCAGCGCCGAAGTATGGCGCATAGCCGGGTCCGGATACCCCATTGGAACTCCCAAAGAGGTATACCCACAGTGGTCTTCAGAATGGTTCTATATGGATGATGTCCCACTGCCGGACCCCATATGACGCGGCCTTCCTAAATTTTCCAGTGCTCCTTTAAAGAAGCGCCTCAACTAGCGTCCCCGAAGTCCTAAGGAGGAGGATAGTGCCAAGATAAAGAGGTTGGTCAGCAAGGTCAGGTTGCTATCCCATACCGAGCTCTCGATAGTCGAGGTCATGGCTATTGCGATAAAGAGGTATGTCCAGCCTCTCCAATCCATAGTAACTCCCTTATGGTGTTATAATGGAGAAGATGAAGCATCCCGCTATAGAGGGAAGGGTCCAGATAACCCATCCGAACTGGCCACAATCTTGGCCGATCTGTATAAGGGTGAGAAAGTAGATTTTCTCCGATTAAATTGCCGGGAAGGCTATTCCATGTACAACCCCATTGAATGGGTAAGATCTCAATCTGCACTGCATTGGCAACACGAGGATGTACAGGGCGAAGATTTTGCTCTTGTTGATCATTGTCATTGTTAGAGGAATTGTCTTCGGGCTGAGCATTGTCTTCAGGTTGATCAGGTGCAGAGATGATAAGTTCTTCTTTAGGTTGAGCTTCAGAGGGTATGATTTCTCCAGTTCCTATTAGTTTGATTGATTCACTGGATGGAACTTCATCTAGCACATTTGGCAGGTGCTCTCTTTGTGAACCGTTAGTCTGATCGAACCGCACATCCATTGTTTCTACCACTTTATAATGAAAGAGATTGAAGACTCTGTAGGAGTGCGAATCCTTTCCATATCCAAGCATAAAACCCTCATGTGCTTTTGGTCCAAATTTTGAAGTGTGATGTGGATCCTTGATCCAGCACCTGGCGCCAAATACTCTGAAGTAACTGACATTTGGCTTCCTGCCAGTTAGGAGCTCATAAGATGTCTTGTTCAGAAGCTTGTGAAGATAAACACGATTGATTGTATGGCATGCAGTATCAATGGCTTCAGGCCAGAATTTTCTTGGAGTCTTGTATTCATCAAGCATCGTTTGGGCCATCTCAATGAGTGTTTTGTTCTTGCGTTCAACGACGCCATTTTGCTGTGGCGTGTACGGGGCTGAGAATTCATGTGTGATGCCCAAAGTATCAAGATATGTATCAAGGCCAGTGTTCCTGAATTTAGTGCCATTGTCACGTCTGATGTGCTTTATCTTGGCGCCATAGTTGTTCATTGCTCGATTTGCGAAGCGTCTGAAGACATCCTACACTTCAGTCTTGTAGAGGATTATGTGCACCCAAGTATATCTAGAATAATCATCAACAATGAGAAAGCCATAGAGACAAGAAGTAGTAGTAAGAGTTGAGTAATGAGTGGGACCAAAAACATCCATGTGGAGCAGTTTTAAGGGTCAAGTTGTTGTCATGATTGTCTTCGAGGGATGTTTGGCCCTTGTCGTCTTTCCGGCTTCACAGGCACCGCATAAGTGATCCTTCTTGAACTTGACGCCCTTGATGCCTATGGCATGCTTCTTCTTTGCAATGGTGTGGAGGTTCCTCATGCCAGCATGCCCTAGCCTCCGATGCCAGAGCCAGCATTCTGAAGCTTTTGCTAGAAGACATACGGCAAGTTGTGGTCCTGCTGAGAAATCTACCACGTACAAATCATCTTTCCGATACCCTTCAAACACTAGAGACTTGTCAGATTCCATTAGAACAAGGCAACGATATTTTCCAAACATCACAATCATATTTAAATCGCAAAGCATTGAGACAGACATTAAGTTGAAGCCAAGGGATTCACAAGCATGACTTTATCCATGTGTTGATCCTTTGAGATTGCAACTCTACCAAGACCCAATACCTTACTTTTACCAGTGTCAGCAAATGTGATGTGACTCTTGTCGGATGGACGTAAGGTTGAGTCCATAAGAAGGCTTCTTTTGCCAGTCATGTGATTGGTACATCCACTATCAATAATCCATTCTGAAGCAGCTGGTGTCGTACCCTACAGTGCAGTTAGGGGGATAGGCTTCACGAAGAGAATTGTGAAGCAAAAACATTTGATGAACCAGTGGGTTATGAAAGCTTAGATCGAGATTAGGACTGATAGGGACAGTAGCAAGCGATTCAGGAACGAAGTACATAGTAAGACCATCCGGGCATTTGATCTTGCACCCTACAAGATGTTTAAGGTCCCCAGCAATAGCGTCAGACGATTTTGGTTTTCTGCTGGAGACCCTTCCCTGCAAAAGAGAGTTAAGCTTTCTTAGCCACCCACATCTTCAAGGGTGGCTTAGAAGCGATAAGTCTAAGTGCAGCATCTGAGAACTTTGGCTTTGGAGCCCTAGCAAAAAGTCTTGCAGGCGGACAATAGTACTCATAAGAATAAGCAGAATAGTTCTTGGTCTTATGAACATAGCGGTTTGATGAACCGTGCCCATATTCATAGGCCTGAATCTGGTTTCCCTGCAAAACATTTGCGTTAGTGTGACTCAGGTGAGTCCTCTGTCTGTATGAAGCCTTTGGACCGTATGAAGCCTGTGGTCTTGGGTTTGTCTTCTTCACTTGTGGTGTCATGATGACATTCATAGGAAGATTCTCCAAACACTTTTTCGGCACCCAGATCTTCTTCATAGGCGGCCCATTCCTGCAGTTAGTACCAATATACCTGGCAAACACTTCACCATTCTGATTCTTAAACAGTTTATAGTTTGCATCAAAGGATTCATCAATGACAATGGGGTTAGCCCACGTGAAGCCAGATAGAGTGGATGGATCTGCTGAAGGTTCCTTTGCAGCAACCCACGTGGTTTTGGGGTACTGCTCAGGTTTCCAGTAAGAGCCATCAGCATTCATTTTCCTTACGAACCCAACACCCTCTTTCCTCGGGTTTCGGTTCAGGATCTGCCTTTTGAGGACATCACATAGTATCTGATGCCCTTTAAGACTTTTGTACATCCCTGTTTCAAGCAATGTCTTCAACCTAGCATTCTCATCAGCAATAGCAGTGGTATCCTCAGCAGAGGGGTTAGTTCCCACATCAACAGTTGAAGATATTGCAACAGTAGCAACAGTAGAACATTCAGCAACAGAGGTAGCATTATCACGCTCAATGCATTTAAGACATGGTGGTTCAAATTTTTCCTGAGCTGAACTGATCTGTTCGGCGCGAAGCGACTCGTTTTCTTTCTGAAGATCTTCATGAGCCGCTCTCAATTTCTCCAGATCTTGCTTCCTTTGAAGATAATCATAGGAAAGCCTTTCATGGGCTGTTGAGAGCGTTTCATGACGACTTTCAAGTTCCTCATACTTAAGGTGAAGATTTTTTATGTCTTCAATTAAGGACTGAGATCGAGTCATTTCAGTCTAACAGATCATCGCTTTTGTCTAACAGGTTTTGTATTTGTTCCATGGTTTTCTGTTGTTCAGTTGCAATTTTAGCAAGTGTTTTGTAGCTGGGTTTGGAACCACAATCAGAGTCATCATCACTAGATGTTTGATAGCGAGTAGTGCGTGTGTTTACCTTGGCACCACGTGCCATGAAGCAGTAGGTAGGAGTGGAGTAGTCTTTCTCATTTGCACAGGTGTCGATGATGGAGTCATTGTCTTCAATGTTGAAGATGGACTTGGCGACGTATGCTGTAGCCAGACTCGCAATGCCGGAATCGGACTCCTCCTCAGACTCCACCTCTGCCTCCTCAGAAGCGGACTCCTCCTCTGAATCCATTTCCTTGCCAACAAATTCACATGCCTTGCCAGATGAGCTCTTCTTGTGTGATGAAGACTTTGAGGAGGACTTGGAAGAAGACTTTGAGTATTTCTTCTTCTTCTTATTGTCATCAGAATCATACTGCTTGCTCTTCTTTTTCTTCTTGTTCTCAATGTCCCACTGCGGACACTCAGAGATGTAGTGGCCAGGTTTCTTGCACTTGTGACATGTTTTCTTCTTGTAGTCATGAGCAGAAGCTTCATCATTCCTTGAGCTTGATCGTGAAGACTTTCTGGAGCCTTTCTTCTTGGTGAATTTTTGGAACTTCTTCACAAGCATAGCAAGTTCCTTTCCAATGTCTTCAGGATCATCAGAACTGCTGTCAGATTCTTCTTCAGATGAGGAGACAGCTTTTGCCTTCAAGGCACGAGTTCGCCCATAGTTGGGACCGTAGATATCTCTTTTCTCAGAAAGCTGAAACTCATGTGTATTGAGCCTCTCAAGTATGTCAGACGGATCGAGTGTCTTGAAATCAGGACGTTCTTGAATCATCAGGGCTAGGGTGTCAAACGAACTGTCAAGTGATCTCAGGAGTGTCTTGACGACTTCATGCTTGGTGATCTCAGTAGCGCCGAGGGCTTGAAGCTCATTTGTGATGTCAGTGAGTCGATCAAACGTGAGCTGGACATTCTCGATGTCATTTCTCTTGAAGCGGTTGAAGAGGTTGTGAAGGACACTGATTCTCTGATCTCTCTGGGTTGAGACGCCTTCGTTGACCTTGGAGAGCCAGTCCCAGACTAGCTTAGAGGTTTCCAAAGCACTCACGTGGCCATACTGTCCTTTGGTCAGATGACCATAGATGATATTCTTGGCAGTAAAGTCCAGTTGAACGAACTTCTTGACGTCAGCAGCAGTGACACCTTCTCCAGCCTTGGGAACACCGTTCTTGACGACATACCATAGGTCGACGTCAATGGCTTCAAGATGCATGCGCATCTTATTCTTCCAGTAGGGATATTCAGTTCCATCGAAGACGGGGCACGCAGTGGAGACTTTAATTATCCCTGCAGTCGACATAGCTAAAACTCCAGGTGGTTAAACCGAATCACATAGAACAAGGGAGTACCTTGCTATGATACCAATTGAAAGTGCGTTATATCGACTAGAGGGGGGGGGGTGAATAGGCGATTTTTATGAAAGTCTTTGAAACGTGGAAGTTTCGAAAACAAACGATAGAAATAAACCTATTACCATGCAGCGGAAGGTAGACTACACTAGGCAAACCATAGTCAAGTATTCAATGAAGTGAAAGCACAATGACTAATAGCAGCAATGTAGTAAGGATCAGGTAGGAAGATATTATGAAGCCAAACAGAACACGCAGTCACTCAGTGAAGACAAAAGATAGTGCAATCATACAATGACTTCACCAGGACCAACAGTAAGTGAAGGGAAGGGAAGGATGAAACCAGTGACTCGTTGAATACAATGATTTGTTGGACCAGTTCCAGTTGCTGTGACAACTGTACGTCTGGTTAGGGCGGCTAGGTATTTAAACCCGAGAACACACAGTCCCGAACACCTAGTCCTAAACACACAGCTCAGGACACCCCGTCCTCATCATATTCCCCTTGAGCTAAGGTCACACAGACCTCGCCCAATCACTCTGGTAAGTCTTCAAGGTAGACTCCCAAACCTTCACAGACTTCGTTCACCGGCGATCCACAATGTCTCTTGGATTCTCAGAACGCGACGCCTAACCGGCTGGAGGATTCACAGTCCTCAAGTGTAATAAGTTTTCAGATCACATAGACAAGAAGACTTAAGTGATGCATAACACTCTTTGGCTCTGGGTGGTTAGGGCTTTATCCTCGCAAGGAATTCTCTCTCAAAGGCTTCGAGGTGGGTTGCTCTCAAACGACAAAAAGTCGTACTCTAACTCTGAGCAGCCAACCGTTTATGGTTGTAGGGGGTGGGCTATTTATAGCCACTGGGCAACCCGACCTGATTTGTCCGAAATGACCCTGGGTCACTAAGGAACTGACACGTGTTCCAACGGTCAGATTTCAAACACACACGGCAACTTTACTTGGGCTATAAGCAAAGCTAACTTGTCCGACTCTGGACAAGATTCGCTCTCATAGTCTTCACTCGAAGACTTACGTTTTGGTTAAGCATCACTTCAGTCATTCTTACTGGTTCTCTTGGACCCCACTTAACAGTACGGTGGTTCCTATGACTCAACAAAGAAGAAAAAGAACTACGAAAGACCTAAGTCTTCGAGCTCCATAGGCTTCATGCGATGTCTTCTCTTGTCATAGTCTTCAATGTGAATATCTTCATATACCACCTTTGACATCAATGTCTTCATACATTTTTAGGGGTCATCTCTGGTAGGAAAACCGAATCAATGAGGGACTTCTACCTGTGTTATCCTGCAATTCTCACAAACACATTAGTCCCTAAACTAGGTTTGTCGTCAATACTCCAAAACCAACTAGGGGTGGCACTAGATGCACTTACAATCTCCCCCTTTTTGGTGATTGATGACAAACTAGTTGAAGTTTTCAACGGGGAATATAATATGTGAAATTGTAAAGGATAAGGAATTGTTTTCATAAGTTGCAAGGGCTCCCCCTGAAGATGTGCATATAAGTAATTTGCTTTTGGAATGCAAATGCACATGGCAGGTTGTACTCGTGGAGATCCTCTTGAACTTATGATGACAATTCATTATGCATGAGAAGGTATGTGAAGATAATGACATGCATAATGGAAAATGGACGTCTGCAAAATGATCTAAGTGCGGAATTTATCGTCGCACATGCAGAATTTATCGTCGCATCACGAAGTAGCAAATAAGTAGCAGACGACCATCGAGTTTAGGTGTTACAACTCAAAGAACCAAATGTATCAAAACGAGAGTTGTAAACACGAGGCAAAATATAAAGCAACCGCCCATGTGGACCCTCTTGAAGACTATCAAACTCATATGCTTCTCCCCCTTTTGTCAGTAAGGACCAAAAAGGTTTGAAGACATAGAGCATCTACTCGTTCCCATGAAGAGTAGGTGAAGCAGCAGGGTCGTCGGTGGTGTTCGGTGATGCAGAAGAACTTGGAGCAGTGTCGAAGCATGCTGAAGGAGGTGGCGGTGAAGTAGCATCGTCTTCGTCCTCGATCACTCTGGCATTCACAGTTGCAGCAGAGGAAGAGAACTCAGAGTCTTCAAGAGAAGGAGTTCTTCGCAGCACTGCCCTTCGAGGAGGTGTGGAGTCAAACTTGAAGCGTTCAGAGAAACCATCCTCTTGAAGATCATCTTCAGAGCACATAAGTGTCAGCCCTTTCCAGGTGCGTCGAGAGGTTTCATGGGCAACAAAGGCATTCTTGGTGGCAAGATTGCGAATGCGGTTGACATCCACCAAGAGGCTTTGCATTTGGCGCTTCAGCCAGTCATGATGCCTATCCTGTTTCTGATGAAGAGCCACCAGAAGCTCTCGGTCATTGATGACACGAGTGCGCTTCTTGGGTCGTTGCGCAATTGTGCTATCGGTGGCTCCAGTAAGGGTAGGATGTGGTGCACGTGTAGTTCCAGCCAAAGGATAAACACGAGTGACTGCTTCAACTCCTTCAATGTTCTGAGAAAAACTTTGATGCTCCACATTCTAAAGACTAAGAGGCTACTTGGCAGGCTCAGGATAAATGGCTTCAACGGGCATATCCACATCAGGCAGAAAGATCCGATGATTGCGAGCAGATGGCTGATATGAGATAGCGGAGTGGAGTTTAATCAGCCGCATTATCCATGGAGCGTAGAACTTCAAGACAAAAAGATCAGAGCCTGATGTAGCAAGTTGGCGGATGAAGAAGTCCTGTGCATTGAAGCATTTTCCATGAAGAATATAGAAGACCAAAGTCTTCATTGCACCTTCCAGCTTGGCATGTGGAGAATGTCCTTTGATAGGCCAGAGAGTTCTCCTTATGATGTGATAAATAGTCCTTGGCAGATACTCAAGGTCTTCTACAAGAAACTCCTTAGGATATGCAGCATCTTGTGGCAATGGCTTCATCATACTGAGCATTTGACTCATGTTTGTTTCAGGCTTTTGAAAGATGCTCTCTATAGCTTCACTGTGAAGCTGACAGCCAGGTTCGTAGAGATCGCCAGGAGTGGGCAGACCAGTGAGCTCAATGATATCAAAGGCTTTGGCTTCGTGATGAACATTCCTGTCATCCATTCCAGGACCCAAGTCTTTGGATCTCTGTTGTACCCACGGATGTGAAGTGTGGCATAGAATTGAAGAAGCAACTCTTCATTCCAGTGCTCTTGGTCGGTGACAAACGGCAGCAATCCAACCTCTTTGAAGCAATCCAGAGCTTCTTCCAGACAGGGCAGACCAGCTATTGCTTCGATGTCAAGACGCTTATGTGGGAAGATGCGACCTTGATTGTACAGAATGCAGGAGTAATAGCTTCGCTGCGGATAGCTCCAGAACCGATCAGAAGATATTCTTTCCCTTGAGTAGGGGTTCTTGGAGATATTGAAGAAAGTGTTGTCTGCTTTGAAGCCGTTGACATTGAAGGATCCAGGTGCTGATGCAGGACCTGGAAACCTGGGCAGTCTTGGGATTGGCTTCTGTACCTGAGGCATGTGCTCAACATGATAGTCAAACTGAGGACCAGCAGCAGGCGCAGGAACAGAAGCAGTAGTATCATTGGCTTCGCTGACTTCTGGTGCGTGGGTTGGTATAGGCTACACATTGGCTTCAGCCATGACAGCGTCAGTGGCTTCATTGGTGTTGGTGGTGGCAGTCTCAAGATTCTCAACCTCCACTTGATGAGCTGGAGGGTCGGTCACAGTCACGTTCTCCTCGAGAATGGCTTCTTGGTGAGACGGGGGTGTAGCAGCTCTTGGGGTTTCTTCTTCATCGGCTGATGCAGCCGGAATGTCTTCATCAGCTTTAGCTTCAGACTGGAGGCCTTGGTCCTTTGTGAAGCCTACGTAACGCTGGCGACGCCTGTGGAGTTGGCGTTGGTTGGGCCTCAAAGTCATCTTCCTCTTGTGCTTGTGGGTGATCATCCCATGATGCATCCTGAGCAATTTGCGTCAAAGGACGACCAATGCTGATGAGTTCGCTGTGCGTTAGCACAGGCGATGATACTGGTTGGTGCTCGATCTAAGGAAGAACTACATCATCTTTAACATGGTCATGGTGACCAATATCTTCAGGAGCAGTGGGATCAGCTGTTGGGAAGTCTTCAGCTTCATGAGCCTTTGTGAAAGCAGGCTCATGGACAGTCAGTTGGCACTATTGATGTTCAGTGGCTGGGCGAACCATGGAGATGGGTTCAACAATCAAGGGCTCTGTGGGAGCAGCCCGTTCCTTCTTGGTGTTCTGCTTCTTCTTGGAGGGAGCAGTAGCAGAGGCTTCAGGATGTTTCCTCTTTCTGGCTTCAGCCTCAGCAGTCCTCGTCTTCTTCAGTTCTAAAGCGGTTGACCTAGCCTTTGGCTTCGAGCCAGTCATGCTAGTTGGGAAGACAATGGGATCTGCTTCCTGCCTTGGTGCGTCGGGTTCGGCCATAGCGGGCTTCTTCTTCTTCTTTCCAGCCATCCTGGGGTCGATGCCAGGACGCCCAAGGGCCTTGCGCTTCTCAGCCTCATTGTAGGCTTGCACACACTTGTCAGCCAGGCTCTTCATGCGCTCATGAGAACCTTGAGCTTCTTCACGCTTCTTGAGAAAGGCTTCTTTAAGCTCGTGCAGCATGATCTTGAAGTTCTTGACCTCTTGCACGCTGAGCTTGGCCATATGCTTCTTGAACTGAGCTTTCTCAAAGTCAATCTTCTGCTTCAGTTCGATGATGCAATGAGCTAAAGCTAGCTCTGAGCAATGGCGCCATGAAAGGCGACACTGAGACCAATGGGAAGTTGCAGGTCTTCAAAGCTGAGGTTGGGCGTTTCAAACCACTCATCGATGAAGTCGCGGATGATTGCCGAGTCAAAGAGAGGCAAATTGTTGAAGATTTCTGCTTCTTCTTTGCTCTTGATTAGTTGCTCAAGAGCGTCATCTGCCAGATCTTCATCACTGGACAGATCAATGGCATCGTTGCACAGAATGGCAGCAACAGTTAGTTCTTGGCTGGTGTGCGGCAGAGGCATCTTGACTTTCTGGGGCTTGGAGATGTGTGACAGATCTTCAGACTGCACACTATCTTCAGGAGGTGCAGTAGCCAGTGGCTTCGCCCGTGAGATTTTTGGTGGAGCAGCTAATCTTGAAGCCTTAGCCTTCTTTGGCTTTTGCGGCTTTGGAGTAGGAGCTGGGGCTTCATCAGTGTCAGCATCATCATCAGAATGATCCACTTTGGCACCTTGAACTGAGATGTAAGTGATGAGGCCATCAAGGTTGTAGAAAGGACTGATGACATTGGGTTCTGCATCACGTGTGTCGTCAGCCCGGGGAGCAGAAGGACCAGGGTTGAAGTCTAGTCCCAATGACTTCTTGTTTTCCTTGGCCGATGCCTTTGCGTGCTGGAAGTTGCGCTTGAAGAGATTATCGTCACGACACCATAGCAATGATGATGGGTCGGCATCTTCAGGCTGAGGTCCACGGACCATGCGCGGATAGAAACCCTGAGCAATAGCTTCAGCTCTGTTCTTGGGTGGAAGGCCTCGGAAGAGAACATCACCCCAAGGACTTTTGATAGCACTCTTCTCAGCATATTCCTTGGTCACGAATCTGTATTTGTACCACTCTTCTTCCCAATATCTTCGAATCCACTGGATTCGGGTCTTGCGCTGATTATAATCCTCTTCAGGATCTGTCTTGTAAAGCTCTAAGAGGTCATCAGGCAAATCTCCTGATGTTCCCCCACGACGTTGTCTGCCTCCCTTCCTTGCAGATTTCTCTATAGCCATGAACTTTAAACTGAATGGCTTCAACACATTCAAAGGCTTCAGAGGCTTTCGCTTGCTGGACAAACAGGAACTGGCTTCGGGAGAATTTATATGATACTGTAAGAATTCTGCAAATGAATGCAGACTATGAGAACCAAGGGATTCTCCCATGGACATGTACCTGTGACAGCATTAAGGTGCGAGGGAAGGGGAAGAGGTCATATGCATTCTCAGAAGATTTTGAAGACAAATCAGTTTAGAAGACATTGACCTCATCGTGCGAAGACATTCACTCATAGATAAGGAGTTGGTTCCAGATTTGTATGAATCCAGAGATCAGTACAAGTGAGGAATCTAACTGCTTTGTGAAGCATAAGTGAACATACTAGGCATAATATGAGATGCAGTATGAAGTGGATCCAACATGTGTGAACAAAAACTACTTGTGGTAGAAAGTGACGAATCTGTAGGATCAAAGGGGCCGTAAAAAGGAAGTTTTATTTACCACACAAAGAACTGCTAGACGGAGTGGAAGAGGAGGCCGAGCAGTTCGATCGTCCGTGCCCTAACTTGGCGACGGAGGACACCTACGGCGACGGCGGAGAGGATGATGTCCGCGGTCGGCGTGAAGACGGCGTCGAAGAGGTTGCGGCAGCTAAGCGCTTCGTCGTCGGCGTCGTCGAGAGCTAGCAGTGGCGCTAGGGTTCGTGCGAGAGTGGAAGAAGATATAATGATTGTGGTGAGGCGTGTATTTATAGGGACAGGGGCGGCTCAGTGTTATTACACAGGTGCCCCTGGCGATTCACATATGAGGAACACATGGCCATTATGCAGCATATCGGGGGTTGTTCCACGTCCCACGCACGCCTGGATTGTCGGGTGGTCGTTCCCACTTCTCTGCGTTTCAGGTGAAGGAATGAGCATTGAAAACAGACTTAATGTTTGTCTCTGTATCTTCTGCTGACAAGGACGCAGAGAAGACATTCGACAGTTTCAATAGAATGCATATGATTTGGAGAGATAGAGTTTGAGATAGAAAGCATAGAGAGGTTAGGGTCCGATCACATTCACTTAGTTCAAAAGATTCAACAAGAAGACATAGCTATAAGTGAATGCTGTAGAGGACAGAACACTAGTATATATATAATCAATATAGTGAAGATAATCATGAAGACATGTTGAAATTGAAGCCAAACCAAATGTGAAGACATAGCAAATGTAACGCCGTGAGTGAAACACTTCAAACGAAACCTTTGGTGGTGGCGTTACCCACCGTATAGGAAGTATTAGACCCAGACACGACGCACAATTATCGTGACGCTCCGAAGTCAAATTGCACATTAATGTATTCACACTTAGAATGTATGTCTTCATTGATTGAAGATATACTTTACTTCGTGTGTTGCACATCTAAGTCATCAATATGCATAAGTGTTAGGATGTGTGCCTGATCACAGGACATTTGAGGATTCCAAGATATTTAGCTCACACCGTAACTTGCAAAATCTCTTCTCATCCAAAGGCTTGGTGAAGATATCTGCCAATTGTTCTTCAGTGTTGACATGTATGATATCAATGTCTTCCTTCACAACATGATCTCTGAGAAAGTGATGACGAATCTCAATGTGCTTTGTCTTCGAGTGCTGAACTGGGTTGTTGGCAATCTTGATGGCGCTTTCGTTGTCGCAGTAGAGTGGCACTTGCTTCAGATGAATGCCATAGTCTTTGAGTGTTTGCTTCATCCACAGAAGCTGAGCGCAGCAAGATCCAGCAGCAATGTATTCAGATTCAGCAGTGGAGAGAGATACACAGTTCTGCTTCTTTGAAGACCAACATACAAGTGATCGTCCCAGAAAATGACATGTGCCTGATGTAGACTTGCGATCAACCTTGTCACCAGCATAATCAGCATCCGAGAATCCAACTAGTTCAAACTCTGAGCCCTTTGGATACCATAATCCTAGAGTTGGGGTGTGAGCCAAATATCGAAGAATTCGCTTTACAGCTAAGTGATGCGACTCCTTTGGTGCCGCTTGGAATCGAGCACACATGCAAACACTAAGCATAATATCTGGCCTAGATGCACATAGATAAAGTAAAGAACCAATCATGGAGCAGTATACCTTTTGATTGAACTCTTTACCATTGTCGTCGGGACCCATATGATGTTTGGCTGGCATTGGCGTCGTGAAGCCTTTGCAGTCTTGCATACCGAACTTCTTCAGGCAATCTTTGAGATACTTCTCTTGAGATATGAAGATGCCATTGCGTTGCTGTCATATTTGAAGACCGAGGAAGAACTTCAGCTCACCCATCATGGACATCTGATATTGCTCTTGCATCATATATCCAAACTCTTCACTATACTTCTGATTGGTGCAGCCGAAGATAATGTCATCCACATATATTTGGCACACAAACAGTTCACCATCATATGTCTTCGTGAAGAGAGTGGGGTCAAGGGAACCAGGTATGAAGCCTTTGCTCTTCAGGAAGTATTTGAGTGTGTCATACCAAGCCCGAGGGGCTTGTTTGAGGCCATACAGTGAGCTTGTATACCATGTCAGGATGTTTTGGATCTTCAAAGCCAGGTGGTTGTGCAACATACACTTCTTCTTCAATCTTGCCATTGAGAAAAGCGCTCTTCACATCCATTTGATATAGAAGTATGTTATGATGATTCTCATAGGCCAGCAATATGCGTATGGCTTCAAGTCGAGCCACAGGAGCAAATGTTTCATCGAAGTCAATTCCTTCCACTTGAGTATATCCTTGAGCAACGAGACGAGCTTTGTTTCTGACAACTTGACCATGCTCATCTTGCTTGTTGCGGTATATCCATTTGGTGCCTATTATATTGTGCTTCCGAGGATCAGGACGCTTAACTAGTTGCCATACATTATTCAGCTCAAACTGTTGAAGCTCTTCTTGCATATCTTGAATCCATTCAGGTTCCATGAAGGCTTCTTCAACTTTCTTGGGTTCTGTTATTGAGACGAATGCGAAGTGCCCATAGAAATTTGCTAGCTGTGTTGCCCTTGAACGAGTGAGCGGACCGGGTGCATTGATGCTATCAATTATTCTCTCAATCTGCACTGCATTGGCAACACGAGGATGTACAGGGCAAAGATTTTGCTCTTGTTGATCATTGTCATTGTTAGAGGAATTGTCTTCGGGCTGAGCATTGTCTTCAGGTTGATCAGGTGTAGAGATGATAAGTTCTTCTTTAGGTTGAGCTTCAGAGGGTATGATTTCTCCAGTTCCTATTAGTTTGATTGATTCACTGGATGGAACTTCATCTAGCACATTTGGCAGGTGCTCTCTTTGTGAACCGTTAGTCTCATCGAACCGCACATCCACTGTTTCTACCACTTTATAATGAAAGAGATTGAAGACTCTGTAGGAGTGCGAATCCTTTCCATATCCAAGCATAAAACCCTCATGTGCTTTTGGTGCAAATTTTGAAGTGTGATGTGGATCCTTGATCCAGCACCTGGCGCCAAATACTCTGAAGTAACTGACATTTGGCTTCTTGCCAGTTAGGAGCTCATAAGATGTCTTGTTCAGAAGCTTGTGAAGATAAACACGATTGATTGTATGGCATGCAGTATCAATGGCTTCAGGCCAGAATTTTCTTGGAGTCTTGTATTCATCAAGCATCGTTCGGGCCATCTCAATGAGTGTTTTGTTCTTGCGTTCGACGACGCCATTTTGCTGTGGCGTGTACGGGGCTGAGAATTCATGTGTGATGCCCAAAGTATCAAGATATGTATCAAGGCCAGTGTTCCTGAATTTAGTGCCATTGTCACTTCTGATGTGCTTTATCTTGGCGCCATAGTTGTTCATTGCTCGATTTGCGAAGCGTCTGAAGACATCCTACACTTCAGTCTTGTAGAGGATTATGTGCACCCAAGTATATCTAGAATAATCATCAACAATGAGAAAGCCATAGAAACAAGAAGTAGTAGTAAGAGTTGAGTAATGAGTGGGACCGAAAACATCCATGTGGAGCAGTTCGAAGGGTCGAGTTGTTGTCATGATTGTCTTCGAGGGATGTTTGGCCCTCGTCATCTTTCCGGCTTCACAGGCACCGCATAAGTGATCCTTCTTGAACTTGACGCCCTCGATGCCTATGACATGCTTCTTCTTTGCAAGGGTGTGGAGGTTCCTCATGCCAGCATGCCCTAGCCTCCGATGCCAGAGCCAACATTCTGAAGCTTTTGCTAGAAGACATACGGCAAGTTGTGGTCCTGCTGAGAAATCTACCACGTACAAATCATCTTTCCGATACCCTTCAAACACTAGAGACTTGTCAGATTCCATTAGAACAAGGCAACGATATTTTCCAAACATCACAATCATATTTAAATCGCAAAGCATTGAGACAGACATTAAGTTGAAGCCAAGGGATTCACAAGCATGACTTTATCCATGTGTTGATCCTTTGAGATTGCAACTCTACCTAGGCCCAATACCTTACTTTTACCAGTGTCAGCAAATGTGATGTGACTCTTGTCGGATGGACGTAAGGTTGAGTCCGTAAGAAGGCTTCTTTTGCCAGTCATGTGATTGGTACATCCACTATCAATAATCCATTCTGAAGCAGCTGGTGTCGTACCCTACAGTGCAGTTAGGGGGATAGGCTTCACGAAGAGAATTGTGAAGCAAAAACATTTGACGAACCAGTGGGTTATGAAAGCTTAGATCGAGATTAGGACTGATAGGGAGAGTAGCAAGCGATTCAGGAACGAAGTACATAGTAAGACCATTCGGGCATTTGATCTTGCACCCTACAAGATGTTTAAGCTCCCCAGCAATAGCGTCAGACGATTTTGGTTTTCTGCTGGAGACCCTTCCCTGCAAAAGAGAGTTAAGCTTTCTTAGCCACCCACATCTTCAAGGGTGGCTTAGAAGCGATAAGTCTAAGTGCAGCATCTGAGAACTTTGGCTTTGGAGCCCTAGCAAAAAGTCTTGCAGGCGGACAATAGTACTCATAAGAATAAGCAGAATAGTTCTTGGTCTTATGAACATAGCGGTTTGATGAACCGTGCCCATATTCATAGGTCTGAGTCTGGTTTCCCTGCAAAACATTTGCGTTAGTGCAACTCAGGTGAGTCCTCTGTCTGTATGAAGCCTTTGGACCGTATGAAGCCTGTGGTCTTGGGTTTGTCTTCTTCACTAGTGGTGTCATGATGACATTCACGGGAAGATTCTCCAAACACTTTTTCGGCACCCAGATCTTCTTCATAGGCGGCCCATTCCTGCAGTTAGTACCAATATACCTGGCAAACACTTCACCATTCTGATTCTTTAACAGTTTATAGTTTGCATCAAAGGATTCATCAATGACAATGGGGTTAGCCCACGTGAAGCCAGATAGAGTGGATGGATCTGCTGAAGGTTCCTTTGCAGCAACCCACGTGGTTTTGGGGTACTGCTCAGGTTTCCAGTAAGAGCCATCAGCATTCATTTTCCATACGAACCCAACACCCTCTTTCCTTGGGTTTTGGTTCAGGATCTGCCTTTTGAGGACATCACATAGTATCTGATGCCCTTTAAGACTTTTGTACATCCCTGTTTCAAGCAATGTCTTCAACCTAGCATTCTCATCAGCAATAGCAGTGGTATCCTCAGCAGAGGGGTTAGTTCCCACATTAACAGTTGAAGATATTGCAACAGTAGCAGCGGTAGAACATTCAGCAACAGAGGTAGCATTATCACGCTCAATGCATTTAAGACATGGTGGTTCAAATTTTTCCTGAGCTGAACTGATCTGTTCGGCGCGAAGCGACTCGTTTTCTTTCTGAAGATCTTCATGAGCCGCTCTCAATTTCTCAAGATCTTGCTTCCTTTGAAGATAATCATAGGAAAGCGTTTCATGAGCTGTTGAGAGCATTTCATGACGACTTTCATGTTCCTCATACTTAACGTGAAGATTTTTTATGTCTTCAATTAAGGACTGAGATCGAGTCATTTCAGCGTCTAATAGATCATCGCTTTTGTCTAACAGTTTTTGTATGTCTTCCATGGTTTTCTGTTGTTCAGTTGCAATTTTAGCATGTGTTTTGTAGCTGGGTTTGGAACCACAATCAGAGTCATCGTCACTAGATGTTTGATAGCGAGTAGTGGGTGTGTTTACCTTGGCACCACGTGCCATGAAGTAGTAGGTAGGAGTGGAGTAGTCTTTCTCATTTGCACAGGTGTCGATGATGGAGTCATTGTCTTCAGTGTTGAAGATGGACTTGGCGACGTATGCTGTAGCCAGACTCGCAATGCCAGAATCGGACTCCTCCTCAGACTCCACCTCCGCCTCCTCAGAAGCGGACTCCTCCTCTGAATCCATTTCCTTGCCAACAAATGCACGTGCCTTGCCAGATGAGCTCTTCTTGTGTGATGAAGACTTTGAGGAGGACTTGGAAGAAGACTTTGAGTATTTCTTCTTCTTCTTATTGTCATCCGAATCATACTCCTTGCTCTTCTTTTTCTTCTTGTTCTCAATGTCCCACTGCGGACACTCAGAGATGTAGTGGCCAGGTTTCTTGCACTTGTGACATGTTTTCTTCTTGTAGTCATGAGCAGAAGCTTCATCATTCCTTGAGCTTGATCGTGAAGACTTTCTGAAGCCTTTCTTCTTGGTGAATTTTTGGAACTTCTTCACAAGCATAGCAAGTTCCTTTCCAATGTCTTCAGGATCATCAGAACTGCTGTCAGATTCTTCTTCAGATGAGGAGACAACTTTTTCCTTAGTTGGGACCGTAGATATCTCTTTTCTCATAAAGCTAAAACTCATGTGTATTGAGCCTCTCAAGTATGTCAGACGGATCGAGTGTCTTGAAATCAGGACGTTCTTGAATCATCAGGGCTAGGGTGTCAAACGAACTGTCAAGTGATCTCAGGAGTGTCTTGACGACTTCATGCTTGGTGATCTCAGTAGCGCCTAGGGCTTGAAGCTCATTTGTGATGTCAGTGAGTCGATCGAATGTGAGCTGGACATTCTCGATGTCATTTCTCTTGAAGCGGTTGAAGAGGTTGCGAAGGACACTGTTTCTCTGATCTCTCTGGGTTGAGACGCCTTCGTTGACCTTGGAGAGCCAGTCCCAGACTAGCTTAGAGGTTTCCAAAGCACTCACGTGGCCATACTGTCCTTTGGTCAGATGACCACAGATGATATTCTTGGCAGTAGAGTCCAGTTGAACGAACTTCTTGACGTCAGCAGCAGTGACACCTTCTCCAGCCTTGGGAACGCCATTCTTGACGACATACCATAGGTCGACGTCAATGGCTTCAAGATGCATGCGCATCTTATTCTTCCAGTAGGGATATTCAGTTCCATCAAAGACGGGGCACGCAGCGGAGACTTTAATTATCCCTGCAGTCGACATAGCTAAAACTCCAGGTGGTTAAACCGAATCACATAGAACAAGGGAGTACCTTGCTCTGATACCAATTGAAAGTGCGTTATATCAACTAGAGGGGGGGTGAATAGGCGATTTTTATGAAAGTCTTCGAAACGTGGAAGTTTCAAAGACAAACGATAGAAATAAACCTATTACCATGCAGCGGAAGGTAGACTACACTAGGCAAACAATAGTCAAGTATTCAATGAAGTGAAAGCACAATGACTAATAGCAGCAATGTAGTAAGGATCAGGTAGGAAAATATTATGAAGCCAAACAGAACACGCAGTCACTCAGTGAAGACAAAAGATAGTGCAATCATACAATGACTTCACCAGGACCAACAGTAAGTGAAGGGAAGGGAAGGATGAAACCAGTGACTCCTTGAAGACAATGATTTGTTGGACCAGTTCCAGTTGCTGTGACAACTGTACGTCTGGTTAGGGCAGCTAGGTATTTAAACCCGAGAACACACAGTCCCGGACACCCAGTCCTGAACACGCAGCTCAGGACACCCCGTCCTCATCGTATTCCCCTTGAGCTAAGGTCACACAGACCTCGCCCAATCACTTTGGTAAGTCTTCAAGGTAGACTCCCAAACCTTCACAGACTTCGTTCACCGGCGATCCACAATGTCTCTTGGATTCTCAGAATGCGACGCCTAACCGGCTGGAGGATTCACAGTCCTCAAGTGTAATAAGTTTTCAGATCACATAGACAAGAAGACTTAAGTGATGCATAACACTCTTTGGCTCTGGGTGGTTAGGGCTTTATCCTCGCAAGGAATTCTCTCTCAAAGGCTTCGAGGTGGGTTGCTCTCAAACGACAAAAGTCGTACTCTAACTCTGAGCAGCCAACCGTTTATGGTTGTAGGGGGTGGGCTATTTATAGCCACTAGGAAACCCGACCTGATTTGTCCGAAATGACCCTGGGTCACTAAGGAACTGACATGTGTTCCAACGGTCAGATTTCAAACACACACGGCAACTTTACTTGGGCTATAAGCAAAGCTAACTTGTCCGACTCTGGACAAGATTCGCTCTCATAGTCTTCACTCGAAGACATACGTTTTGGTTAAGCATCACTTCAGTCATTCTGACTGGTTCTCTTGGACCCCACTTAATAGTACGGTGGTTCCTATGACTCAACAAAGAAGAAAAAGAACTACGAAAGACCTAAGTCTTCGAGCTCCATAGGCTTCATGCGATGTCTTCTCTTGTCATAGTCTTCAATGTGAATATCTTCATATACCACCTTTGACCTAAATGTCTTCATACATTTTTAGGGGTCGTCTCTGGTAGGAAAACCGAATCAATGAGGGACCTCTACCTGTGGTATCCCGCAATTCTCACAAACACATTAGTCCTTCAACTAGGTTTGTCGTCAATACTCCAAAACCAACTAGGGGTGGCACTAGATGCACTTACACCAGGCCTAGAGGCCCATTGCACGGGCTCCCGGCTACTAGAGCTTATATTTGGCTTTCCCGATAACTTCCGTAGCAAAAATTTAACTTTCCACATCGCTCTGTTCCAAAGTGGCTATCAAGCACTACTCGGACGCGAAGCTTTCGCTTGCTTAACGCAATACCGTATTTCGCTTCCCTCATGCTTAAGATGCCCGGTGCACATGGCATTATTATAGTAAATGGAAATATTGAGATCTCCTTGCGCGCGGAAGACCGTGCGGCTGCCTTGGCAGCCGCACACTAAACGGCCTCACCAACTAAAGCACCTGACAGGTCGTTAAGACCACGGACACGATTGGACGAGTCTGGTACTGCTATATGTAATTGATACAGGTTTGATGGCTATACCCCTATTACAATACAAGGGGCTTAACGCGTGCGCACAAGTGACAATCAGGCTCAACTTTACTCATATTGTTTATTTAGTATAACTTACCTTTTGCACGACAACTTTTCAATTAAGTTCCTCTCTTTTTCAGATGACCATCGTGCTACACCCGTCCAGAATACGGCACAACAGAGACACAGGTGCAGACGTGCAGCAGGGACCCGTTCCAAGGATTCTTTTTAGATTAAGACCCTGCATAAACCTTTTTTACCGTCTCTTGTTGATACACATCCCTCGGATTCTCAGTACAATTGAGAAGGATGCTGACGTATTGGCATGTGGCCACATCAAAATATTGCATGTACCTAGACAACAGGGGCTTATTACAAAGGGCACAGTTTAGGCCCGGTTTACACTATAAAGACCGAATACCTTAGGGAGTGTTCGGCATCGCGAGTTTGGCCTTATATGCATCAGCTCCGAATCATGTCTTTGGTCAAATGTTGGGTTTGCCCGGCTCCTGTGTTTTTCTACCTTATGTTCCACTCTATCGGCTAAGGCGGCACCAGGAGAACTACTGCGATTGTGCCCTGGTTCATTCGGACGAGCACCTCAGTAGAGAAAGCCGAAAAGTGACTGTCATGATGTAGCGTGAGACTGGTCAACCACTCGATGACCTTTCGGAATCTTCGGGATTCCTCCGCCTTAACGAAGGGTCGTTTCCCGGCCAGGCATGTACGCACCCTGAATTCTGATGAGTGCGGAGCCACCAGGGGCTATATAGTAGCCCCACTGTCAAACTCCTCTGGCTAAGTGAAAGTGTTAAAGCATTATAGTCCGGTTGCCTAGTTCGCTGCACTATCACCTCCTTAATGGACCAAGACGTTGGGTCAAGTGTGAACATGCGTCTTCTGTGAACACCCCCGCATTATATGTGTGGGGGCTGAAGCCGACGACTGCAATCTTTCAGGTTATATACATATATACATAAACGGCCGCACAGGAGGCATCATAATACTATCGGGCAAAAGTATAAATACAGCTGTCGATGTCAAAACCGGCGGATCTCGGGTAGGGGGTCCCGAACTGTGCGTCTAGGTCGGATGGTAACAGGAGGCAGGGGACACGATGTTTTACCCAGGTTCGGGCCCTCTTGATGGAGGTAAAACCCTACGTCCTGCTTAATTAATATTGATGATATGGGTAGTACAAGAGTAGATCTACCACGAGATCAGAGAGGCTAAACCCTAAAAGCTAGCCTATGGCATGATTGTTGTTCGTCCTACGGACTAAAACTCTCCGGTTTATATAGACACCGGAGAGGTCTAGGGTTACACAGAGTCGGTTACAATGGTAGGAGATCTACATATCCGTATCGCCAAGCTTGCCTTCCACGCCAAGGGAAGTCCCTTCCGGACACGGGACGAAGTCTTCAATCTTGTATCTTCATAGTACAGGAGCCCGGCCGAAGGTATAGTCCGGCCATCCAGACACCCCCTAATCTAGGACTCCCTCAGTAGCCCCTGAACCAGGCTTCAATGACGACGAGTCCGGCGCGCAGATTTTCTTCGGCATTGCAAGGCAGGTTCCTCCTCCAAGTACTTCATAGAAGATTTTGAACACAAAGGTAGTGTCCGGCTCTACAAAAAAAGTTTCCACATATTGCCATAGAGAGAATAATATTTACACAAATCTAATCTGCTGACGTATACTGTAGCGTGACATCACACCACGGCCAAGTCTTTATTCGAATCGTTTTATTGTCCCACCTTAGCACGTTGAGCGAGGCGGTTTCCTTGGCACGTCTTGTTAAAGCAGAGATCGTGTCCCCTTATTTCGAGATTCTCATCAATACGGGCGTGGGTAACCCAACCGTACCCGTTGGTATATTTTCTCGATCAAAGGCGAGTCCCAAACGGTCATGGGGAAGGCCCTGGGTATTCAACCTCTTATAAAGAGACCAAGGCCTTACTCCTTTCTTTCAATCTCAAACGAGTTCGCCCTTCGCCCTGAGTTCCAACACCCAAGGCTCTAGATTTCAGGCGCTTCGGACCTTCATCAGTGTCCGGTTCCGACCTTCGAGGTCGATGGATGCCTTCCTCCGTCACGGAGGAGGACGTGCTGAAGTTGAGAGAGGCCAGGTTCTTGACCGGCGAAATCTCGCATAGCCTGCCTGCTCAAGGGCAGGTCATTCCCACTCCCAAGCCCAGCGAGAGTGTGGTGTTCATGTCTCACTTCCTTCGGGGGCTAGGCTTCCCGACGGATCCCTTCGTGAGGGGGCTGATGTATTATTATGGGCTGGAATTTCACGACTTAACCCCGGAGTCCATCCTCCATATTTCCTCATTCATCGTCGTGTGTGAAGCCTTCCTCCGTATCACTCCTCACTTCGGACTATGGTTCAAGACCTTCAAAGTAGAGCCGAAGAAGATCGAGGGACAGCATGCGGAGTGCGGAGGTGCTTTTATAAGCAAGAATGCTGGTACTCCATGGCCCGAGGGCTCTTTTCAAGAGGAGTCCAGCTTATGGCAGCGAGAGAGGTTTTATATTACCGCTCCCAGGGCCCCTAAGTGGGTGGCGCCACCTGCCTTTCGCTCGGGTCCCCCGCCACGACTGGCGTCATGGGTCAATACGGGGCTGGACTGGGGTCCGGCAAAGGACGTGCCCTTGTTGCAGGGCCACATCCGAGATCTCCTAGAAAGAGACATCAGTCTGGTCATGGTGATGCAAGTTATGTTAATTCACTGAGTTCTGCCCTGCAAATGTCGCCCCCTCCGCCTGTGGTAGTTCAACCCGGAGGGACCACGAGTTCTCCAACATTTTCTTGGCATGACGCCCATGGAGATGTAGAAACTATTCTTCGGACCACAAGTAGTGTGTCCGGATTCTACGGAGGACGCAGGTCTGAGCTGCAATCTTCCGGATACTCAAGTAAGTAGCCTTGTGCCCGGACTCGCTATCCGTATATTTATCATAAAATTACCCCTAAAAGAGTTGTCCTTTAAACAGGAGTGGATAGCGAAAGCAAATCTAATCAGGTGTCCGGCCCCCTCCCCGAGACCACACTGGGTCCCGTGCTAGTCAGGATGTTGGAGGTTGTGCCTTCAAAGGGAAGCGAGGGAGGGGACAAGGGAGCTACAGCCTCCTCAAAGGAGGTTGTCCAGAAGGGAGGAATCGAAAATTCCTCTCCTCAGGGGAAGAAGAGGACCGCATCTGAAGACCCGGAGACGATGGCCTTAAAGCGGGGGAAGAAATCTTCGCCAGAGGGTCCTGTGCTGGGGGATACTTCGGCCGAATTATGCCCTCAAGGGGATCGGCCCTCCACCGAGCTGTAAGTAGAGAGGAGTTTTCCTTTTAAGAAACGAGAGAAATCCCTGCTTTATATCTGAGAAAAGTAATCGAAAATTTACCTTGTAGCTCGGACCTTAGCCTCTCTCAGCAGAGCTCGTCTTCGGGGGATCTTCTTTCGGAGATGATGGAGAGCGGAATGCCTCCTCCTGCCGTACCGCCTTGCGAGGCGGGCGACCCTGAGGTATCATCACGGAGGGTTTCTCCGAATCCGGCCGGGCCAGAAGGTAGTCATATGGCCCCCCCAAAGCCCTTCGCGTACGGCCTTCGAAAAGGGCCATCGGGCGAGTCTGGCACCGTCTGGTGCATGGTCAGAGGAGCTAAAGGATCTGCTAGGGCAAGCATCTATCTCAGAGGAGCACCGTGCATTGATGGGTACGGTGATTGAGAGGATTTCATCCGCAGAGAGCGGATTGCACAAGGCCGTCAGGAGTTTACTGACAAGTTTTGAGGTACGTGAAATAATGTACCCTTTTTGGACAGTTTCGCATAAATAACATGCGCCCTGTGTAGATAGTAGCCCCTGAGACACTATGTGTTGTCAAAAGTGACGACGCACAGAGGATCGTAATCCCAGGTCTAATATGCTGCCTTTATACGTAGGTCGCAAAGTGTCCGGTGGCCAGCCGGACTGATGGATTTGCCGAGCTAAAGCGGCAACTTGACATGGAAGATGCCGACATCGCGCTTGTCAACAAGCGGCTTGACGAGGCACAAGGTATGTAATTCCTTCGGCGGCGCCTGGTAAGAGGAGCTTTATGCCAGTATCTTACAATCTGTGCGCCTGATGCAGATGGTGCTGCTGCCATGGAGAATCTTCGGGCGGAACTTGCCCGAGCCAAGGAGCAAGCCAGGAAAAGTGATGCGGCTGCCGAAGAGGCAATTGAAGAGCTGAAAGCCGAACAGGATGCTCACTACCGAAGCAAGAAGGATATGGCCGAGATGGCGGTGAAGCTGAAGAACGGTGTTGACCGTTGCAAGCTTCTTGAAAAAGAAGATCGGGCGGAACAGACGGACCTAAAGAAGGCCGTTGCCGATGCCAAGGATGCTCGCTCTGCGATGAGAGCTGTGAAGGAGGAGCTGCGTCAGGCCAGAGAAATCGTGGCTAGAAAGCCCTTTATGCCGTGGAGGAACTTCTGTGATCCTAAACATGCTCTGTTAGACCATATGTGGAGTACGGTGGACACCTATCTGGATTTAGCAGTGAGTGCCGCAGATGCGGCCGAGCACTTTCGAGATCAAGAAGATCGCGAAGTGGAAAAGCTCTTCTGGTCGCAGTTCCACAATCCAGAGCGTCCACTGTCATTAGCCGATCGTTTGGCCGAATGGGCCGAGCTAAATAGGTTGTCTGGACTCTCCATGAAGTATGTCCTGAGTCATCTGTGGCCAGAAAGACCAGAGCCGAAAAGTTATTTCAATTTGGTGCAGCAGTTCATTGGTGCGGCGCCGCATATTAATGCGATGAAGAGGTCAGTGTGCATAGAGGGCACGCGGATGGCACTTGCCCGTGTCAAGACATACTGGGCGCAAATGGAAGCAACCGCTATTGCATCCCCAGACTCGGATGGAAGCCGAGTACCTGCCGAGCGCTATTTTCAGGAAGTTCTGCAAGGCGCTCGTTTAATATAGACGCAGTGCTCGAAGGATACTATATTCGAGTAGCATGTATTATTGTAAAACAATATTTTGATAAATTGTAGAAGCTTTTTATACTTGTGCCTGCAAGTATTATGATACCTCCTGTGCGGCCGTTTAACATATATGTATATATAATCTGAAAGATGGTAGTCGTCGGCTTCAGCCCCCACGCACATAATGCGGTGGTGTTCGCAGAAGGCGCATTTTCACACTTGATCCGACATCTTGGTCCTACCAAGGAGGTGATAGCGCAGCGAACTAGGCAATCGGACTATGATGCTTTATCACATTCACTTAGCCATAGGAGTTTGACATTGAGGCTACCTATATAGCCCCTGGTGGCGCCCGCGCTCGCCCGAACTCGGGGCGCGTATGTGCCTAGCCGGGAAACGGCCCTTCATTAATGTGGAGGAATCCTAAAGATTCCGGTATGTCATCGAGTGGTTGACCAGTCTCACGCTATATCATGACAGTCAGTTTTCGGCTTTCTCTACTGAGGTGCTCGCCTGGCCGAACCGGGGCACAATCGCAGTAGTTCTCCTGGTGCCGCCTTAGCCGATAGAGCGGAACGTAAGGCAGCAAAACACATGAGCCGGGCAAACCCAACGTTTGACCAAAGACATGATTCAGAGCTGATGCATATAAGGCCAAACTCGCGACGCCGAGCACTCCCTAAGGTATTCGGTCTTTATGAGGGCGGGCGGGATAACGCCCTTAGTAATAAGCCCCTAGTGTCCAGGTACGCGCAAAACTCTGACGTGGCCACATGCCAAAACGCCAGCCTCCTCCTTGGTTATACCAAGAAACCAGGGGATGTGTATCAACAACAGACAGTAAAAAAGGTTTACGCAGGGTCTTAATCTGAAAAGAATCCTTGGAATGGGTCCCTGCTGCACGTCCGCGCATGTGTCTCCGTTGTGCCGTATCCTGGACGGGCGTAGCACGGTGTTCATCTGTAAAAGGGAGGAACTTAGTTAAAGAAAGATCGTGCCGAACATGAGTTATACTAAATAAACGAAGTATGAATCGAAATGGGTAAAATTGAGCTTTATTGTCTCTTGTTTTATATGCGCGGAGCCCCTAGTACAGGGGTATACGGCTATTAAGCCTTTATCAATTGTATGTTTATGCCGGACTCGTCTGGCCGTGTCTGTGGTCTTGACGACCTATTTAGATGGTTTGGCTGGTGAAGCCTCTTTATTGTGGGGCTGTCAAGGCAGCCGCACTGTTTTCCGCGCGGGAGGAACACTCAATGTTTTCCCTTTAAGGAGATGATGCCTCGTGGACCGGGCATCTTAAGCGTAAGAGATGCATAATGCGGTATTGCATCAAAGCGGGCGAAAGCTTCGCGTCCCAGCAGTGCTTGATAGCTACTTGAGAATGGGGCGATGTGGAAAGTTAGCTGTTCGCAATGGAAGTTATCGAGGGAGCCGAACATAACTTCTAGCCGGAGAGAACCCATGCAACGGGCATCCGGGCCTGGCGTTACCCCTTGAAAGGAGGTTTTGTTGTGGCGAATTTTTGTTGGGTCTATCCCCATGTTGCGGATTGTGTCCTGGTATAATAGGTTTAGACCACTGCCGCCGTCCATCAGGACATTTGTAAAATGGAGTCCACCGATTATTGGATCTAATACCAAGGCAGTCCAGCCTGCATTCCGGATACTTCTAGAGTAATCTTGATGGTCGAAGGTGATTGGTTTTAACAACCATTGGCGAGACTCCTTTGGGATAGGCCGTACGGCGCGTATCTCTTGTGGCGCCGTTCTGTTCGTCGCGTGAAGTAAGTTTACTGTTTTGACTTCTTGTGGGAAATCCTTTTGTTTCCTGGTGCTCTGCTTGTGGGGTTCGTCGTCGTCCTCACTTGGCGTGTCGAGCCCCTTGTGTTCGGCGTTGAGCTTGCCGGCTTGCTTGAAAACCCAACAATCTCTGTGGGTATGGTTCGCAGGCTTTCCGGGAGTACTGTGTATTTGACATATCTTGTCCAAGATTTTGTTTAAATTGGATAGCTCATCCTTGTTATCCTTGAGGGGCGGCTTTCTCTGATTCTGCCGCGAGCTTTTGAATCCGCCGTTGACCGCCGTGCTCTTCGGGCTGTTTCCCTTATTCCGGCGCTGGTCCTTGCTGCGTCGGGGTTTTCCGTTTCCATCCCTAACTTCGGATGTACTTGGGTCGCTGGTGCTGCATCTTGCCAACCAGCTGTCCTCTCCTGCGCATAAGCGGGTCATGAGGCTTGTCAATGCGGCCATTGTTCTTGGCTTTTCTTGGCCGAGGTGTCTGGTGAGCCATTCGTCTCAAACGTTGTGCTTAAAAGCTGCTAGGGCTTCGGCATCCGGACATCCAACTATCTGATTCTTTTTTATAAGAAATCTGTTACATAATTTCTGGGCTGACTCTCCGGGCTATTGAGTTATGTGACTGAGATCGTCTGCGTCCGGAGGGCGGACATAGGTCCCTTGAAAATTTGCCCGGAAAGCATCCTCAAGCTCTTTCCCAACTTCCAATGGTGTTTTCGGGAAGGCTTTTGAGCCAATGCCGGGCTGGCCCTTTAAGCTTGAGGGGTAAGTATTTTATGGCGTGGAGGTCATCTCCTTTGGCCATGTGTATGTGGAGGATAGAATCCTCGATCCAGACCCCAGGGTCTGTTGTTCCGTCGTACGCCTCTATGTTTACGGGCTTGAATCCCGCTGGAAATTCATGGTCCAGCACCTCATCGGTGAAACATAGGGGGTGTGCGGCACCCCTGTATTTGGGTGTGCCGTGATGTTCGGATATTTGTTATGTTGCATTGCTTACTAGAGCTTGCTTTCTTGGCCCGTATATAGATCTGGCTGGGCCGTCTTTTTGATGTGGATCCTTTGGTGGATCGCGTGCCGGCTTGTGTGCGGCGCCGCTTGCCGCTCCGTGCTGGCCATGCGGTCGTCCATCCGACTGGATGGCTTTCCTATTTTTTGACTGTGGGGGCTCTAAAGCCTCCTCGTCAAATTTAGGCAGTAGCTTTCGCTTTGGATAGCTTTTTGTGCGGCGACTGCCAGCATATTTTTCTGCGGTGTTGCGTACTTTGCTCCATCTGATTCTGAGTGCATCTTCCGCAGTTTTGAGCTTCCACTTCTGCTTCTTCAGGCTATGCGCAGTGGCGATGAGCCTTTTGTGGAGGTTCTTCTGCTCCATGAGTTTATCCGGCGTAAGGTTGTCCAGACTGTTGTTTTCGTCGGGGACAGGGTGTTCGGTTTGTTTTTCCAAGTTTCCCTGTTCGGACACTTGCTCGAAGGCATGTTCGTCACCCGCCGGCTCGTCCTGCTCTATGGCTGGGTCTGTATGACTGCTGTCTCTGTCGAGGCGGGGCTTGGAGCGGCTCTTACGTCGCCGCTTTGATTGCTTTTCGAGTGAACGATCCCTCATTGCATCCCTGTGTTCCTCGTTATCACTTCCTTTGGGTGTGTCCACCATGTATACATCATGAGATGAGGTGGCTGTCCAGTGCCTTATAGGCGTTGGTTCGTGTTCATCTCCTACATCGTCGTCCATACCGTCAATGTCTTCGGAGTCGAAGTCGAGCACGTCGTTTAAATTATCGACAGTGGCTACGAAGTGGGTGGTGAGTGGGCTTTGAATTTCTTCATCATCCGCATCGCAACCTTGTTGACCATAGTCCGGCCAGGGCTCTCCTGATAAAGAGAGAGACTTTAGTGAATTCAGAATATCGCCGAAGGGCGAGTGCTAACAGATGTCCACGGTGGTGAACTCCATGATCGGTGCCCAATCGGGTTCGATCGGTCGGGGTGCGGAGATCTCGGGGTCTAGAGAGGAGTCCGGCTCCTTGGAGTCACGGGCTTTGCAGAGAATAGGGCAGGTGTTCGGCTCGATCGCCGTAGAGATTGCAGCCCCCGAGGCGGTGTCTAACCACCTATCCTCGATTGGTGTGATCGGCTCCGAGCTAGGGGTCAGAGCGGACACAGGTGCAGCCTCCAGGGCACTATTCGGCGGCAGAGCTCAATCATGCCCATCGTGACAGTGCGGCGCGCTCTGCTGTGGCTCAAATCCGTCGAAGATCGAGTCTCCGCGGATGTCGGCCGTGTAGTTCAAACTTCCAAATCTGACCTGATGGCCAGGGGCGTAGCTTTCGATCTGCTCCAGATGGCCAAGCGAATTGGCCTGCAGTGCAAAGCCGCCGAATACGAAGATCTGTCCGGGGAGAAAAGTCTCACCCTGGATCGCATTGTTGTTGATGATTGGAGAAGCCATCGGGCCTAAAAGTGACGACAACGAGGAACTCTCCATGGAAGCACCAATGTCGGTGTCAAAACCGGTGGATCTCGGGTAGGGGGTCCCGAACTGTGCGTCTAGGTCGGATGGTAACAGGAGGCAGGGGACACGATGTTTTACCCAGGTTCGGGCCCTCTTGATGGAGGTAAAACCCTACGTCCTGCTTGATTAATATTGATGGTATGGGTAGTACAAGAGTAGATCTACCACGAGATCAGAGAGGCTAAACCCTAAAAGCTAGCCCATGGTATGATTGTTGTTCGTCCTACGGACTAAAACTCTCCGGTTTATATAGACACCGGAGAGGGCTAGGGTTACACAGAGTCGGTTACAATGGTAGGAGATCTACATATCCGTATCGCCAAGCTTGCCTTCCACGCCAAGGAAAGTCCCTTCCGGACACGGGACGAAGTCTTCAATCTTGTATCTTCATAGTCCAGGAGCCCGGCCGAAGGTATAGTCCAGCCATCCGGACACCCCCTAATCTGGGACTCCCTCAACAACCTTGATAAACTTAATAAAACATTGTTTTTACAATGGGAATACATGTCACTCAAACATAATATTCTTCGAGCATTGTGCCTCTATCGAACGAGCGCCTTCAAGAACTTCTTCAAAATAGTGCTCGGCAGCCAGTCGGCCTATGGCCGAACCCTGCGCCGCAACAGTGGTGGCATCCATCTCCGCCCAGTATGTTTTGACATGGGCAAGGGCCATCTGCGAGCCTTCTATGCACGCAGACCTCTTCATCGCATTAATGCGCGGCACCACACCAAGGAACTGGTGCACCTAACTAAAATAGTTGTTCGTCTGTGGCCTTTCCGGCCATAGATGATCCACAACAGACCTCATGGCGAGTCCGGACAACCTATTCAGCTCGGCCCATTCGGCAAGCCGATCAGTCAATGGAAGCGGACGCTCTAGAATGTTAAATTGTGACCAGAATAGCTTGTCCACTTCACGATCTGTTTGATCTCGGAAGTATTCGGCCGCATCGACAGCACTCGCCGCCAAGTCCAGATATGCGTCCGCCGAACTCCACAGCCGGTCCAGAGGGGCATACCGAGGATCTCCAAACTTCCTGCACAGCATAAAGTGTTTCCCAGCCGCGATATCCCCTGCTTGACGCAGCTCCTCCTTTTTTGTTCTCATCGCAGAGCGGGTGTCTTTGGTCGCCATCGTGGCCTTTTCCAGGTCCGTCGCCTTCGCCTGGTTTTCTTCTTCAAGAAGCTGGCAACGGTCGGCAGTATCTTTTAACTTTACAGCCATCTTGGCCATTTTCTCTTTGCTCTCGCAATGTGCAGCCTGTTTGGCCCTTAACTATTCGGCTGCTTGCAAAGCAGCCGCATCACTACTCCTTGCTTCCTCCTTGGCTCGAGCAAGCTCCGCCCGAAGGGTCTCCATGGTGGCCGCTCCATCTACAGTCACAACATATTAAATATAATGGCATCATGCCGCTCTTATTAGGTGACGATCACCAGAAAAGCCACTCACCCTGTGCCTCGTCAAGCCGCTTGTTGACAAGCATGATGTCGGCATCTGCCGCATCCAACTGCCACTTTAGTTCGGCATACCCATCAGTCTGGCTAGCCACCGGAGTTTCCACCACCTGCACATAAAGGTACTCTGGTTATTACCTGGGACTATGATCCTCTGTTTATCGCCGTTTTCGACGACAACCAGAGTCTCAGGGGCTACTATCTACACAGGGCACATCTAAAAACATGCGGTACTTTGAAAAATATACATCATTTCACGTACCTCAAAACCCGTCAGTAGACTCATAAATGCTTCATGCAGCCCTCTTTCGGCGGACGAAATCCTTTCAATCACCATACCCATCAATGTGTGGTGCTCTTCTGAGATAGCCGCCTTCTCTAGCAGATCCCTCTGTATATCCGACCACGCACCAGACGGTGCCGGACTCTTTTGATTGCTTTCTTCGAGAGCCGAATACTGAGGACTTCAGGTGGCCATAGGATTACCTTTTGGCCTTGCTGGATCAGGAGAAGCCCTCCACGACGACACCTCAGGGTCACCCGCTTCGTAAGGCGGTGTGGCAGGGGGAGGCGTTTCACTCTCCATCATCTCCGGAAGAAGATCCCCCGAAGACGAGCTCAGCTGAGAAGGGCTAAGATCCGAACTGCAAGATAAATACTTCGGTTATCTTCCTCATAAGTAAGGTAGGATATCTTCACTATTAAATACCTTTTGATTACTTACAGCTCGTTAGAGGGCTGATCCCCGCGCGGACGTTGTGCGGCAAGAACATCCTCCGAGGCAGGACCCTCTGGCGGAGATTTCTTCTCCCATTTGGAAACCTTGATTTCTGGATCTTCGGAGGTAGTCCTCTTCCTTCCCCGGGGAGAGAGAATGTCAGATTCTTCCCCTTGGTTATCCTCCCTCATGGAGGCGCTCATTCCCTCGGTTGGAATAGGTAGCGATGGGGGCCCGCTTTCGCCCTCTTTATTCCCCCTTCATCTTCCTTTGAGGGCACCGGACAAGGTGCTGGTTCGAGCATCTTTTCCAGCACCGGATTGTCCAAGCCTTCAGGAAGGGGGCCGAACACCGGATCATCTTCTCCTTTGTTATCCAGTCCTAGTCAAAGAGCGATTCTTCAGAATGATGTCATGATAAATAAAAGGACGGTGTGTTCGGCCATGGGATTACTTACTTGGGCAGCGGTGCGGTTGCTGCTTAGGCCCACGTCCTCGGTAGTGTTCAGACACTCTATTTGGGGCCCGAAGAATGATTTGTACATCTCCTCGTGCGTCATGCCAGGGAAATTCTGAATAGTGCACGGTCCTTCTGGTTGAATTCCCACATGTGGAGGGGCTGTCGTTCGCAAGGCTGGACTCGACGAACCAGCATGACTTGCATTACCATAACTAGACTGAAATCTCCCTCGAAGAGATCTCGGATACGACTCTGCAGTATTGGCACGTCCTTGGCTGGACCCCAGCTCAGTCCCCTGCTGATCCATGACATCAGTTGTGGTGGAGGGCCCGAGCGAAAGGTGGGGGCAGCTACCCACTTGGCACTTCGGGGAGCTGTGACGTAAAACCACTCCCGTTGCCACAATCCGGACACAAGCCGAAGTGAGGGGTAATGTAGAGGAAGGCCTCACAAACGACAATAAATGACGAGATGTGAAGAAGGGAGTCCGGGGCCAGATCATGAAAATCCAGCTCGTAATAGAACATAAGACCCCTGACAAAGGGATCCAGAGCGAGGCCTAGTCCTCGGAGGAAGTGGGAGATGAACACAACGCTCTCGTTCGGTTAGGGAGTAGGGACGACCTGTCCTCGGGTGGGCAGCCTATGCGAAATTTCGGTGGTCAGATATCTGGCCTCCCTCAACTTCTTGATGTCCTCCTCCGTGACGAAGGAAGACATCCACCGGCCTTGAAGGCTAGATTCGGACATGATTGAAGGTCCGAAGCACATGACCTTGGCTTTGGGTGTTCGAACTCGAGGCGGGGGGGGGGGATTATATTGAGCACGGGAGGGAAAAAAGTAACAGCCTTGTCCCTTTATAAAGAGGGTGAATATCAAGCGTCCTCCTCGTGGTCGTTTGGGACTTGCCTAAAATCTAGGAGTCCTAGGCACGGTTAGGTTACCCACGTCCGTATTGATGAGAATCCCGTAATAAGGGGAACACGATCTCTGCTTTGACAAGACGTGTCAAGAAACCGCCTCGCGTTATGTGCGGGGCTGGTTAAAGAAAAACGGTTCAAATAATTACCGGGCCATGCCGTGATGTCATGCTGCCAAAACGTGTCAGTAGATTAGATTTGTGGAAATATTATTCTCTCTATGGTGGTATGTGGAACTTATTTTGCAGGGTTGGACACTATCCTTATATTCAAACTCTTCTGTGGTGTATTCGGAGGAGGAACCCGCCTTGCAATGCCGAAGACAACACTGCACGCCGGACTCATCGTCATTGAAGCCTGGTTCAGGGGCTACTGAGGGAGTCCTAGTTTAGGGGGTCTCCGGACAGCCGGACTATATCCTTTGGCCGGACTGTTGGACTATGAAGATACGAGATTGAAGACTTTGTCCCGTGTCCGGATGGGACTCTACTTGGCGTGGAAGGCAAGCTAGGCAATACGGATATGTATATCTCCTCCTTCGTAACCGACCTTGTGTAATCCTAGCCCCTTCCGGTGTCTATATAAACCGGAGGGTTTTAGTCTGTAGGAAAACATACAATCATACCATAGGCTAGCTTCTAGGGTTTAGCCTCTCCGATCTCGTGGTAGATCAACTCTTGTACTACTCATATTATCAAGAATAAATCAAGCAGGACGTAGGGTTTTACCTCCATCAAGAGGGCCCGAACCTGGGTCAAACATCGTGTCCCCTGCCTCCTATTACCATCTGCCTTAGACGCACAGTTCGGGACCCCCTACCCGAGATCTTCCAGTTTTGACACCGATAGTGCCGAAGACAACGAAGACCCCGTTGAACAGGATGAACGGCAAGATGGCAGGTTAGCCCTGGTAAAAATGCCACACACGAAGACTCAGAGGACACTAAATATCTTCCGCTCTCCAAGGATGAGGCGAGCCTCGGCACTGAGGATTTCATCATGCCCGAGAAACCTCTTGAGCAGGAGTGCTTCAAGCGCCAGCTAATAGCCACTGCAAGGAGCCTGAAAAAGAAGCAGCAGCAGCTTCAAGCTGACCAAGATCTGCTCAACGATAAATGGACCGATGTCCTAGCAGCTGATACATCTCTGTCATATCTACTTTTCCAAACACTTTTGCCCTTGTTTTGGACTCTAACTTGTATGATTTGAATGGAACTAACCCGGACTGACGCAGTTTTCAGCAGAATTGCCATGGTGTTATTTTTGTGCAGAAATAAAAGTTCTTGGAATGACCTAAAAATCATCAGAGATTATTTTTGGAATATATAAAAAATACTGGCAAAAAGATCCACGTCAGGGGCCCCACACCCTGTCCACGAGGGTGGGGGACGCGCCCCCTGCCTCGTGGGCCCCCTGATGCTCCACCGACCTCAACTCCATGTCCATATATTCACTTCCAGGAAGAAAAAAATAAGAGAGAAGGATTCATCGCGATACAAAGCCGCCGCCAAGCCCTAAACTCTCTTGGGAGGGCTGGTCTGGAGTCCGTTCAGGGCTCCAGAGAGGGGAATCCGTCGCCATCATCATCATCAACCTTCCTCCATCACCAATTTCATGATGCTCACCGCCATGCGTGAGTAATTCCGTCGTAGGCTTGCTGGACCGTGATGGGTTGGATGAGATTTATCATGTAATCGAGTTAGTTTTGTTAGGGTTTGATCACTAGTATCCACTATGTTCTGAGATTGATGTTGCTATGACTTTGCTATGCTTAATGCTTGTCAGTAGGGCCGGAGTGCCATGATTTAAAATCTGAACCTATTATTTTTTCATGAATATATGTGAGTTCTTGATCCTATCTTGCAAGTCTATAGTCACCTATTATGTGTTATGATCCTTTAACCCCGAAGTGACAATAATCGGGATACTTACCGGTGATGACCGTAGTTTGAGGAGTTCATGTATTCACTATGTGTTAATGCTTTGGTCTGGTACTCTATTAAAAGGAGGCCTTAATATCCCTTAGCTTGCAATAGGACCCCGCTACCACGGGAGGGTAGGACAAAAGATGTCATGCAAGTTTGTAGGATCGAAAGTATGTCTAGAGGGGGGGGTGATTAGACTACTTGACCAAATAAAAACTTAACCTTTTCCCAATTTTAGTTCTTGGCAAATTTTAGCTAATTTAGGACAAGTCAAGCAATCATCACATAATTCAAGCAAGCATGCAAAGAGTATATAGGCAGCGGAAAGTAAAGCATGCAACTTGCGAGAATGTAAAGGGAAGGGTTTGGAGAATTCAAACGCTATTGGAGACATGGATGTTTTTCCTGTGGTTCGGATAGGTGGTGCTATCCTACATCCACGTTGATGGAGACTTCAACCCACGAAGGGTAACGGTTGCGCGAGTCCACACAGGGCTCCACCCAAGGGTAACGGTTGCGCGAGTCCACACAGGGCTCCACCCACGAAGGGTCCACGAAGAAGCAACCACCCACAAAGGGTCCACGAAGAAGCAACCTTGCCTATCCCACCATGGCCATCGCCCACACAGGACTTGCCTCACTAGCGGTAGATCTTCACGAAGTAGGCGATCTCCTTGCCCTTACAAACTCCTTGGTTCAACTCCACAATCTTGTTGGAGGCTCCCAAGTGACACCTAGCCAATCTAGGAGACACCACTCTCCAAGAAGTAACAAATGGTGTGTAGGTAATGAACTCCTTGCTCTTGTGCTTCAAATGATAGTCTCCCCAACACTCAACTCTCTCTCATAGGATTTGGATTTGGTGGAAAGAGGGTTTTTGTGGAAAGCAACTTGGGAAGGCTAGAGATCAAGATTCATATGGTAGGAATGGAATGTCTTGATCTCAACACATGAGTAGGTGGTCCTCTCTCAGAACATATGAGTTGGAATGGTGTGTGTGTTCTGATGGCTCTCTCATCGAATGAGAAGGAGGTGGAGGGGTATATATAGCCTCCACACAAAATCCAACCGTTACACAGTTTTCCAATCTCGGTGGGACCGAATCAATAAACTCGGTCGGACCGAAAATGTAAACCTAGTGACCGTTAGAGATTTTCGGTGGGACTGACATGCAACTCGGTAGGACCGATTCGGTTAGGGTTTGGGCATAACGTAATCTCGGTGAGACCGATTACACAAATTCGGTGGGACCGAATTTGGTAATCAGCTAACTAGAGAGTTGGTCAGGCAAACTCGGTGGGACCGATTTGCTCTTTCGGTGAGACCGAGTGGAACTCGGTGAGACCGAAAAGTTACAAAGGGGAAACACTGAGTTTACGTTGCAATCTCGATGGGCCCGATTCGCTCTTTCGGTGAGACCGAAAAGTTACAAAAGGGAAACAGAGAGTTTGCAACCCCATCTCAGTGAGACCGAGATCCTTATCGGTAGAACCGAATTGCTAGGGTTTGGCAGTGGCTAATGACAAGTGAAACTCGATGGCGCCGGATAGGAAGAATCGGTAGGACCGAGTTTGGCTTAGGGTTTAGGTCATATGTGGATATGGGAAAGTAGTTGAGGGTTTTGGAGCATATCACTAAGCACATGAAGCAAGAGGCTCATTAAGCAACACCTCATCCCTCCTTAATAGTATTGGCTTTTCCTAAAGACTCAATGTGATCTTGGATCACTAAAAAATAAAATGAAGAGTCTTGAGCTTTTGAGCTTGAGCCAATCCTTTGTCCTTAGCATTTTGAGGGTTCCACTTTCACATCCATGCCATGCCAATCATTGAGCTTTCCTGAAATAATCATCTTGGAATAGCATTAGCTCAATGAGCTATATGTTGTTATGAATTACCAAAACCACCTAGGGATAGTTGCACTTTCAATCTCCCCCTTTTTGGGAATTGATGACAACATATAGATCAAAGCTTCAACAAAAGATAATAATCATGAAATATATCGTCGCTTTGAGAATAAGTGATAAGTAAGAGCTCCCCCTAAATTTGTGCATATTTAAAATTTGCTTTGGACTGCAAATGCACAAGGAGTTAGAGTCATGGGTTACTCTTCCATGTCACATACATCTTGGTGGAGCGCTCAAAATGATAAGAATGAAATACATGCACTCATCACCAAGAATAATAAATGATCACACAAGATAGATAGGATAATAGCATTAAGCAAGCATTAAGTGTAGCTTATGATCAAACACATGATCATCAATGTCTCACAAATAATGACGTAGTATCAAGCACTCAAAATCAGAAAAGGTTCGAAAAACCACCAAATAAAGCAAGAGAGAAAAGCAAGCAACACTCTCTCTCTCTCGAAGCCTATGATCTATACATCTTCTCCCCCTTTGGCAAAAAGTTACCAAAAAGTTCCTAGAAAATGCATAGCACTAGATCGACGCTCAGGCTTGATCTTCTGGTGGTGGTGGAGTCCGGATCACTCCAAGGACGAAGGCTTCTGTAGATGTTGAAGTAGTCGCTGGAGTTGGAGCTGAAGTAGATGCTGGAGCTGAGGCTGTAGCTGGTGCTGAAGTAGTGGCTCTGGTGTCAGCAACTGGCACGGCAGACGACCTCGGGCCTCGTGGCACTCTAGAAAAAGCATGAGTCGTGGTCCTGCCTCTCCTCTCATTCATGTCCTCCTGGAGCTGCTCCACTGCAGACTGAACTTCCGTTACCTTCACGTCCAAGTCATAGAACTTCTGTTCCATGATCCTCTCTAGGCTCTGCTGATTCTTAGTGAGGGTGGCCAGACTTTGCTCAATTCTCAGCGTGGATGCAATCAAGTAACCAAGCTGCTCTTGTTTGGTCTTCAAGAAGTACTCAGATGCCTCCTCTTGAGTTGGCATCTTGGCAGCCTTCTCCTTCCTCGCCTTCTCCTTCTTTGCAAATGCTTGAGTAGATGATGGCTCGTTCTCAGTCATCACAACTTCATTGTCCTCGAAATCTGGACGGATGGGCAGGTGTTCCTTATCCAACAAATATACGCCCGTGCCCATCTTGGAGTTGATGAGCTCCTGAATCTGAGGGGCATATCCACAGCTCCTCTTCTGATCTGCCGCAGTCCTTTTGATCGTTTCCACTATGAGGCTCATGACTTTGAATTTTTGAGGCACATCAAAAACATGAAGCAAATTGATCGTGTGACCTCTGATCATCTTGTGATCTCCAAACTAGGGCAGAAGGGTGTGCCTAAGGATCCAGTTGATCGTAGGCAATCCTGATAGCAGATAATGCACTGAGCCAAACTTGAATGTGTCAAGAGCTTCATTAGGAATTTCCTTGTACATATTTGACATGGAGTTATGGTCCATCTTCTTCTTGGCATAGATGTCCAAGTCATCTGCTTGCTCCTCTGGGGCATCGATTAGCTTCGCCCATTCCTCAACAGTAGAGTTGTACCTTGTACCTTCTGACATCCACGTGATCCTGCCATCCGGATAAAAGTGTGTTGTGGAGTAGAATTGCATGATCAGTTCCTCGTTCCACTTTGTGAGCTTCTGCCCAACAAAGTCAGCTACTCCACAAGCTATGAAGCTGTCTTGCACTCCAGGATAGTGCTCCTCATTGTCCTTGATGTATGTCCAATCAACCCAACGCATATCACAGACAATGGGCTTCTTGTCAAGTAGCACTGTCTCATAGAAATCCTGCTGCTCCTTGGTATGAAATCTGTAGTCCACTGCAGTCCTTCTCCTAGAAGCATATGGATCTGCTTCTCTCCATTTCCTGAGCCCTGAGTCTCTCCTGAGCTTCATATCCTCAGCCACAGGATGAGCATCATTGTGGTCTGGGATCTTGGGCTTGAGCTTCCGAAGGACATTTTCTTCCTCATCCTCTGCAACAGTCTCAGGCACTGGGGCCTTGTTCTTCTCAGTGGCTGGGATGCTTCTTGTGTTTCTCTTTGGTGCACTCTTAGGCTTAGATGTAGCCTTAGGTGCTTCCTTGGGCTTGGATGCAGCTCCCCCTGACCTTATGGCATCTCCCATAAGCTTGGGTGCCTTGGGCGCTGGTGCAGCTGCCTCTTCTTCCTCTTCCTCTTCCATGATGGAAGCTTTGCCAAGCACCCTAGACACAGTCTTTTTCACCCTCTCCTTCTTTTTCTTGCCCTCAGCTGCAGCTGGCTCTTGGGAAGTGGGCTTCTCAGTTGAGGCTCTTTCCTTTGACATGGGCTGCCTGCCTGCTGGCCTTTTGATTTCCAGACCTGGCTTAGTGCCTTGGGCTGGCTCAATTCTCTTGGAAGTGGCCTCTTCCTCTGCCACATAGTCCTCATCTTCTGAATCTGAGGTTCTCTTCTTCCTTTGTCTCGTGGCAGCCTTTGGCAAATTGCTAGGAGTGCTCCTGCTGCCTTCATCAGATGAACTGGAGGGACTAGTGCCCTCACTCATGACCACTTGCTGCTCTGACAGATTCTGGCTATCACTCTGGTCTGACATGCTGCAAACTGACTGCTGACCCTGTGAGTAGATTATAGAAGAGATAGAGTGGATGAGCATCACAAATTGCAGAGATTTTTGCAAAAAGAATGATCCAAAAACTTAGTTTTAGTTTCCCACTGAAATCATCTCGGATCTACCAATTTTCAAACTCGGTGATACCGAAGCAGTTTTGGAACCTAAACTAGTGAACTCGGTAGGACCGAGTCACAGTTCGGTGGCACCGAGACTGCTAGGGTTTCACAGAGTTCCAAAATCGGTCACACCGATAGTAATTCTCGGTCAGACCGAGTCTCACTTGTGCAATGGCATAAGCCAAATCGGTGGGACCGAGTTTTTCAACTCGGTGGGTCCGAGATGGTTTCGGCGGAAACCTAAACCTAGAATTTTCAAATCAAACCAAACCTATGAGCGTTTTGACTGGATAGAAGTTTATCAAACGTGGCTAGAAACAGTATGATCACAATGTGCTAGGAATCAGATTGAGGAATAGCACAAAGATCAAGTCCATACCCTAGTTCGGCGTGGACTTGCTACGGCGGCAACGGCGGGGCAGAATTCCCGTTGATGGCGACGGAAACCAGCGACTGGAGGCTGCTGGCGGCGAGAAGACGATCTGGAGACCTCAAGGGCAGAGCAGGCTATCGCGCGGGCGAAGGGGTTCGGAGAAATTTCCAAATTTTGCCCGTGACTATATATAGCCCGACCCTGTCGGTGTGACCGAGTGGAACAACTCGGTGGCACCGAGATTCATAACTGCGTGCAGTTACTGAAACTCGGTGTGACCGAAAGGTTCAAATCGGTTGCATCGAGATCGAAAACCTAGATCAACTTAATGATCTTGGTAGGACCGAAAGTGGAGTATCGGTCAGACCGAGAATCATAAAGAGATTTTGGAAGTTTAAGTCTATGACGAATCGGGGACTCCGAGCGCTCCTCACACAGAGTGGTTCGAATCTGACTTGATCAAATTTTGTGATGCAGCATGAATAGAGTTTGAGACGAGAAAAGCATAGATAGCTAGAGGAGGTTCTTAGGCATTCTTGTCCGTCCATTTGGCAAAAGAGAAATAAAGCCGAACAATCAAAGCAACAAGTGGATGTCCTCGAATGAGTAAAATATGCAAGCAGCATGCTCACACAATAAGATGGCAAATGAAATATGTGGCAAGGCATGCACAACCAATTCTAGCATCTATCAAGCAATTTGCGATGACTAGGTCATCTATATATGAGTATATTGACTTAGGAGTCAAGTGAGAACACTTGATCATAGGTCATACTCATCGTTTAAGCTCAAGTGGGGTTACCACTTTTACATAAAGCATTGTTGTGTTCACATCTTTAGAGTTGCTTTAGCTCAAGTCTTAGAGTAAAGCTCCCCCTAGATGTGATATCCCCCCTAAGAGGGATGAACTAACCTTGGGTTTTGTCGATGATGACTTCATGTAGATATTGAAGATGTGGATGCTCAATGTTAATGTAGATCTCTTGGAGCTATCCATTTGAGTGAATTGCACTTTCAATACCTACATGGGTTAGTCCCACAAGGAACAAACAAGGATATCCATAGCCATAGAGTGATGACACAAAAGATGATGTCCATGAGAACTTTTAGGTTACCTTGTCCCTTGTCTTACCAACAAGAGGGTTTGTGACTCCTTGAACTAGTGCAAGATGTGGAAGTTGATTGCACTTGTTCTTGCCAAAATGATAAGAGTGAAGTATGTTGGCGGAGTCACCCTCAAGAACTCTGTAGTTCTTCTTCTTTTGGATCCACATCATCTTGATGGGAATCCTTGGAGTTGTAGTCGTACTTTATGAAGTGGAATTTGAAGTAGTCTTGGGAATCCACTTGACTAAGGTCTTAGGAGCTTCTTCAAATGCATCAATTTCCTCTTGAAGCTTGTCCTTGCCTTTTTGCTCGTAGTCTTGTGGTGGAAGATCATCTTGAGCTTGTGTCCCCTTGAAGGAAGTATACTTCTCTTGTTGAGGGACAAACTTTGTCTTGGGGTATTGATCTTCTTCCCATTAAACTCCATTGGCATTGAACTTTCGTTCAAAACCAACACCTCGATTCTTCCGGTGCATTCCTTACTTGCGCACAATTTCCTCGAATTGCTTACTCCCGGCAAGGCTCTTGTACACTCCTTTCTCTATAATTCCCTTCAATAAGCTATTTTCTTGCTCAAGTGTAACTTGGCTAAGAGAATCATTAGTGGAATCAAGAGAACTACTAGAAGCAACAATATTGGATTTAGCATTATCATTGTTACTACTAGAGGAAGAATCTTTCTTGTTACTAGACTTGACTTGAGGCATGTAAGTGGATAAGAGTAAACGCTTGGCAATGTAAGAAGAACTTTTCTTGCGGAGATCATCATTGATTGCATTTAAGAACTCATGCTCTTGCTCAAGATTGAGCTTTTCAAAGCGTAGTTTCTCATGAGCTCTTAAAAGTTCTCGATGATCTTCGAAGATAGTGTCATGAGCTAACTTAAGAGTTTTTAGTTCTTTAGTTAGAGCCTCAATCTTCTCCTTATCATTGTCATTCGTCTTATCTTGATTGGCATGATTAATTGGTCTTTCATCATAGTATTCATCACTAGAGTTGTTACCAAGCAAATCATCACCTAACAAGTCATCTTCATCACTATTGAAATCAACATACTCGGGGTGTGTTACCTTAGGACCTTTGGCCATGAAGCATCTTCCAATTCCTTCATTTGGTGAGTCAAATATGTCGTAGGAGTTGGTTGACACAAGTGCTAGACCGGCAACACCTTCATCTTGAGTATCTTCGGAGTCGGAGTGATAACTTCTCTCGGAGTGGCTATCGGAGTCGGAGCCGGATACCCATTCACCAACATGAGCTTGATGTCTTCGTCTTGTGTATCTCCTTGATGATTTTTCCTTCCTTTCCGAATCCTTCCTTCTCCGTGAGTATCTTCGTTCATAACGATCATCTCTACTCCTTCTCTCTCTTGGTGGTGATCCTTTGCTTCTTCTTTTTGGAGAATCTTCTCTTTTCTTGTAGGGAGCCGTACACTCATTGGAATAGTGTCCGGGTCTTCCACAATTGTAGCAGTTTCGCTCTCGACTAGAAGATCTTTTGTCATTGTAGGACCTTGACTTGGAGCTTCTATCTTTGCTTCTACTCTTGTAGAACTTGTTGAAGTTCTTCACCATTAAGCTCAATTCTTCATTGAAGTCTTGTTTTTTACTTGATGATGTAGGGGCTTCACATGAGGCTTTATAGGCACCACTTGATTTGTTGTGAAGTTCCTCTTTAGCCTTAAGTGACATATCATGAGCAACAATTCTTCCAATCACCTCCGTTGGCTTGAGATCTTTGTAATTGGGCATCATTTGGATCAATGTGCACACGGTATCATATTTTCCATCCAAGGCTCTTAGGATCTTCTTGATGATGAATCTATCGGTCATCTCTTCACTTCCTAAGCCGGCAATCTCATTTGTGATGAGAGCAAGCCTAGAGTACATTTCAGCGACACCTTCACCATCCTTCATCTTGAACTTGTCAAGTTGGCTTTGAAGCACATCCAACTTGGATTCCTTGACGGAGTCGGTACCTTCGTGCATATCAATCAAAGTGTCCCAAATTTCCTTTGCATTCTCAAGGCGGCTGATTTTGTTGAATTCTTCGGGGCACAATCCGTTGAAGGGAATATCGCAAGCTTGAGCATTGTATTGCAACATCTTCAACTCATCCGCGGTAGCTTCACGGTTTGGTTCTCTCCCGTCAAAGAAGTCACCTTGCAAACCAACACACACAATAGCCCAAACGGCGGGGTTATGTCCAAGAATATGCATTTTCATTTTATGCTTCCAACTAGCAAAATTAGTACCATCAAAGTAGGGACCTCTACGGAGATAATTTCCCTCGCTAGACGCCATACTCTCCTAGGTTGTGAAACCAAGGCTATGACCACCAAAATCTATGGAGATCAAGCAAATGGAGACCAAAGCTCTGATACCACTCGTAGGATCGAAAGTATGTCTAGAGGGGGGGGTGATTAGACTACTTGACCAAATAAAAACTTAACCTTGTCCCAATTTTAGTTCTTGGCAGATTTTAGCTAATTTAGGACAAGTCAAGCAATCATCACATAATTCAAGCAAGCATGCAAAGAGTATATAGGCAGCGGAAAGTAAAGCATGCAACTTGCGAGAATGTAAAGGGAAGGGTTTGGAGAATTCAAACGCTATTGGAGACACGGATGTTTTTCCTGTGGTTCGGATAGGTGGTGCTATCCTACATCCACGTTGATGGAGACTTCAACCCACGAAGGGTAACGGTTGCGTGAGTCCACACAGGGCTCCACCCAAGGGTAACGGTTGCGCGAGTCCACACAGGGCTCCACCCACGAAGGGTCCACGAAGAAGCAACCACCCACAAAGGGTCCATGAAGAAGCAACCTTGCCTATCCCACCATGGCCATCGCCCACACATGACTTGCCTCACTAGCGGTAGATCTTCACGAAGTAGGCGATCTCCTTGCCCTTACAAACTCCTTGGTTCAACTCCACAATCTTGTCGGAGGCTCCCAAGTGACACCTAGCAAATCTAGGAGACACCACTCTCCAAGAAGTAACAAATGGTGTGTAGGTAATGAACTCCTTGCTCTTGTGCTTCAAATGATAGTCTCCCCAACACTCAACTCTCTCTCATAGGATTTGGATTTGGTGGAAAGAGGGTTTTTGTGGAAAGCAACTTGGGAAGGCTAGAGATCAAGATTCATATGGTAGGAATGGAATGTCTTGATCTCAACACATGAGTAGGTGGTCCTCTCTCAGAACATATGAGTTGGAATGGTGTGTGTGTTCTGATGGCTCTCTCATCGAATGAGAAGGAGGTGGAGGGGTATATATAGCCTCCACACAAAATCCAACCGTTACACAGTTTTCCAATCTCGGTGGGACCGAATCAATAAACTCGGTCGGACCGAAAATGTAAACCTAGTGACCGTTAGAGATTTTCGGTGGGACTGACATGCAACTCGGTAGGACAGATTCGGTTAGGGTTTGGGAATAACGTAATCTCGGTGAGACCGATTACACAAACTCGGTGGGACCGAATTTGGTAATTAGCTAACTAGAGAGTTGGTCAGGCAAACTCGGTGGGACCGATTTGCTCTTTCGGTGAGACCGAGTGGAACTCGGTGAGACCGAAAAGTTACAAAGGGGAAACACTGAGTTTATGTTGCAATCTCGGTGGGCCCGATTCGCTCTTTCGGTGAGACCGAAAAGTTACGAAAGGGCAACAGAGAGTTTGCAACCCCATCTCGGTGAGACAGAGATCCTTATCGGTAGAACCGAATTGCTAGGGTTTGGCAGTGGCTAATGACAAGTGAAACTCGATGGCGCCGGATAGGAAGAATTGGTAGGACCGAGTTTGGCTTAGGGTTTAGGTCATATGTGGATATGGGAAAGTAGTTGAGGGTTTTGGAGCATATCACTAAGCACATGAAGCAAGAGGCTCATTAAGCAACACCTCATCCCTCCTTAATAGTATTGGCTTTTCCTAAAGACTCAATGTGATCTTGGATCACTAAAAAATAAAATGAAGAGTCTTGAGCTTTTGAGCTTGAGCCAATCCTTTGTCCTTAGCATTTTGAGGGTTCCACTTTCACATCCATGCCATGCCAATCATTGAGCTTTCCTGAAATAATCATCTTGGAATAGCATTAGCTCAATGAGCTATATGTTGTTATGAATTACCAAAACCACCTAGGGATAGTTGCACTTTCAAAGTTCTTTTCCGTAAGCACGTATGACTATATTCGGAATACATGCCTACATTACATTGATGAACTGGAGCTAGTTCTGTGTCACCCTATGTTATAACTGTTGCATGATTGATCGCATCCAACATAATTATCCATCATTAATCCATTGCCTACGAGCTTTTCATATATTGTTCTTCGCTTATTTACTTTTCTGTTGCTACTGTTACAATCACTATAAAACAAAAAATATTACTTTTGCTACTGTTAGCACTACTGTCATATTACTTTGCTACTAAACACTTTGCTGTAGATATTAAGTTTCCAGGTGTGGTTGAATTGACAACTCAGCTGCTAATACTTGAGAATATTCTTTGGCTCCCCTTGTGTCAAATCAATAAATTTGGGTTGAATACTCTACCCTCGAAAGTTGTTGCGATCCCCTATACTTGTGGGTTATCAAGACTATTTTCTAGCGCCATTGCCGGGGAACATAGCTCTATTCTTTGAGTCACTTGGGATTTATATCTGCTTATCATTATGAAGTACTTGAAAGATCAAAGAACCAAGATTTCCCCCTCAACTACGAGGGGAGGTAAGGAACTGACATCTAGCTCTGCACCTGATTCACCTTCTGTTTTGAGTAAACTTGCGACACCTACACCTACTATTCATTCTGATATGTCACATGTTATTGATGATGCCACTTCTGCTTTGCATGATACTTATGATGAAACTACTTCTATGCTTGATACTACTGTGCCACTAGGTGAATTTCTTGATGAACAACTTGCTAGGGTTAGAGAGAATGAAATTATTGAAACTGATAATATTGATGAAAGTGATGATGAAGATTCCCCCTAGATATGAATTGCCTGTTGTGCCTGAGGGTCATGTTATGGATGAAGAAACTGCTAGAGACTTCTTAGCTTGCAATAATAGATCTGATCTTAAGAAATTATTAGTTCAGCTTAAAGAAAAGTCTTTGAATTCTAGAATGAAATATGACCCTGCTTTTGCTACTTCACCTATCTTTATTACTGATAAGGATTATGATTTCTCTGTCGATCCTGAGTTAATTACTTTGGTTGAATCTGATCCTTTCTATGGCTATGAATCTGGAACTGTTGTGGCACATCTTACTAAATTAAATGATATAGCCACCCTGTTTACACATGATGAGAAAACTTGCTATTACTTTATCCTTAAGTTGTTTCCGTTCTCATTAAAGGGTGATGCTAAAACATGGTTTAATTCTCTTTATCCTGGTCGTGTGCGTAGTCCCCAGGATATGATTTATTACTTCTCTGCTAAATATTTCCCTGCTCATAAGAAACAAGCTGCCTTAAGGGAAATATATAATTTTGTGCAAATTGAAGAAGAGAGTCTCCCACAAGCTTGGGGGAGGCTTCTCCGATTACTTAATGCTTTGCCTGATCATCCTCTCAAGAAAAATGAAATACTTGATATCTTTTATAATGGACCAACTGATGCTTCCAGAGACTACTTGGATATTTGTGTTGGTTGTGTTTTTAGGGAAAGAACAGTTGTGCTGGTTGTGCTAGTTGTACTTAATTGCTATTGAATAATATGTTGAGTAATGAAAATGATTGGACACTTCCTAAACCAACTCCTAATACAACTCCGAAGAAAAGGGGTATTCTATTTCTCAGTCCTATAGATTTAAAGCTGAAGATGTTAAGAATTTACCACCTATTGAAGAAATGCATGGTCTTGATAACCCGACACAGGTAGTAAAGGTAAATTCTCTCTAGATTTGATGAAGTTGATATTCCTCGTTATAAGTCTGCTAGGCAATGCTTAGATGAGTTTGATAATTTTATTGTTAAACAAGAAAACTTCAATGCTTAAGTTGGTAGACAATAGAAACATAATGCTCATATGCTTTAACACTTCAGTGATTATATGTTTAGAGTTAAAGGTGAACTTAAACTTATTAGTAAACATGCTTCTATGGTTACCACTCAAGTAGAACAAGTACTTAAGGCTCAGAATGATTTGCTCAATGAATTAAACAAGAAGAAAAATGATAGTGATGTTAGAGTTATGACTAGAGGGGTAAAATGACTCCAGAACCTTTGTATCCTGAGGGCCAACCCAAGAGAATTGAGCAAGATTCTCAGAGATCTAATGTTGATACACCTAGTCCTTCTAAGAGGAAGAAAAAGAAAAATGATAGGACTTTTGTAAGTGCATCTAGTGCCACCCCTAGTTGGTTTTGGAGTATTGACGACAAACCTAGTTGAGGGACTAATGTGTTTGTGAGAATTGCAGGATAACACAGGTAGAATTCCCTCATTGATTCGGTTTTCCTACCAGAGATGACCCCTAAAAATGTAAGAAGACATTGAAGACTAAGGTGGTATGTGAAGACATTCACATTGAAGATTATGACAAGAGAATACATCGCATGAAGACTATGGAGCACGAAGACTTAGTTCTTTCGTAGTTCTTTTTCTTCTTTGTTGAGTCATAGGAACCACCGTACTGTTAAGTGGGGTCCAAGAGAACTAGTAAGAATGACTGAAGTGATGCTTAACCAAAATCCTATGTCTTCGAGTGAAGACTATGAGAGCAAATTTTGTCTAGAGTTGGATAAGTCAGCTTTGCTTGTAGCCCAAGTAAAAGTTGCCGTGTGTATTTGAAATCTGACCATTGGAACATGTGTCAGTTCCTTAGTGACCCAGGGTCATTTCGGACAAATCAGGTCGGGTTGCCTAGTGGCTATAAATAGCCCACCCCCTACAACCATAAATGGTTGGCTGCTCAGAGTTAAAGCACGGCTTTTGTCGTTTGAGAGCAACCCACCTCGAAGCCTTTGAGAGAGAATTCCTTGCGAGGATAAAACCCTAACCACCCAGAGCCAAACAGTGTTAGGCATCACTTAAGTCTTCCTGTCTGTGTGATTTGAAGACTTATTACACTTGAGGACTGTGAATCCTCCAGCCGGTTAGGCGTCGCGTTCTGAGCATCCAAGAGTCATTGTGGATCGCCGGTGAACGAAGTCTGTGAAGGTTTGGAAGTCTACCTTGAAGACTTACTAGAGTGATTGGGCGAGGTCTGTGTGACCTTAGCTCAAGGGGAATACGGTGAGGACTGAGTGTCCTGAGCTGCGTGTTCAGGACTGGGTGTCCGGGACTGTGTGTCCTCAGGTTTAAATACCTAGCCGCCCTAACCAGACGTACAACTGTCACCGCAGTTGGAGCTGGTCTACCAAACCTTTGTCTTCACCAAGCTCACTGGTTTCATCCTTCCCTTCCCTTTACTTATTGTTGGTCCTTGTGAAGTCATTGGACGATTGCATCACCATTTGGCTTCACTGAGTGATTACTTGTTCTGATTGGCTTCACAATATCTTCCTACCTGATCCTTACTGCCTAGCTACTATTAGTCATTATGCTTTCACTTCATTGAATACTTGACTATGGCTTGTCTAGGGTAGTCTACCTTCTGCTGCATGGTTATAGGTTCATTTCTATCGTTTGTCTTCAAAACTCCCATGTTTTGAAGACTTTCATAAAAATCGCCTATTCACCCCCCCCCCTAGTCAATATAACGCACTTTCAACTTTGCATGCTTCTAGTGAACCTGTTGTTGACACACCTGAGAATCCCAATGAGATCTATATTTGTAATGCTGAAACACAATGTGGTAATGAACATGAACCTAGTGATAATTCTAATGATGATGTTCATGTTGATGCTCAACCTAGCAATGACAATGATGTAGAAATTTAACCTGTTGTTGATCTTGTTAACCCACAATCAAAGAATCAACGTTATGATACGAGAGACTTTGTTGCTAGGAAGCACGGTAAAGAAAGAGAACCATGGGTTCAGAAACCCTTGCATTTTCCTCCTAAACCATCCAAGGAAAAGGATAATGAGGATTTTGAGCGCTTTGCAGAAATGATTAGACCTATCTTTTTGCGTATGTGTTTGACTGATATGCTTAAAATGACCCCTTATGCTAAATACATGAAAGATATTGTGACAAATAAAAGAAAGATACCGGAGACTGAAATTTCCACCATGCTTGCTAATTACACTTTTAAAGGTGGAATACCAAAGAAACTTGGAGATCCAGGAGTACCAACTATACCATGCTCCATTGAAAGAAACTATGTTAAAACTGCTTTATGTGGTCTTGGAGCTGGTGTTAGTGTTATGCCTCTCTCTTTATATCGTAGACTTGATTTGAATAAGTTGACACCCACTGAAATATCTTTGCAAATGGCTGATAAATCAACTGCTATACATGTCGGTATTTGTGAGGATGTGCCTGTTGTGGTTGCAAACGTTACTATTTTAACGGACTTTGTTATTGTTGATATTCCCGAGGACGATAGTATGTCGATTATCATTGGTAGACCCTTTTTGAATACTACAGGGGCTGTTATTGATTGCAACAAAGGCAATGTCACCTTTCATGTTAATGGTAATGAGCATACGGTACACTTTCTCAGGAAACAACCTCAGGTTCACAGTATTAATTATATTGGGAAAATTTCAACGATTATTATTGGAGGTTTTGAATTTCCTCTTCCTACTGTCAAGAAGAAATGTGATATTCTTATTGTTGGGGACATCCATATACCCGTTGAGGTAACCTAGTGTTATTCGAAATTTCTCTGGTTTTATGTTATTCGAAATGAGTTTGTTAACAACACTTGATCAACCTTGTTAGTAGATTCCTTTTGATGAGCATGAGATGGATGAAGTTAGAAAACACAACTCTTTGTACCCTCCGTTTACTTTCTGTTATTTATCTTAAATAAAGCAAAAATAGTATTTTTCTCTCTGTTTTCTGAATTATCCATGCAATAAAAAATACCCCGACAATAAAAGTTCTCCAAATGCCCCGAAAATGAAATATGATTTTTTCCAGAATATTTAAGGATTTTAGGCACTGAGAACATAGGAGGGGGAGCAGACACGTGCCAACGAGGGTGGAGGGCGCGCCCTCCCCCTTGGGCGCGCCCCCTGCCTCGTGGACCCCACGTGGGTCCCCTCCATTTATCCTTGCACCCACACACTTCGTCTTGCTCCAGAAAAAATCACTAGCCAGCTCAAACCCAAGTTCTAGCTCATCTTGCTGACATTTTCGATCTCCTTGTTCAAAGCTCCATTCACAAAACTGCTTTGGGAGATTGTTCTTTGGTATGTGACTCCTCCAATGTCCCAATTAGTTTTTGTTCTAGTGCTTTATTTATTGCAAATTTTTGCTTCTTAGGTGACCCCGTTCTTGAGCTTGCATGTCAAATTTATGTGGTCAAAAGTAGTTTTAATGCATGATATAGCCTCTAGGCACTTGTAGGAGTAGTTGCTATCAATTTTGTTGAGTTTGGTTCAATTTTATTTTTGAGTTACTAAAAATTTCAGAAATTTTCAAAAAAAGATGAAGAGATTTTTGAGGGGCTCATCGAATCGAAGCTTTAAGGATAAGCAAAGTGAAGAAAATAAGAAGCCCAAGTATAGTATCCCTCGTACTGCGGAGGTTCGGCCGTGTGAATGGCCTTGTGATGAGTTCTTGAGAGAAGCTAAGAGTAATGAAGATTTTTATGAATTTGCTGAGAATGCAGGCCTCAACGACTTCCTCCACGACCGGCGTGAACATTATCTCTTACTCACCAATAGTTTTGTGCCAAATTTTCATTTCCATGCTAGAAGATCGCCACCTTCGATGGAATTTTATTTATATGATGAGCATAAGGAGATGTCACTTTATGATTTTTGCCGGGTCTATTTGATACCCTTTGCGGGCAGCGTAGAGGAACCACATCGTAATGATGTGGAAGGGTTTATTGATACGATTGCTGTAGGGGAAACTAGAAAGATTTCCGATGCAAGAATCACTAGCATGCCTTTTCCCGTTCTGTGTTACTTTGAAATATTTGCTAGTAGATGTTTAATTGGTCGTGGGAACTGCAGAAACCTTAGTGCCCCTGATATTGTTATTTTGCGCCATGCCATGTTTCGTGATACTACTTTCAGTTTAGGCGCTATTGTTGCTAAATGGTTAAATCTGAATCATACAAAGGCCCCGTCCTTGGAGGTATCTTCGACTCGCGCCTTGCTGCACACTTTAACATTCCTATCAGGCATTTTGAGAAATAGGAAAAGTTGTTGCCTCCTATTGTTCTAGGTTATAAGAGTATGGTAGCACATGAGTTTATGAGTAAGGATAAGAATAAGATACTTAAGTACAAATTAATATTTGGTAAAAAATATTGTGATATTATTACCTTGCCTGCGCCCTCTTTGTTTAACATACTTTCAGTAATGCACCTCATTTTGCCTAAGGCCATTCATGCGTACCGGTGCCAGATGTCAGCTGCAGAGCCGGAGCCACCATATGATCCTCACCGTCAGCCTGTTTATCAGTGGAATCCAGAGGAGATCGCCAACCAGTGGCAACTTGAGGATCCTTCTCAGTACGACCCCAGATAAAACTTTGATCCATGGGAATAGACCATCTTAGGCCAAAAGTCTAAGCTTGAGGGAGTATGTATTTCTCACCGACATTACATTCATGTCCACACACTCATGCCAGTTGTCGGTGCTCATACTTTTTCATTGTATCATCCATGCTAGTTTATTTTCTTTTTAAGCTTTCTTCTTGTGTGTTTGAAAAACCTTAAGAAAACCAAAAAAATTAGTTGTAGCTTTTAGCTAGTTTACTTTCCATGCCTGTAGTAGTAGTTAAAAAGAAAACCCAAAAAGATTTATCATTCTTCTTTTGCTTGTTGGGAGCTTTCCCATATAAATAGTTTTGTTTTATTTCTTTTCTTTGGGGGTCGAGAGGAGAAGACCATAATGAAAATGTTGAGTGGCTCTCATATGCATTATTGTTGATCTAACAAAGAGCCCATATTACCTTGTCTTATCTCTTGAGTTGAATGTTTGCAGATTCCAACTTAATCCAATGCACGTGCATTATTATTATTATCCACACTATTTGGTCATGCAAGTGAAAGGCAATAATGATGATATATGATGAACTGATTGATATGAAAAAGGGGTATGAACTTGACCTCTCTTGTTTTTGTAAATATGATTGGGACAATTGCATTTTTACCCCTAGTTGGTTCCTACCCACGGTTTTTGCCCTTACTTTTTCCGGCATGGCCCTCGAATGCCCTTTGGCCGTTTGACCAAAACTTTGAAATTTCATAACTAATTCATACGAACTTAGAAAAATGAAAATAAGATATAAAATGTTCAGATAAACATTACCTTTATGTGCATATCATTTGCATTTAGGAAAAAAGCAGCCTTTAAACTACCTGAGGTAATTATTGTTATTAACATTATTAAAAATAAAAAAGGTATAAACAATATTTTTTTCATGAATAAAAATTACATTCAAATGTAGGTGATGTTTTCTGAACATCCAGATATCTTATTTGCATTTTTCTCAGTTCGTATCATCTTGTTAAGAATGTTCTAACGACTTTGACAATTATTTGGAAACTTCATAACATTGTTTCAGGTAGTTTAAAGGGTGCTTTTTGTCCTCAGAAAAATGCAAATAAGATATCAGGATGTTCAGAAAAAAATATTGTTTATACCTTTTTATTTTTAATAATCTTAATAACATTAATTACCTCAGGTAGTTTAAAGGGTGCTTTTTGTCCTGAATGCAAACGATATGCACATAAAGGTAATGTTTATTTGAACATTTTGATATCTTATTTGCATTTTTTCTGAGTTCATATGAATTAGTTATGAATTTTCAAAGTTTTGGTCAAACGGTCAAAGGGCATTCGAGGGACCTCGACGAAAAAAGTAAGGGAAAAACTGAGCAAGCTCGAAAAGTAAGGGCAAAACCCGTGGGTAGGAACCAACTAGGGGTAAAAATGCAATTGTCCCAATATGATTAGTTCATCGTTCCTGGTTCAGCCTATTATGAATGAAACATGTTTGCAATGACAATTAGAGATTATAGTTGCTTATGCCATGCTTAATTTTCTAGGAGTTTATAATGGTTTACCTTGCGTGCCAACATGCTATTAAAATGGTTGTGATGTGGTATGATAGGGTGGTATCCTCATTTGAACGATTCGAGTGGCTTGACTTGGCACATGTTCACGCATGTAGTTGAAAAAAATCATCATAGCCTCTATGATATTTATGTTCATGGTGAATTATATCCTACTCATGCTTGCATTCGGTGTTGATTAATTTTAATGCATGTTCATGACTATTGTCGCTCTCTAGCTGGTCGCTTCTTAGTTTCTTTCTAGCCTTCACTTGTACTAAGCAGGAGTACTGCTCGTGCATCCAACTCCGTAAACCCCGGAGTTATTCCATATGAGTCCACCATACCTTCCTATGTACGGTATCTACCTGCCGTTCCAAGTAAATTTGTATGTGCCAAACTCTTAACCTTCAAATAAAAATTCTGTTTTGTATGCTCGAATAGCTCATGTATCAACTAGGTTTTCTGTATCTTCCATGCTAGGCGGGTTATTCTCAAGAGGAGTGGACTCCGCTCCTCACTCATGAGAAAATGGCTGGTACCGGGATGCCCAGTCCCATGCTCTAATCAAATCAAAATAATTACAAACAAAACTCCCCCAGGATTGTTGTTAGTTGGAGGCACCCGTTGTTTCGGGCAAGCCATGGATTTATGCTTGTTGGTGGTGGGGGAGTATAAACTTTACCATTCTGCTTGGGAACCGCCTATAATGTGTGTAGCATGGAAGATATCGAGATCTCTCGGTTGTTATGTTGACAATGAAAATATACTGCTCAAAATATTATTCATCTCTATTTCAAAATCGAGCTCTGGCACCTCTATAAATCCCTGCTTCCCTCTGCGAATGGCCTATCCATTTACTTTTATGTCGAGTCATCATCCTCTTATTAAAAAGCTCCAGTTAGAGAGCACCGCTATCATTTGCATGTATTATTGTTAGTTTACATTGAGTATGACTTGACTGGGTCTCTTTTACCATGAATTACAATGTCTGAACGTGCTCTGCATTTATGTTTTGCAGTCTCAGAAAGGGCTAGCGAGATACCATCTTGTTATATCATATTATGATTGTTTTGAGAAAGTGTTGTCATCCGAGATTTATTATTATTGCTTGCTAGTTGATTATGCCATTGATATGAGTAAACATGAGACATAAATGTTATTGTGAATATGGTTAGTGTCGGTGTACTAGAATAGGGGTACCCTAGTACCCTGAACTTGTGCACGGGCAGTTGCAGCACCCCGCGGCAAAGGCTTGCCGGGCGAACGCCAAGATCACCCAAGGTTCCCTTGGAGCCATCCAAGAACAAAGTATTTAATCTAAGGAGACAAGACCCCGGCAAGAGGAGCTTGCCGGGAAGGCCAACCAAGGCGCTCCAAGGAACTTGCCGCGACGCGCCATGCGCTCCGGCAAGGCAGCAAGGCCCCGACAAGAGGAGCTTGCCGGGAAGACTAAACAAGGTACACCGAGGCCCGGTGAGCGACGAGCTTCTGGGCCCAGTGAAGATAACGACAGCGGCAAGGCGCTTGCCGCGGCAGGCGGCCACTCTGCGTCCACGCTCCAGCGCATCCACCAACGTGTCGCTCTGGGGGCCTCTCCGGGCGCGCGTGGTGGGAGGCTGTGCAGCCAGCAGTGCGCAGTGGCATGCGAAGCTGACAAGATCACCATCGTGGCGAACGGTGGCACCCCTAACGGTCCTTTTTTGCACTGTTCGGGCGACTCAGACGGGCATTTAAAGCCCTTGTCCCCTGCCGTCAGGGTTAGGTAGGGTGCACTGTACAAGCAACTGTATCAACTACCTCGCTTTTTACGTTTTTACCCTCCTCTGTGTTGCCACCTGTCGGTGACCCCTTTAGCGTATAAAAGGAGGCCCATGCGCAACGTAGAGGGGGTTCGGGCTTGGAGGATCAGACAGTTTGGCTTCGATTCATTCGTAGCCCAGAAAACATCACTCTCTCGCTCAAGAGGAAGAACACCAGATAATACAACCCAACAAGCAGCAGTAGGAGTGTTATCTCTCCGGAGAGCTCCGAAGCTGGGTAAACTGCTCGTGTGCCTCGCCTCGATCTGCTCTTCGTGCGATCTCCGCCCCCCCGCCGAACCGAAAGGGGCCCGGTCCGCCGGCCCCATAGGTGTTCGAGGATCATTTTCCCCGACATCTTTGGCGCGCCAGGTAGGGGGCGTTGAGACTGTGTGAATCAGATCCGGCGTTCACACGAGCTAGATCTTTATTCTCTTCATCAACATGCCACCGAAGAAGAAGACTTCGGCGGCAGCCGCTCCATCCACGTCACTTCCGCCACCGTTGGAGCAAACGAGTGGTGGGATGGACGCCAGCGGAAGAAAGGACGTCGACGAGGAAGCTCATGATGCCGCCAGGTCCAAGAACAAGGCTGCACAAACCTCGGCAACTGTACATGTTCCACGCCACTCTCAGGAGGCGCAAGATCAACGGCGTCATGGCACTAGCAGTGCCATACGCATGATAGCCCAAGACCAAGCTGGTGGATCTCGGGGCGCTCAAGATCAGCATGCATGCCAACATGCTGACACGAGCGGGGCACGGTCGCCTAGACGGGATACTGCTCCTTCTAACATAGTTAGAAGTTCGAGCACGTCCCGCTCCTCGCGCCGTCTGCCACTGCCACCCACCACTCCAGCAGAAGCTTTGGCGCGAGCTCAACTTCTCCTAGATTACCCTCCGACGTCGGACAAGATCGACGAATTGAGGGCCACCATTCAGAGTCTCATCAGCTACGCCAACGGCGACACTCCATGGCAGCCGAGCGCTTCGCCGCCGCGGCAGGACCGCCGGACGCGAGCCGGTGGCGACGAAACGGGCGGAGGTGCAACTACCATGCAATCACCGCCCCGAAGGCCGAGATCGCCAACTCGCCGGATCCACCTCGACAGCGACTCCACTGCATCGTCGGATCCACGAGCTCGTCGCGATCAGCGCCAAGTTCTTCATGATCGACAACAAGAAGACGCTCGAACCCGCATCGAGCGCCGAAGAGAAGCGCGACGTCAATCCGACAAGCGCGCTGGGCCCTCTATTGACATGCATGCGCCAGGGGAACCAGGCGATCCGTCGTACGCGGTAGGTTGTCCTGCGTTCACTCGTGAGCTGCGGCAAGTCCAGTGGCCCAGTACAAAGAACTTCAAGCCAGACGTACCGGAGAAGTACGACGGCAAGACGCATCCGTCAGAGTTCCTCAGCATCTACACCATTGCGGTACAAGCTGCCGGGGGACGAGATGACAAGATCCTTGCCAACTACTTCCCGCTGGTGCTCAAGCCCAACGTCAGATCCTGGCTCATGCACTTGCCGGACAACTCCATATCCTCTTGGGCTGATCTGTGCCATCAGTTTGTCGGCGCCTTTAGCGGCGGACACAAGCCTCATGGCCAGGAGAGTGATCTTCATCTGCTCGCCCAGAAGGAAGGAGAGCCCCTGCGCAAGTACATTCAGAGATTCAGTAGCGTGCAGCACAACATCCCAGACGTCCACCCTGCCGCGGTGATCAGCGCATTCCATCAGAACGTGCAGAACCGCAGGATGCGGGAGGAAATGGCGATGTGCAAGATCAGGGACGTAAGTGAGTTATATGCACTGGCCGACAAGTGTGCGCGTGCTGAGGAAGGGAGGAGACTCCCCGGAGAAAATATAGGAGCGGGAGGATCTGACAGCGAAGATGCTGCCCCGACAAGGAAAAACCAGCGGCGGAACAACAGAAGGAGGAACGGCAAAGAAGTACTAGTTGTTGAGCAGTCCGGCAACGGTGGCGGCGCCAAGGAAGCCAAAACTGGTGACTCCGGCAAGGAGGTTGCCGCGGAGGTGGCGGTCGCCGACAAGCAGGACGGCACCAATAAGCAGTATTGCAAGATTCACCGCACCAAGGGCCATGATCTTCAGAACTGTAAGAGAGTCGAGCGGCTTGTTGAGCAACAGAAAGCTGAATACGAGCGGCGCAACAAAGAGAAGGCTCAGGAAGGAGCTGGTGGATCCGGCAAGAAACGTCCCGGCCGAGGAGGACGCCGCGGCAAGGCCAAGCAGCGGCAAGGAGACAGACCTCCTCGCGGCCGCGACAAGGATGAAGATGATGGCGACGATGAAGATATGGATGATGAGGAGATTGATGAGCAGGAGTTCCAGAAAGCCACAGAGGTCCTATGCGTTGACGGTGGTGCTTCTCTGCATGCCTCGCACCGCCAGCTCAAGCAGTGGGTGCGGGAAGTTAATGCAGCAGAACCACCCGTCGAGTCACGCAGGCCTCTGAAATGGTCCAGCACGCCTATCATCTTTGATATTGAGGACCACCCGGATCGCATAACTGCGGTCGGGTGCTTGCCGATGTTGGTTTCACCAACAATCCGCAACCTCAAGGTCACTAAGATGCTAGTTGACGGTGGGGCCGGCTTGAACCTGATCTCCTCCGCGGTGCTCCAGAAGCTCCAGATCCCTGACAGCGAGCTCGAAGAGACCGGCACATTTCAAGGAATCAACCCGGGAAGGAGCAAGCCAAAGGGAAAGATCACGTTGCCGGAAACATTTGGCAGTGAGCTGAACTTCAGGACTGAGAGGGTCACGTTTGACGTTGCCGACATTCCATTATCTTATAATGGAATCCTTGGCCGTCCGGCACTCGCCAAGTTCACGGCAGCCTCTCACTATGCGTACAATGTACTGAAAATGCCAGGCCCAATAAGTGTCATCTCTGTCCCTGGCGACAAGAAGGATGCTCTTATCTGTGCCGACAAGATCTACCGGGAAGAAGCAGCCGCAGCAGAACGCAGGACACTTGCCGCTGAAGCTCCCGGGGGGAAGAAGAAGACCAAGTCCGGCAAGAGCTCTGATGCCTACTCCGGCAAGCGCACTTCTTCGGAGTGCTGCGCTACCATCGAGGACGCACCATCGAGCTCCACCGGCAAGTGTAAGAAAGCAATGGCAGCTCCACCTGAGACCAAGAAGGTGTCCACCAAGGAGGATGGCACTGGTGGTACCTTCAACATCAGCGCCACTCTTGACCCCAAATAGGAAAGCGCGCTCGTTGCTTTCCTGCGGGCGAATGTCGACGTGTTTGCGTGGCAACCATCTGATATCCCCGGTGTTCCCAGGAAAGTAATTGAGCACCACCTTGCCATCTGTCCTCATGCGCGGCCCGTCAAGCAGAGAGTCAGGAAGCAGGCAGTAGAGCGCCAAGAATTCATCGCAGAAGAAATCAAGAAGTTGGAAGCAGCAGGCCTTGTCAGAGGAGTACTCCATCCCACGTGGTTGGCCAATCCTGTTGTTGTGCGCAAGGCTAACGGGAAATGGAGACTTTGTATTGACTTTACTGATGTTAATAAAGCTTGTCCCAAAGACCCATTTCCCTTGCCACGTATCGACCAGACTGTTGACTCCACAGCCGGATGTGATTTGCTTTCATTTCTTGATGCATACTCAGGATACCATCAGATCTTCATGGCAGAAGAAGATGAAGAGAAAACCGCATTTATCACCCCATGTGGCACGTACTGCTTCATATGGATGCCTTTCGGTTTGAAGAATGCTGGTTCAACATTCGCAAGGGTAGTCCACCATGCTTTTGAGCCACAAATACACAGAAATGTGGAAGCTTACATGGATGACATAGTGGTCAAGAGCAAGAACAAGGCGACCCTGGTTCAAGATTTAGACGAAACATTTGCAAACCTGCGCAAAATCAACCTCAAGTTTAACCCCGAGAAGTGCGTGTTTGGAGTCCCTTCCGGCAAGCTTCTCGGGTTCTTCGTGTCTCAGCGGGGAATTGAAGCCAATCCCGACAAGATCAAAGCCATTGAGCAGATCGAAGCACCAAAGCACGTCAAGGATGTACGAAGGCTTGCCGGTTGCGTGGCTGCTCTCAGCAGGTTTATCTCTAGATCTGCCGAGCGCGCCCTGCCATTTTTCAAAATTTTGAAAAAGGCAGGTCCAATGAAATGGACTCCGGAAGCGGAGGCTGCGCTGCAGGACTTGAAGAGATACCTGTCCTCCACTCCAACGCTTGTCGCACCTAAGCCGCAAGAGAAGTTGCTGCTGTATATAGCGGCAACCAATCAAGTGGTTAGTGCTGCGTTAGTGGCGGAGAGGGAGGCGGATGATGAGCCAGCAACCACGGCAGATCCATCCAGCGACAAGCAGGGGGCTTTGTCGACAAGCTCTGGTCCCGACAAACACGGGTTTGCGCAGGAACGTGATAAGATGCCAAGGAGAATGGTGCAGCGCCCAGTTTACTTTGTCAGTTCTCTTCTGCAGGGGGCTAGATCAAGGTACTCTGGTGTGCAGAAGTTGCTTTTCGGCCTCGAGAAAGCTGCACCATTACTTCCAAGCACATGAGATCACAGTCGTCACTCGCTTTCCGCTGAAGAGGATACTGCAAAATCCAGAAGCAACAGGCAGGATTGTCGAGTGGGCGCTGGAACTGTCAAGCTTTGGCCTCAAGTTTGAGAGCACCTCAACTATCCAAAGCAGAGCATTGGCAGAGTTCATAGAAGAGTGGACGCCAACCCCAGATGAAGAAATTCCAGAAACGAGCATCCCCGTCAAAGAGGCAAGCAAAGAGTGGCTGATGTACTTTGATGGTGCCTTCTCGCTGCAAGGCGCCGGTGTAGGCGTGCTGCTTGTCGCACCCACCGGAGAGCACCTCAAGTACGTAGTCCAGATACATTTTCCCAAAGAGCAAGCAACCAACAATACTGCAGAGTATGAAGGATTGCTTGCCGGTCTCAGAATCGCAGCAGACCTTGGGATTAAGAAGCTCATTGTCAGGGGTGACTCACAGCTTGTCGTCCGACAAGTGAACAAGAACTACCAGAGTCCGTTGATGGAAGCGTATGTCGATGAAGTGAGGAAGCTAGAAGAGCACTTTGACGGCCTACAAATGGAACATATCCCAAGAGCTCAGAATGATATTGCTGATGGTTTGTCAAAGTGCGCCGCACTAAAGTTACCTGTGGAACCAGGGATCTTTGTGCTTAAGTTGACTCAACCATCCGTAACACCATCAATTGGACAAAGCAAGAAGAGGAAGTTGGTTTCTGGTGACTACTTTCCGGCAGAGCTCCCCGAAGCCGCCGCCAAGAAAGTCCCCAAGATCAACACAAAGGATGCTGAGGGGCAGTCTGCTCCGGCAAGCCTTATGGTTTGTTCCGTTGAAGCAGACGCTCCCGACAAGTTTTGCTCCAGCAAGCTTGCCGGGGAACATCAAGCTCCGGCAGGGCCGCAAGCCCTTGCCGTAGAAGCGGACGTTCCCGCAGCAGCAGATGTGCCTTTAGCCCTTGTTGTCGAGCCACAAGCTCCAGCATGGGCACAACAGATTGTCCATTTCCTTCAGACAGGAGAACTTCCCGAAGAACAAGAAGAAGCGGAAAGAGTAGCCCGGCAGTCAAGTATGTACCAGTTTGTCGATAGCATACTGTACAGAAGAAGACTGAACGGTGTGAAATTGAAGTGTATTCGCGGGGAAGATGGGCAAAAGCTGTTGGCGGAGATACATGGAGGCGTATGTGGCCACCACATTGGCGCAAGAGCACTTGCCGGCAAAGCTTTCCGGTAAGGTTTCTTTTGGCCGACAGCCCTCCAGGATGCAACTTCACAAGTAACCAAGTGTGAAGCGTGCCAGTTCCACTCCAAACAGATACACCAGCCAGCTCAAGCTCTCCAGACAATCCCTTTATCCTGGCCATTTTCGGTCTGGGGGCTCGATATCCTCGGCCCTTTCCCCCTAGCTGTCGGGGCCTTTGAGTACTTGTACGTCGCAATCGACAATTCACAAAGTGGCCGGAAGTGCAGCCAGTGAGGAAGGTGACAGCACAGTCAGCAGTCAAGTTCTTCAGGTCGATTGTTTGCCGTTTCGGGATCCCTAACAGGATCATCACCGACAACGGCACGCAATTCATGAGCCGCACCTTCATGCAGTACGTCCAAGACCTTGGCGCCAAGGTCTGCTTCCCTTCTGTTGCCCATCCGAGAAGCAACGGTCAAGCAGAGAGGGCAAATGCTGAAGTGCTGCGCGGACTCAACACCAGAACTTTCGACAGGCTGCACAGGTGCGGAAGGAACTGGATCGAGGAGCTGCCGGTGGTTCTTTGGTCGATCAGAACGACGCCAAATCGAGCCACTGGCCAGACACCTTTCGCTCTAGTCTATGGAGCAGAGGCAGTTCTCCCCACGGAACTCGTATACGGATCACCTCGAGTGCTCGCTTATGATGAGCTTGAGCAAGAACAGCTGCGGCAAGACGACGCGCTGCTCCTTGAGGAAGATCGTCTTCAAGCTGTTGTACGAGCTGCTCGATACCAGCAAGCTTTGCACCGCTATCATAGCCGCAAAGTTAAAGCCAGAAGCTTCGAGGAAGGCGACCTTGTTCTTCGGCGCGTTCAGTCCGCCAAGAATTCCAACAAGTTGACGCCGAAGCGGGAAGGCCCTTATCGGGTGAGACGAGTCACAAGGCCTGGCGCTGTCCGTCTTGAGACCGAAGATGGCATTCCAGTGAGCAACTCCTGGAACATAGAACATCTTCGTAAGTTTTTCCCATAAGGCGCGGTTGTCGGAACCCGTTCCGGCAACCACCTTTTGTACATGTCTTGCCGCTGTTGCATGTAATCCTTTGTACAAAGCCGGGCGCGGATCCCGTGCATAAGTAAAACCCCATGTGCTCCGCACAGCTTGTCCATTTCATGCGTTAGTTCCTTTCTTGCATGCGATTATCTGACACTTTGTGCAGCACCTACATCCGGTAAGCACTAACGAGCCGAAGAGCTCCATATTATTATTTTCTCTTCTTTCTTTTTCTTTTTAAGGAAAAGAAGGTTGTCTCGCACACAAGTTTGCCGGGGGGGAAGGAGAAGATTGTGGTATGGGCCAGGCGTCGTTCAAACAAAGACTTGCCTTACCAGGAAGCAAATGACAGAAAAGCTAAGTTGCCAAAGTTTGAGCAATCACTTTTTTTAAAAAAAATTGAGTTATCTTCCTCGAACGACCCTGCTTTGTATGGAAAACCTGTGCGCGGAGGAACCAACTCGTGGCTAGTTGCGCCCTTACTTTGTTTCGAGTCCGCTCAACAGCTTAAGCGTGCTGCATCTAGTCACGACAAGGTTTCTTGTCGGAAGCAGCGCCGCCAGCAGGCTGCTGAAGTTCCGCACTCAGCGCTCGCGGCTCGGGCGCCTGCGCCGACAAGTTCCCTAGAAGCGTAGGGTGAAAACATACAAAGGAAGGAATCTAATAGAGGAAATAACATTGCAATTGATAACAGAAATAAAGTTATATTACAAAGATAACTTGTCGCAGCTCTAACAGACTGTTTTCATAACATGACTAGCGGCGACAAGGGAAAAGAAGAAATGGGCGGAATGGGCGGCCTAATCTATGCGTCCGCCCTCGACTCTCTTGATCTCGCTCACCTTGTCCACAATGGGTGCGACAAGGGCCTTGAGTGCATCCAGATCGGCGTCAGGCGGCAAGGACCTGAGGACGTTGGTGAAGCTGAGGCCTGGATTGCGGAAGGCTACCTTCATCAGCACCTTCTAGAGAACCCCGGTGCAGATTTTGCGCGACTCGTCGGCCAGCTGCTTCGGGATCCTCTCCCGGAGCCGCTGGAGTGCCGTCGCCACGCCCTTGAAGAATAGGCTGAGCTTGGCGCTGGGTTGAAGGCTCTCGTCGGAAGGATACCCAAAGTCCTCCATCCCCAGCTGCGCCAGCTCCTCGTTGATGACGGCGGCAGTGTTCACCAGACCCTCAGTCTAGTGCTCCACTGTGTCTCTGAACGAGTTCTGGGTAACTGCAATGCTCTCCAGCAGCGCCGCATCAGCCTTGACCTTCTCCGACAAGGTCTTCTCCCGCTCCTTGACGGCCTCCAGCGTCTGCGTCAGCATGGCCAGCTTCAGCTCCAGGTGTGCTTTGGAATCCTTGGCGGCGCTGAGCTCCTTGCCCCTCTCAGCGAGAAGGCCTTGCAGCTCACCGTGGGCGGCAGCATCCTTCTCGCGCTCACGCTTGAGCGCGGCAAGCTCCTCGCCGCTCTTCCCAATATCGGCCTCCAGCCGCGCCACCTTCTCCTCTAGCTCTTTATTGGCGGCCTCTGCAGTTTGCTGCGGCATCCTTTGCCTCCTTGAGCGCCCCGCCAAGTGCTCGCTCACGCTCGGCGAGCTCTTCCTCATAGCTGTCGAGGTGGGCCTTCCGCTGCACTAGTTCACCTTCCCGCGCGGACTGCTTCTCGGCAGCCAGCCTTTGTTCCTCCTCAGCCTCGGCCTTCTCGAGAAGAAAGGCCGTGCGCTCCTCGTCGACTCGCTCCCGCTCCTGCGCCAGAGACCGGAGAGCTTCTTGATTTTGGCCCCGGAGCTCTTCCACGCGCTTTTCCATGTCAACTCCCGCCTTCGCGACAAGCGCTTCCCGGGAAGCCAGCTTGGCTTGCCGGGTGCGGTACAGTGACAGCAGCTTCCGCAGCAGCTGCTCCTCCTCAGGCTCGCCGCTGCTGCTGCCGGGCGCATCGACCAATGACAGTCCAGCAGAGGCGAGCACCTCCCCGTCAAAAGTCTCCCCCTCGACCGGTGCCCTGGAGCTCGACGCCCAGGGCAGCTTGATGAAGATATTGTCACCGGCCTGCAAGTAGGCGCCGGGCTGGGGCTCCTCGGAGCCCGGCTCCGCAGAAGCGGCAGAGGGTTCGGTGGTCGGTGCAGCACCCGGCGCTCCCGCGGCCTCAGGGTCGTCAGTGCGATCGCCCGACCCCTCGCCGGCTTCCGCAGCAGTAGCCCCGGCGGCCTCCTCGCCGGCGGTCTCATCAGCACCGGCACCTTCCTCGCCGGCGCCCTCTGTCTCCATTGGCTCAGCCGAAGATGGTTCTGAAGAACGAAGAAGGGAGGAAAATCAATCAAAAATCCAAGAAGGGAAAAACGGAAGAAGCAGAACCCAAGGGAAAGTTTCTGGGCAAGTGGATTACCTGCGCCAAGATCTTCAGTTGCGGCCTCGGTCGCCGCAGGATCAGCAGTGACGTCCCTTGCCGGAGAGTCCCCCCTTGCCGGAGAGCGCTCCCTTGCCGGGGACTCCTCCCTTGGTGGTGCAGTCGAAGCAGGTGGCACTTCGGGACCAGCTTCCGGGCGCTCCTGGTGAGGCTGCTCTGCTCCTGCACAAGCCAACAAGCAAGATATCAACAAAGGAAAAAGCACTCAAGCGCGCCCGGCAACAGAAGGCTAAACTATGAACTTACGCTGGGGGCTGCGCTGGGAGCTGCTCGGAGGGGTGATTGCCGGGTCCGTCAAGGTGGCCTCGGGCCCACCTCCTGCTGACACGATGGGGTCATCCTCGATGACGATCACTGCGGCCTTGGCCCTCTTCGCCGCTCTCTGGGCCAGTGTTCTGAAAAGAAAGGAATCCAGATTGGAGCAAGTCAAATACAAGATATAAACAGCAAGATTGAAGGATCATAAGAGCACCAAAGTAACTCACTCTTCTTCCTCTTCGTCGGAGCTGAGCGCGGAAAGATCGAAGTCCGGCCCTCCTCCGGTGCGGCGGGGTGGAGGAGTAGGATCCCTTGCCCGCTTGGTGGGGGCAGTGGCAGTGGCCCGGGAAGATCCCGCTCCAGTTGCCGCTGTTGCGTGAGGCGCTCCCGCGGCAACATTGCTTGCCGCGGTAGAGCGCGTCGCGCGGCTCGGTGGCTGTGGAGCCGGCTGCCGCCCCGATGCGTCCCCGGACCTGCGAAGGTGCCTCCTTGGCGGGGCCGGGGGCTCCGCCTGCGGCAAGTTCTCTGAAGGCTCAGCCTCCTCCTTGCCGGCCTCGCTCGACTCGGCTTCGGAACCGGCAGGCTCCTCCTCGCCCATGAACTCCGCGCGCTCGGCAAGGTTTGCCGCCTCTGCAGCCTCCGCCTCCTCCACAGTAAACCCAAACACACCCGCAGCGGCTGCGGCCGCAGCCTCTTCCGCCCTAGTAGCGATGAGCTGCAGGTCCTCGTCGGTGGTGTCACGGGTGAGGCTCTTCTACTCGTCAGCGCGGACCAGCACTTCCTCCAAGGTGTCGAAGAACGATCACACAACATCATCCGCAGGCTCTTGCCAAGTTGGGATGATGCCGTGTGAATCGCACAATGGCATCATGGCGCGGATGCGGTCAAGCGAAGAGTTATTGCACAAAGGAACTACGCCCCTCGGCAGTGTGAATGGGTGCTGGGGGTCGCGTTTGAATAATTCCAAGAGCATTGCATCCAACTCCAAGACGGTGAAGTTGTAGTTGAGGCCCGGCCGCAGCCTCATGATGTCCGCCGAATTCTTGAATTCCCAGGCGGGCCTCCCCCTCTCCTGCAGGGGGGCAATGCGGCGGCGGAGGAAATCTGCCCCGATAGCACCTACGGTGAGCCCGGCAAGCCTGAGGCGAAGAATCCTAGTGATGGCGATCTTCAGTCTCTCGTCTTCCGGGGCCACGTTGCTCCAGTCATTGCTGTGCACTATTGGAGTTTGGTGCACGGCGGTGAAGGGCTGCGGATCCTCCTCGACGATCCAACACCACTCCTCTCTCCACTCCTCCCACTTGCTGCGGAGCTCACCCTCCAAGTACGCATCCTTCTTGCCGACTCTCGAGATCCAAGCAATCCCTCCGGCAAGCGGCTCTCCTCTCTCTACCCGAGGCATGAAGTAATGGCGGAAAAAGGCTACACTAGGGTGGACTCCGACAAAGTTTTCGCACAAGTGTGCGAAAACTGCCATGGTCAGGACAGCATTGGGGGTGAAGTCAAGGAGGCGGAAGCCATATGTGTTCATAATGTCACAAAAGAACTCCGAGAAGGGCGGGCAGAGCCCGCAATAGAACAATAGCGGGAAGAACGGGTACCCATTTGGAGCCGACTCCGAGGCAGCGGCCGGGAGTACCCTCGTGCACGGATGCGCACGCGTCTCCGTCGCCCAAAAGAGGTAGAAGTACTCCCTCAGCTCCTGCACGCCGAGCTGGGGGGTGAAGATCGCCCGCTCCTTCCGCAGCGCCGCGAGCCGCTGCGCCTCGGCCGACTTCACACCCTTTCCCTTGTCGGCTTTCGGGGCCATGGCGGAGGTGGTGGGGAAGGTCGACGGCATGGTGATGCTGGTGGCAATGGGGGGGCGGAACGCTGCTCTCTCGGCTTCGAGAAGAAGGGGGGAGCGGCGGAGTTTGTGAAGAAGGAGTAGCAGCAACCAGCGAGGGGGAACGAACTGCCCCTGTTTCCTCTGCTTATAAAGAGGGACGGGGCGGACGTTTCGGCCTTCCAAATAAACAACCACCCACGATCTCTCCCACGATGCCGCATTCAACGCGTGCCGTTATGGGAGAGTACGGTGGATAAGGAACAAGATTTGGCGTGGCCCAGCCCGCGTGTGCCCGTGCCCTGTCTTGGGCGTGGCCTAACAGCGCTCGGCACCGTGTCTGGCCCAGGCCCAGGGGCTCCTGTCGGTGTACTAGAATAGGGGTACCCTAGTACCCCGAACTTGTGCACGGGCAGTTGCAGCACCCCGCGACAAAGGCTTGCCGGGCGAACACCAAGATCCCCCAAGGTTCCCTTGGAGCCATCCAAGAACAAAGTATTTAAGCTAAGGAGACAAGACCCCGACAAGAGGAGCTTGCCGGGAAGGCCAACCAAGGCGCTCCAAGGAACTTGCCACGACGCGCCACGCGCTCCGGCAAGGCAGCAAGGCCCCGACAAGAGGAGCTTGCCGGGAAGACTAAACAAGGTACACCGAGGCCCGGTGAGCGACGAGCTTCTGGGCCCAGCGAAGATAACGATAGCGGCAAGGCGCTTGCCGCGGCAGGCGGCCACTCTGCGTCCACGCTCCAGCGCATCCACCAACGTGTCGCTCTGGGGGCCTCTCCCGGCGCACGTGGCGGGAGGCTGTGCAGCCAGCAGTGCGCAGTGGCATGCGAAGCTGACAAGATCACCATCGTGGCGAACGGTGGCGCCCCTAACGGTCCTTTTTTGCACTGTTCGGGCAACTCAGACGGGCATTTAATGCCCTTGTCCCCTGCCGTCAGGGTTAGGTAGGGTGCACTGTACAAGCAACTGTATCAACTACCTCGCTTTTTACATTTTGCGTTGCCACCTGTCGGTGACCCCTTTAGCGTATAAAAGGAGGCCCATGCGCAACGTAGAGGGGGTTCGGGCTTGGAGGATCGGACAGTTTGGCTTCGATTCATTCGTAGCCCAGAAAACATCACTCTCTCGCTCGAGAGCAAGAACACCAGATAATACAACTAGACAAGCAGCAGTAGGAGTGTTATCTCTTCGGAGAGCTCCGAAGCTGGGTAAACTGCTTGTGTGCCTCGCCTCGATCTGCTCTTCGTGCGATCTCCGCCCCCCGCCGAACCGAAAGGGGCCCGGTCCACCGGCCCCATAGGTGTTCGAGGATCAGTTTCCCTGACAGTTAGTTCATAATCTTTGCAAAAAACTTGAATGCTGGCTTTACATATTTACAACAACAAGAGCAAACAGAGTTTGTAAAAGTTTTTCTTTATCACTTTCAGTTTATCAACTGAATTGCTTGAGGACAAGCAAAGGTTTAAGCTTGGGGGAGTTGATACATCTCCGTCGTATCTACTTTTCCAAACACTTTTGCCCTTATTTTGGACTCTAACTTGTATGATTTGAATGGAACTAATTAACCCGGACTGACATTGTTTTCAGCAGAATTGCCATGGTGTTATTTTTGTGGAGAAATAAAAGTTCTCGGAATGACCTAAAAATCAATGGAGATTATTTTTGGAATTTATAAAAAATACTGGCGAAAAGATCCACGTCGGGGGGGCACGCCCTGTCCACGAGGATGGGGGGTGTGCCCCCTGCCTCATGGGCCCCCTGATGCTCCACCGACCTCAACTCCAACTCCATACATTCACTATCGGGGAGAAAAAATAAGAGAGAAGGATTCATCGCATTTTCCGATATGGAGCCGCCCGCCAAGCCCTAAACTCTCTCGGGAGGGCTGATCTGGAGTACGTCCGGGGCTCCAGAGAGAGGAATCCATCGCCATCATCATCATCAATCGTCCTCCATCACCAATTTCATGATGATCACCGCTGTGCGTGAGTAATTCCATCGTAGGCTTGCTAGACGGTGATGGGTTGGATGAGATTTATCATGTAGTCGAGTTAGTTTTGTTAGAGTTTGATCCCTAGTATCCACTATGTTCTGAGATTGATGTTGCTATGACTTTGCTATGCTTAATGCTTGTCACTAGGACCCGAGTGCCATCATTTCAGATCTGAACCTATTATGTTTTCATGAATATATGTGAGTTCTTGATCCTATCTTGCAAGTCTATAGTCACCTATTATGTGTTATGATCCATTAACCCCGAAGTGACAATAATAGGAATACTTACCGGTGATGACCATAGTTTGAGGAGTTCATGTGTTCACTATGTGTTAATGCTTTGGTTCGGTACTCTATTAAAAGGAGGCCTTAATATCCCTTAGTTTCCAATAGGACCCCGCTGCCACGGGAGGGTAGGACAAAAGATGTCATGCAAGTTCTTTTCCATAAGCACGTGTGACTATATTCGGAATACATGCCTACATTACATTGATGAACTAGAGCTAGTTCTGTGTCACCCTATGTTATAATTGTTTCATGATTGATCGCATCTGACATAATTATCCATCATTGATCCATTGCCAACGAGATTTTCATATATTGTTCTTCACTTATTTACTTTTCCGTTGCTACTGTTACAATCACTATAAAACCAAAAATATTACTTTTGCTACTGTTACCACTACTATCATCTTACTTTGCTACAAAACACTTTGCTACAGATATTAAGTTTCCAGGTGTGGTTGAATTGACAACTCAGCTGCTAATACTTGAGAATATTCTTTGGCAACCCTTGTATCGAATCAATAAATTTGGGTTGAATACTCTACCCTCGAAAACTGTTGCGATCCCCTATACTTGTGGGTTATGAGCAACCGAAGAATACGGCCTCAAGCGCCCAGCCAAAAGCTACCGGAAGCACAAATTGCTACCTCAGTTCGACGATGAGGCGCTGGAGCACATACCACCATCGCGCGATGCGGCTGACCGACCACCACGTGGTCGGGATAAAACGGCAACTCAAGCCGAACACCAGCCCGCCCCGCCTCATCGCAAAGGAAGAGGTAAAACAGCTCATGGTCATACATATGACCTTAGGCATGACCTAAACAATAAAGCAGCACATACCAGATTGATCTACGGATCGCTAGGACGTGCCACGACACGCAACGACAACCATCTATTCGGATGTGACAAACCTAGTCATGAGCGGGCTGAAAGCCACAGACGGACTCCATCAGAGCTGCGTCGCGATGCGGCCCGACATAGAGGCACCGCACACCCTCTTTGCTTCACTGACGAAGTCATGGAACATGAATTTCCAGAAGGGTTCAAACCCGTGAATATAGAATCGTACGATGGAACCATAGACCCTGTGGTATGGATCGAAGACTTCATTCTCCATGTTCATATGGCCCGCGGCGATGACCTTCATGCCATTAACTACCTCCCCCTAAAACTCAAAGGACCAGCCCGACACTGGTTGAACAGCCTGCCCGAAAATTCCATCGGTAGTTGGGAGGACTTGGAAGAAGCCTTCCCTGATTACTTCCAAGGTACATATTTTCGACCTCCGGACGCTGATGACTTAAGCCATATAGTTCAATAGCCCAGAGAGTCCGCCAGGAAATTCTAGACTAGGTTCTTAACTAAAAAGAACTAGATCGTCAACTGTCTAGATGCCGAAGCCCTAGCGGCCTTGAAACACAGCATCCGCGACTAATAGCTCGCCCGCCACCTCGGCCAAGAGAAGCCAAAGTCCATGGCGGCCCTCACGGCACTCATGACCTGCTTTTGTGCGGGCGAGGCTAGTTGGCTGGCCCGTAGCAAAAATAATGCAAGCGATGCCGGCACCCCTGAAGCCAAAAATAGCAATGACAAGTCTCGAAGCAACAGATACAAGCGTCGAAACAACAATGACAACACCGAGGATACGGCGGTCAATGCCGGATTCAGTGGCTCTAAGTCCTGTCAGCGGAAGAAGCCGTTCAAAAAGAACAATTAAGGCTCATCTAGCTTTGTCCGCATACTTGATCATCCGTGCCACATTCACGGCACCCCGGATAAACCACCCAATCAAACCAATAGAGATTGTTGGGTTTTTAAACAGGCCAGCAAGTTAAATGCCGAAAGCAAGGAGAAGGGATCACAAAGCGAAGACGACGACGAAGAGCCCCGGCCACCGAACACAGTGGGACAGAAGAAGTTTCCCCCTCAGGTCAAAACGGTGAACATGATATATGCTACCCACATCCCCAAGAGGGAGCGCAAGTGCGTGCTCAGGGACGTCTACGCGATAGAGCCGGTCGCCCCAAAATTTAATCCATGGTCGTCATGCCTGATCACTTTTGATCGCCGGGATCATCCGACCAGTATCTATCACGGCGGTTCAACTGCACTGGTCCTAGACCCAATAATTGATGGGTTCCACCTGACGCGAGTCCTGATGGACGGTGGGAGCAGCCTCAACTTGCTCTATCAGGATACAATGCACAAAATGGGCATTAACCCATCACGGATCAAGCCCACAAAGACTACCTTTAAAGGAGTCATACCGGGCGTAGAAGCCCGCTATACGGGCTCAATCACACTTGAGGTTGTCTTCGGATCTTCGGAAAATTTCCGAAGCAAGGAGTTAATCTTCGACATCGTCCCCTTTCGCAGTGGCTATCATGCACTTCTTGGACGAACATCATTTGCTCGATTCAATGCGGTGCCACACTACGCTTATCTCAAACTTAAAATGCCCGGACCACGAGGCATCATAACAGTTAATGGAAACATGGAACGCTCCCTCCGTACCGAGGAGCACATCGCTGCCTTAGCAGCAGAGGTACAGAGCGGCCTTTTCAAGAAGAAACTTAATTCGGCGGCCGATCCCCCAGACACTGTCAAGAGAGTTCGAATCATTCTGCAGCAGGACGGCTCGGCTTGTCAAGAGCTCGACTAGCAATTTGGCCTCCGTCTCAGTCCCGACCAAGCGGCGGCAATTGTACCACGCGTACATAATTACGCACTAAAAATACCGTGGGCATGGGTGGAGGCATAACTAGCTTGTGTTCCGCAATATGGCTCGATCGCCCTGGACACACATACTTTCACTATTTCCCCTTTTTACTTTTTTTCACTTTTTTAGATTTCTTTTCTCAGGCCTCTCCTGATGGCTTAACCATCGATTCTTTTCGAAGGATAAAAACACCAAGACGACAAGAAGCATGGACGTACTGGGGAATCTTTAGGTGGTTTCTTTAACGATCCCTTTACCTGCTTTTAGGATCCACTCGCAGCTCTCCCTTGGTTAAGGCATTGTAAATAGACTTCTGCTTATTGCACTACTTGTATAAATCTGCTTTAACGCACCAATGAAATTATAATAGAAACAGTTTGTGGCCCAAATTTTACGGCTCTATTTGTTCTTCTTTTTCTCCCTTTTTGTCTTTCCTATTCTCGTAACTCCATCAGATAGCGCCCGCCCACTCTGGTGCGTTACAATTTGCTAGGGGCTTCATAGCGCCCCACAACATGGCAACAAAAGTCCAAACACTTTTTACAGTACAGTTCGGCACCCTGAATTTAGCACTATATGCATTGGCTTGAAATCATGTCTTTGGTCAATAGTTGGGTTGCCCGGCTCCTGTGCTTACTACCTTACATTCTACTGTATCGGCTAGGGTGGTAAAGGGAGAACTACTGTGATTGTGCCCTAGTTTACCCGGGTGAGCACTGCAGTAGAGAAAGCCAGAAACTGACTGCCATGATGCGGCGAGAGCAGGTCAGCTCTTCGCAGGTCTCAAATCCTTAGAGATTTTTTCCGCACTACGCGAAGGATTGGTACTTACCCGATCAAGTGTTTACAGCATCCAAGTTCGGATACTAGGGGTTGTGCCTATATTTCTATTTATCAAACTCCTATGGCTAAGTGAGGGTGCTAAAGCCGCATAGTCCGATTGCCTGGTTCGTCGCGCTAAACACCTCTTTGAAGGACCAAAAAATTGGATCAAGAGTGTTTAGATTACATCCCGAACATTGTCATTGAGAATTCCCTCATCCGTATAGTTGCGGTAAAAACCAAAACTGTTCGTTGTCGCAGCAATCTTTAATCTTGTTTTTAACAATGAGGAATCTGGCCTGGAAGTGATCGACTGTTTCCTGAGGCTGCTACCGTACGTACATTAGGTCACATATGTCTGGAGGACCTGAATTGCTTGGGGGAATATTGCTTGTTGTGGGTGGGTGGGCTGAAATCCGAACCCTGACTCACTATTGGATCTGGAGTTTGAATAATCTCCGAGGTCACTAGTCCAGGATCTGGAGGGTCCTGGAGACTTTCGGGCTCGATGCCAGATTCTATGTTCGGAGGACATATGGTCTCTTTTCGAAGAAGGGTATCCGGCACGCAGGGCTCGAAAATCGGAACATAGTTTGTTCTTAACTTAGGGGGAGAAGTATTCTCGGCTTGTTCCTCCACGACCGCTACCAGATGGGTGATCGGCGGGGACTTGATTTCCCTCTGATCGGGTTTAAGCCCAATACGATCATAGTCTGTTGCGAACCCCAGGGCGACGATGCGATCTAGCAGTTCGTTCAAGGATGAGACATCTGTCGGATCCATCTTTTCGGAGTGTTCGAGGCTGATGAGGAGATGATGTTTAGCAATTGCGGGGGCTGCCTTTGGCTTAAAGGTAAGCAGGCGCCCATGGTGAAACCGCCAAGCTGGTGGACCTGTCCTAGAGCTAGGACCCTTCCCGAGGTGATGATGTCATTGATGACAAGGCAATCCATCAATCCTTCCATCGACGACACAAAGGAACTCTCAATGAAATCACCAATGTCGGTGTCAAAACAGGCCGATCTCGGGTAGGGAGTCCCAAACTGTGCGTCTAAGGATCGAAGGTAACAGGAGACAAAGGGGACATGATGTTTACCCAGGTTTGGGCCCTCTTAATGAAGGTAAAACCCTACTTCATGCTTGAGTGACTTTGATGAGTATAGGGGTTACAAGAGTTGATCTACCTCGAGATCATAATGGCTAAACCTTAGATATCTAGCCTATATGAATTCTGATAGCCTCTACAAACTAAACCCTCCAGTTTATATAGACACCAGAGGGTCCTAGGGTTGTACAGAGTCAATTTACAGAGGAAGGAGACTATACATCCGGACGCCAATCCTACCATCCATGCAAAGGAGAGCCCTATCCGGACATAGGGGAAGGTCTTCTACCTTGTATCTTCACGGCCCACCAGTCTGGCCCATAACACACGGCCCGGACACCCGAGGACCCCCTAATCCAGGACTCCCTCGGTGACATGGTCTAAAATATAAGTGAGGGGGCCACATGGGGACCGCAACCCACCAGGGCGCGCTTGGGGCTGCCGGCGCGCCCAGGTGGGTTCTGCCACCTTGTGCACCCCCTCTGACGTTATTTGCACTAAATATTCAGAAATATTCGGAAAAATCATGTTAAATTTTTAGGACATTCTGAGAACTTTTATTTTTGGGTAATTTTTTATTGCACGGAAAATCCAGAAAACAGGATAAAGATGGCATTTTACTTTACTTAAATAAGAAAAAACAAAAAACAGAAGATAAGGACAGAAGGTAGTGCCTACTAAATTCATCAACTACATACCTCTCAAAAATGATCCATTAATAAGGTTGATCAAGTCTTATTAATAACCACCTTCGATTAGCATGAAGTCGAAGAATTTCGTAAAGCACTAAGTTACCTCAATGGGGATATGCAAGTTCCCCACAATAAGTATATCATATTTCTTTTTGGCAGTAGGTAGAGGTAGTTGAAAACTTCCAATAGTGATTGTCGGAGATTTTTCAATAACATTTAAACCATTCACTTGGAATCGCTTCTTCAGAAAGTGCACCATATGCTCATTACCACTGATATGAAAAGTGACCTTGCTTTTATTGCAATCAATAACAGCCCTTGCATTATTAGAAAGGGGTCTACAAAGGATAATCGACATGTTGTCGTCCTCGGGCATTTCAAGTATAACAAAGTCAGTTAAGATGGTAACATTTGCAACAACAACGGGACATCTTCACAAATACCGATAGGTATGGCAGTCGATTTGTCAGCCATTTGCAAAAATATTTTAGTAGGTGTGACTTTATTCAAGTCAAGTCTTTTGTATAAAGAGAAAGGCATAACACTCACACCAGGTTCTAAATCACATAAAGAAATTTTAACATAGTTTCTTTTGATGGAGCAAGGTATAGTTGGTATTCCCGGATCTCCAAGTTTTTTAGGTACTCCATCCTTAAAAGAATAATTAGCAAGCATGGTGGAGATTTCAGCTTCCAATATTTTTCTCTTATTGGTGATGATGGCTTTCATATATTTTTCACAAGGGGCCATATTTAAAATATCAATCAAGTGAGTGCGCAAAAATACTGGCCTAAGAATTTCAGCAAAGCATTCAAATTCTTCATCATCTTTCTTCTTAGTTGATTTAGGTGGAAAGGGCATGGGTTTTTGAACCCATGGTTCTCTTTTTTTACCATGTTTTCTTGCCACAAAGTCTATTTTATCATATCTTATATTTTTAGGTTGTGGGTTATCAAGATCAATAGCTGGTTCTATCTCAACATCATTATCCGGTTCTTTATCATTGTTTGGTTGAGTGTCGTCATGAACATCATCATTATATTTTTCATTATCACTAGGTGAATGTTCATTACCAGATTGAGTTTCAGCATCTGGGATAGAAACATCATTATTATCTTCAGGAGGTTTATCTACTTAAGGTTCACTAGGGGTATGCAAAGTCCTATCATTTTTCTTTTTATTTTTCTTTTTAGAAGGATTAGGTGCATCATTGTTAATTCTTTGAGAGTCTAGTTCAATTCTTTTAGGGTGTCCCTCAGGATAAAGTGGTTATCGAGTCATTCTACCTCCTCTAGTCATTACTCTAACAACATGATCATTGATATCATTGTTCATTTCATCAAGCAGTTCTCTTTCAGATTTAGCAACTTGTTCCAACTGAGTATGAACCATAGAGGCATGTTTTCCTACACCTCTAACATCATTAGAAATTCTAAATAACAAGTCACTCAAGTGATCAATCATATCAGAGTTGTAGTTCAATTGTTTCATAACATTTTCATTGAAGTGATCTTGTTTTCTAATGTAGTTAACAAACTCGTAAAGGCATTGACTAGGATGCATATTATAAGGATTGTCTTTTTCATCAAATTTCATCAAAGAGTTTACATATACCACCTTATGTGGTGGTGTATCAAGTCCATGTATCTCTTCAATAGGAGGTAAATTTTTGAGATCTTCAGCTTTAATACATTTTTCTTTCATACTTTTCTTTGCCTCCTGCATATCTTCAGGACTGAGATATAAAATACCCCTCTTCTTCGGAGTGGGTTTAGGCGGTGGTTCAGGAAGAGTCCAATCATCATGATTTTTCAATAAGTTATTCAATAATTCCTCAGCTTGTTCAACAGTTCATTCTTTGAAAACACAACCAGCACAACTATCTAGGAAGTCCCTAGAAGCATCGGTTAGTCCATTATAGAAGATATCAAGTATTTCATTTTTCTTAAGAGGATGACCAGGCAAAGCATTAAACAATTGGAGAAGCCTCCCCCAAGCTTATGGGAGACTCTCTTCTTCAATTTGCAAAAGTTAAATATTTCCTATAAGGCAACTTGTTTCTTATGAGCAGGAAAATATTTTTTAGAGAAGAAATAAATCATAACCTGGGGACTACGCACACAACCAGGAGCAAAGGTATTGTACCATATATATCTTAGCATCAACCTTTAATGATAACGAAAATTATTTTAGGATATAATAAAAGTGAATCTTCTCATCGTGAGGAAATAGGGTAACTATATCATTTAATTTGGTAAGGTGTGACACAACAGTTTCAGTTTCATATCCACGGAAAGGATCAGATTCAACCAAAGTAATTAACTCTGGGTCGACAAAGAATTCATAATCCTTATCATCCACAAAGATAGGTGAAGTAGCATACTTAGGATCACATTTCATTCTAGCATTCAAAGATTTCTCTTTCAGTTTGCATAATGAGTTCTTTAGATCATCTCGTGTGAGTTATACCGAGTACTCAATACATTATGGACAACTTCAAATCTTCGTTTTCGAGAGGGATGATCCACTCCGCAAATATCGATCTAAACTTGAACCCTTGTATGGGTGTGCCATTTTAGAAAGCACAACAATGGAAATGGGTTGTCAGTATTGGTATAAGATATATTCCCATGTTTCGATCTTTTCATTTTATGTACCATTGCAACCAAGAAAATCTCTAGTTGTCTCCTCATCCATAACATAAACTTCCGGTATCTTAGGCAATTCATATCTAGGAGAGCTAGGTCTAACAGGAGTTTCAAGATTTTTAGATTCAATAATTTCATAATTTCAGCATGCTCCATGTCTTTAGCTCTAGCAAGTTGTTCATCAAGAAAATCACCTAGTGGCACACCATCATCAAGCAAGGTACTGGCAGCATCATGTGTAGAATTCATAGAAGTAGCATCATTAATAACTTGCAACATATCAGGATTAATAGCATGTGGCGGTGTTGCAAGTCTACTCAAAAGAGAAGGTGAATAAAGTGCAGAGTGTGATGGCAGTTCCTTACCTCCCCTCGTCCTAGAGGGAACGATTTTGGTCATTGTATCCTTCAAATTCTTCATAGTGATAAATAGATAATAATCCCAAGTGACTCAACAAATATAGCTATGCTCCCTGTCAACGGCGCCAAAAAGAGGTCTTGATAACCCACAAGTATAGGGAATCGCAACAGTTTTCGAGGGTAGAGTATTCAACCCAAATTTATTGATTCGACACAAGGGGAGCCAAAGAATATTTGCAAGTATTAGCAGCTGAGTTTTTAATTCAACCACACCTGGAGATTAATTATCTGTAGCAAAGCGATCAGTAGAATAGTAATATGATAATTTTGATACTAGTAGCAATAGTAATAGTAACGGTAACAGTGGTAGCAATGATTTTGTAGCAAGTGTAACAGTAACAATAGCAGTAGTAATGTAGCAAGATCAATATATGGGAAAATCGTAGGCAGTGGATCAGTGGATTCATTGGATGATATTCATCATATAACAGTCATATCCTAGGGCCATACAAAACTAGCTCAAGTTCATAAATATAATGTAAGCATGTTTTCCGTAAATAGTCATGCATGCTTATGGAAAGACCTTGCATGACATCTTTTGTCCTACCTCCTGTGGCAGAGGGGTCCATATGGAAACTAAGGAATATTAAGGCCTCCTTTTAATAGAGAACTGGAACAAAGCATTAACACATAGTGAATACATGAACTCCTCAAACTACGATCATCACCGGGAAGTATCCCGAATACTGTCAGTTCGGGTTTTATGGATCATAACACGTAATATATGAATATGACTTGCCCGATCGGATATAGAACATAGATATAATGGTGATAACATAAATGGTTCAGATTTGAAATCATGGCACCTGGGCCCAAAGTGACAAGCATTAAGCATGGCAAAGTCATATCAACATCAATCTTAGAACATAATGGATACTAGGGATCAAGCCCTAACAAAACGGACTCGATTACATGATGAATCTCATCCAACTCCTCAACGACCAGCAAGCCTATGAAGGAATTACTCACTCCCGGTGGGGAGCATCATGGAATTAGCGATGAAGGAGGTTTGTGACGACGAAGATAGAATATTCCCTTCTCCGGAGCCCCAAACAGACTCCAGATCTGGCCTCCCGATGATGGGCCCCATGGACCTCCTCCGACCCTAACTCCAACTCTATATAACCCTATTCGAGGAGAAAAATCAAGGAGAAGGATTCATCGCGTTTTACAATATGGAGCCGCCGACGCCTCCTATTCTTCATCGGGAGGGATGATCTGGAGACCGCTCGGGGCTCCAGAGAGGGGGATTCGTCACCATCATCATCACCAACCTTCCCCCATCACCAGTTTCATGATGCTCACCGCCAAGCGTGAGTAATTCCATCGTAGGCTTGCTGAACGGTGATGGGGTGGATGAGATTTATCACGTAATCGAGTTAGTTTCGTTAGGGTTTGATTCCTAGTATCCACTATTATCTGAGATTGATGTTGCTATGACTTTGCTATGCTTAATGCTTGTCACTAGGGCCGGAGTGCCATGATTTCAGATCCGAACCTATTATGTTTTCATGAATATATTTGTGTTCTTGATCCTATCTTGCAAGTTGTAGACACCTATTACGAGTTATCATCCGCATACCCCAAGGTGAAAATAATTGGGATTCTTTCCGGTGATTACCGTAGTTCGAGGAGTTCATGTATTCACTAAGTGCTAATGCTTTTTTGGGATTCTCTATTAAAAGGATGCCTTAATATTCCATAGTTTCCATTAGGACCCCGCTGCCACAGGAGAGTAGGACAAAAGATGTCATGCAGGTTCTTTTCCATATGCACGTATGACTATATACAGAATACATGCCTACATTATATTGATGAATTGGAGCTAGTTCTGTGTCATCCTAGGTTATGACTGCTACATGATGAATATCATCCAACATAATTATCAATGTCGATCCATTGACTACGAGCTTTGGTATCTTTGAAATTCTTCATAGTGATCAACAGATATAAATCCCAAGTGACTTAGAGAATAGAGCTATGCTCCCCGGCAACGGCGCTTGAAAAAGGCCTTCATAACCCACAAGTATAGGTCTCCTCCTATAATTGTTGTTTTGGCAGTGTCCACAAGGTGCACTTGGGAATGTCTTGGTTTCCTTGGCCAGCTGGAATGGTATGCTAGGCTTGGGATTCCGAGGAAAAAAGGGGGTCATGGCCGAGTCGACTAGCTTTTTGATCTCCTCTAGATCTGTAGAGTTTTATGCATGCTCTACATTGGCAACCTCTACTTCTAGAGCCCTCTCAACACTATCATGCACGATGATGACGCCGTTTGGGCTGGGCATCCTTAGATGTAGATACGCGTACGAGGGAAGTGCCACGAACTACACATATGCGGGCCTACTAAGGATGACATTGTTGCGAGTATGGAAAGAAACAAATAAGAACCTCGCAACCAACGCGATAAAGGGGTTGTCAATCCCTTCATGGTCACTTACAAGAGTGATATCTGATAGAGATAATAAGATAAATATTTTTGGTATTTTTATGATACAGATTTAAAGTAAATATTGCAAAATAAAATAGATTGGAAACTTATATGATAAAAGATAGACCCGGGGGCCATAGGTTTCACTAGTGGCTTCTCTCAAGATAGCATAAGTATTACGGTGGGTGAAGAAATTACTGTCGAGCAATTGATAGAAAAGTGCATAATTATGAGAATATCTAGGCATGATCATGTATATAGGCATCACGTCCGCGACAAGTAGACCAAAAAGATTTTGCATCTTCTACTATTACTCCACACATCGACCGCTATCCAGCATGCATCTAGAGTATTAAGTTCATAAGAACAGAGTAACGCATTAGGCAAGATGACATGATGTAGAGGGATAAACTCAAGCAATATGATATAAACCCCATCTTTTTATCCTCGATGGTAATAATATAATACGTGCCTTGCTGCCCCTGCTGTCACTGGGAAAGGACACCGTAAGATTGAACCCAAAGCTAAGCACTTGTCCCATTGCAAGAAAGATCAATCTAGTAGGCCAAACCAAACTGATAATTCAAAGAGACTTGCAAAGATAACCAATCATACATAAAAGATTTCAGAGAAGAATCAAATATTGTTCATAGATAATCTTGATCATAAACCCACAATTCATCGGATCTCGACAAACACACTGCAAAAAGAATTACATCGAATAGATCTCCAAGAAGATCGAGGAGAACTTTGTATTGAGATCCAAAGAGAGAGAGAAGAAGCCATCTAGCTAATAACTATGGACCCGAAGGTCTGTGGTAAACTACTCACACATCATCGGAGAGGCTATGGTGTTGATGTAGAAGCCATCCGTGATCGATTCCCCCTCCGGCAGAGCTCCGGAAAAGGCCCCAAGATGGGATCTCTTGGGTACAGAAGGTTGTGGCCGTGGAAATAGGGTTTCGTGGTACTCCTGGATGTTTTTGGGGTATATGGATATATATAGGAGGAAGAAGTAGGTCGGTGGAGCTGCGAGGGGCCCACGAGGATGGGGGCGCGCACAGGGGGTAGGCACGCCTCCCTGCCTCGTGGCCACCTTGCTTCTTTCTTGACGTCTACTCCAAGTCCCCTGGATCACGTTTTTTTTCCAAAAATAACTCTCCCGAAGGTTTCATTCCGTTTGGATTTCGTTTGATATTCCTTTTCTGCGAAACACTAAAATAGGCAAAAAAACAACAATTTGCACTGGGCCTTGGGTTAGTACGTTAGTCCCAAAAATAAAATAAAAGTGTATAATAAAGCCCATTAAACATCCAAAACAGATAATATAATAGCATGGAACAATCAAATATTATAGATACGTTGGAGACGTATCACTCCTGCAGTGGGTCTTGCACCTAGCGGTGCTTCCAGGACGTAATTCTTTTGTGCAGCAATGAGGATAATCCTCAAGTTACGGACCCATCCCGTTTAGTTGCTACAATCATCGTTCAACTTAGCTTTCTCTAGGAATGCATTAAAATTCAAGGGAACAGTAGCACGGGCCATTGATCTACAAGAACATAGATGTGCAAAAACTATCAGGACTAAGTTCATGCTGAATTAAAGTTCAATTAATCATATTACTTAAGAACTCCCACTTAGATAGACATCCCTCTAGTCATCTAAATGATCACATGATCCATATCAACTAAACTATGTCTGATCATCACGTGAGATGGAGTAGTTTTCAATGGTGAACATCTCTATGTTGATCATATCTACTATATGATTCACATTCGACCTTTCGGTCTCAGTGTTCCAAGGCCATATCTGCATATGCTAGGCTCGTCAAGTTTAACCCTAGTATTCTGCACATGCAAAAGTGGCTTGCACCCATTGTATGTGAACGTAGAGCTTATCACGCCTGATCATCACGTGGTGTCTCGGCACGACGAACTGTAGCAACGGTGCATACTCAGGGAGAACACTTGTACCTTCAAATTTAGTGAGGGATCATCTTATAATGCTACCGCCGTACTAAGCAAAATAAGATGCATAAAAGATAAACATCACATGCAATTAAAATATGTGACATGATATGGTCATCATCATCTTGTGCCTTTGATCTCCATCTCCAAAGCACTGTCATGATCTCAATCGTCACTGGCTTGACACCTTGATCTCCATCGTAGCGTCGTTGTCGTCTCGCCAACTACTACTTCTACGACTATAGCTACCGCTTAGTGATAAAGTAAAGCAATTACATGGCGATTGCATTTCATACAATAAAGCGACAACCATAAGGCTCCTGCCAGTTCCGATAACTTTTACAAAACATGATAATCTCATACAACAATTTATATCTCATCACATCTTGACCATATCACATCACAACATGCCCTGCAAAAACAAGTTAGATGTCCTCTACTTTGTTGTTGCAAGTTTTACATGGCTGCTACGGGCTTCTATCAAGAACCGTTCTTACCTACGCATCAAAACCACAATGATTTTTCGTCAAGTGTGCTCTTTTAACCTTCAACAACGACCGGCCGTAGTCAAATTCGATTCAACTAAAGTTGGAAAAACAGACACCCGCCAGCCACGTGTGTGCAAAGTACGTCGGTAGAACCGGCCTCATGAACGTGGTCATGTAATGGTGATCCGGTCCGCTTCATCCAACAATACCGCCGAATCAAAATAAGATGTTGGTGGTAAGCAGTGTGACTATTATTCCCCACAACTCCGTGTTCTACTCGTGCATATCATCTACGCATAAACCTGGCTCGGATACTCTCGTGGAATTGTCACGGCAGATGTCCTTAGTGTCAGGACTTAGTCGCGAGGCCAACGCATCTATGTGGTAGCTTGAGAGGGGTTGAACGGGACAAAAGATGCGATGTTTTAGCGAGGTTTGGCCCCTCACGGTGGAGGTAAAAGCCTACATCCTGCTTCATTGATATTGATGATGATGATCACGGTTACAAGAGTGCTCTATTTCGAGAGCTATTGTCTAAACCTAACTTGTCCAACTTGTGGAACTTGTCCCTCCTCCCCTTTTGGGGAGCCCCACCCCTCCTTATATATGTTGAAGGGGCGGTTTACATGTGGAGTCCTATTAGGATTAGGACTAGTCTATCTCTAATACAAACCGGATACAAGTCCAGATCTTAGCTCCTTGTAAGATAATGTTCCTCATGCCTTTCCTCTTAAACCGGCCCACCGTTAAATGTGAACCGGCCTTCTGGGCTTTGGGCCTTGTCATCCGTCGATCCCGCACGCTGGATCACCAGTGAGTCCTAATGACCAGGTGGGTTGCTTGTAAACCGCCAGGTCAGGGCGGGTCGCCAGTAACTTGCCAAGTGTCAGCGGGGTCTTCAGATAAACCGCCAAGTCCGGTCGGGTTAACTTCTGGCCGGTTTACACTGTGGGGTATATCCCCGACATTAGCCCCCAAGTTTAGCTTGGATTTATTCATGGTAAACTTATGCTGCAAAATAAACACAAGAACAAATTTGACAGGTTATGCTCCGGGTTAAGAATTGTAAACTGGTACCTGATCATCCTTAAGTCCTTGTTATTTCCTCCTTCTGGGAAATCCGGGTCAACAGACCAGCTTCATAATCAATTTGTCGTTATTGGCTTGTCACCGAGAAATATTGTGAAGAATTATTCCTTTGACTCAACTCCACCAATTTAAGAAATATGGGTCTGAAAATATTTATCTGATATTCAGCCGGTTTGAAGATGTAAAACTTGCCGGTTTAATATTACCAAAATGGCCGGTTTATAAATATTGATGGCGCCGGGTCATAATTGTTGTCGACACCGGGTCATGTAATTGATCTTCCTGATTTGCTCAAAACTAATAAAATGAAGATATTCCTCCTTTATATGCATAATACCTGTAGCCCCCAAGTCTTAAGAGGAGAACATAGTGATAACTTAAGACTTGCTCCAATAAGTGTTTCAACCTTGAAGAAATCCGGTTTGTTCATCTCAATCATATAAACTGAATACTCCATATATGTAGCCCCCAAGTGCCGAGTTGTCATGCTTGCAGCAACCTGGGACTTGTAATTGCTTATAAAAACTTCCATCAGTGTAGCCCCCAAGGGCCGGGTCATTATGCATTAATGAGCAGGGACTTTGTAAATATAATCTTGTAAACTTTGAACAGCAACATGTAGCCCCCAAGGGTCGGCTTAGTAAGATAATACTGAACCGGGACTTGATATATACTTCAATGAAAATAACATATTATAATGTAGCTTCCATCGCAGGGCTTGAACCCATGTCCACAAGGTTAAGAGCTTTGTGCTTTACCAACTAAGCAATGGATCCTTCAATATTATGGACGAAAACTTGTGTACCTTGAATTGTTGACAGGAGCAATTGTTAGCCCCCAAGGGCCGGCTCATTATAATATGATGAGTCGGGTCTTCAATAAGACTAAAAATGACTTGGCATTAGCCCCCAAGTGTCATGATGCATGCTTGCAGCAACATGAGACTTGCATGTAATCTCGACTTGAATAATGTAGCCCCCAAGTGCCGGGTCGTAAGCCTGCAGCGACTCGGGACTATTCCTTCCATTGTAGAATAAATCATATCCTCTGATAAAATAATAGCCATTGCGCTAAAGCGACTTTGAAAACCTCAATAATACTGGTTACTAATAACCATAATAATATCCAGCCATGTTGGCTATTCAAGATAATATAATCCAGTGAAAACCTTATTCATTCAATATCATAATGAAAATTCAGCCAAGTTTGGCTATTTGAATAATATAACCCAATGATTTATAAGCGCATGATTCCAATGGCGCAATCCAAATATATATACTGGCGACTTATAGTCCAAAACCAGGCTGGTTTAACAAACCTGTTTCTGCATACAACAAGTTTAAATTGTCCTGGTGGTTTACCGCTGGACGGGTCATAATGCTCAACATATAACCCGGGTTTATAACCAAGGCTGCACTTAAGAATAATCAAATATGAAATATATCATACCTGTGACATTGAATCACATTGTTGGTTTTACCAACTTTTTGTAGTAAGGGTGATAACCCAAATCTTGAGTACTGATAACTCCTTCCATATTGTGCCGGTTTATGATAAAACCGTGCCGGGCTGTGATAAACACCGTGTTACTCCATAAGAGGATGTTAACAACAAGGATAAAACCGGGCAAATAGTCTCCGGATTGACGTGAACTGTGTTCCGTCAATTGATTGGTTGAAACCTTTGTCGGTTTTAAAAAGAACGCAATAAAAAAGTAAAAAGAATCTGGCAAATACGAAGCAAAAAAGCAATGAGAAAACCGTTTGCAAAAAAGATTTATTTGAGCTGATCAAATGGCGTTACCATGGCCGAACACGACCAAGCTCCCGTTAGGTGTAACTATGGTTCTAGTCAGCCAGGTCCCCAAATGAAACCGTGGCAGTTATGCCGACCAAGTGGCATGGCGATGGTTCGGGTTCGACCAAGCCCCCAAGTGATTTTGTGGCCTTAGGCCGATCAAAAGGCATGAGTGATTTAGACGTGACCAAGTCCCCAAGTGATCTGGTGGCTCTCGCCTATCAAGAGGTATGGTATTGGTTCGGACACGACCAATCCTCCAAGTGATATAACACGATGCTTTTTAGAAAAGCGAACTCAAGGGGTAAACCGGAAGCCGCTTTAGATCAACTCCGTGTAACCACACATGATGTAAAAGAACAGAGACCCTGCTTTATGAAGCAGAAGCCCCCATGTGATCAATAATATGTCAGGCCAGTAAGGCGGGATACCCATGTTTGAACCGCGCATCATGGCAGCAGGTCCTCTTTGGCAATTTTTAACTTTTTGCAAGAGATAAATTCTTCTTGAACCAGGATCTTGAACCGGATATGGAGACCTTCAAAGCTTTATGGGAGAACAAATTTCCCTTGTACCGGATTGTAAATCGGAATCCTTTTCTGATGACCCGAAACTTCTTCATTGAGCCGGGATTTTGTAACTGTCATATACTTTCTAATCCGGAAATCTTCTGACAGCACGATGTGAATCCGGAACCGGGTTATCTTTCCCTCCAACGTATTGGGGTTCTGTCTGGCCTGATGCAGCTCCTCCTTCGCAGCTCTCATCGTAGAGCGAGTGTCCTTGGCATCAGCAACGGCCTTCTATAAGTCCGTCTGTCTCGCCCGGTCTTCTTTCTCAAGAAACTTGCAACGATCAGCAGCACTTTTTAACTTCACGGCCATCACGGCCATCTCCTTCTTGCATTGGCAGTGAGCAGCCTGTTCGGCTCTCAGCTCTTCAAGGGCCTTCTCGGCAGCCGCATCACTTTTCCTGGCTTGTTCCTTAGCTCGGGCAAGTTCCGCCCGAAGACTCTCCACGGCGGCTGCACCATCTGTGTCAAGCACAGACATTGTGAGATACTGGCATAAAGCTCCTCTTACCAGATGCCGCCCGAGGAATTGCATACCTTGAGCCTCATCAAGACGCTCGTTGATGAGCGCGATGTCGGCATCTGCCACGTCAAGTTGCCGCTTTAGTTCGGCAAAATCATCAGTTTGGCTCGATTCCGGAGACTTCGCCACTTGTATACAAACGCGACATTTTAGACCTGGGATTATGATCCTCTGCACACCGTCAATTTTGACAACGCACAAAGTCTCAGGGGCTACTATCTACACAGGGCGCATCTTGTTTATGCGCAACTGACAAAAAAGTACATTATCAAACGTACCTCAAAACCCGTCAGCAAACTTCTGACGGCCTCATGCAATCCGCTTTCCGCGGACGAAATCCTTCCAATCACCGTACCCATCAATGCACGGTGCTCCTTTGAGATAGAAGCTCGCCCCAGCAGAATCATCAGCTCCTCCGACCGCGCATCGGACGGTGCCGGACTCGTCCTATGACCTCCATCGAAGGCCGGACATGGAGAACCTTGGGGGGGACATATGGCTACCTTCCACCCCTGCCGGATTCGGAGAAACCCTCCGCGAGGACACCTCAGGGTCGCCCGCCTCGCCAGGCGGTACGGCAGGGGGAGGCGTTCCACTCTCCATCATCTCCGAAAGAAGATCCCCCGAAGACGAGCTCTGCTGAGAAGGGCTGAGGTCCGAGCTACAAAGTAAAATTTCGGTTAATCTTCTCAGATAAAAAGCAAGGATTTCTCTCATCCCTCTAAAGGAAAATCTTTCTCTACTTACGAATCGATGGAGGGCTGAACCCTTTGAGGGCGTAGTTCGGCCGAGGATCTCCCCGGCGTCGGACCCTCTAACAAGGACTTTTTCCCCCGCTTTGAGGCCATGGTCTCCGGGTCGTCAAAGGCGGACCTCTTCTTCCCCTTAGGAGAGGAATTGTCAGTTCTTCTCTTCGGAGCAGCCTCCTTCGAGGAGGCCATAGTTTCCTTGTCTCCCCCTCACTTCCCTCCAAAGGCACGATCTTCAACATCCTGACTAGCACGGGATCCGGCCTGGTCTCAGGAAGGGGAGCCGGACACCTAATCAGCTTTGCCTTTGCTATCCACTCCTGTTTAAAAGGACAGCTCTTTTAGGGGCGAATTTATGACAATTTTACGGATAGCGAGTCCGGGCACAAGGTTACTTACTTGAGTATCCGGGCGATTGCAACTTAAACCTGCGTCCTCGGTCAAATCCGGACACATTGCTTGTGATCCGAAGAACATTTCATACATCTCCACGGGCGTTGCGCCCATAAAATGCTGGAGAGCTCGAGGTCCCTCTGGATTAAACTCCCACAGACGAAGGGAGCAACGTTTGCCGGGCAGTGTTCGGCGAATCAGCATGACCTGCGTCACCTTGACCAGGTTGAGGTCTCTTTCTAGGAGATCCCTAATGCGGCCCTACAACAAGGGCACATCTTTGGATAACCCCCAATCTAATCCTTTGTTGACCCATGATGCAAGCCGTGGTGGGGGACCCGAGCGAAAGGTAGGAGGCGCCACCCACTTGGTGCTCCTGGGAGCGGTGATATAGAACCACTCTCGTTGCCACAAGCCGAGCTCCTCTTGAAAGGAGCCCTTGGTCCATGGAGCACTAGCATTCTTACTTATGACAGCGCCTCCGCACTCTGCGTGCCGTCCCTCGATCATCTTCGACTCCACTCCAAAAGTCTTGAGCCATAATCCGAAGTGAGGAGTAACATGGAGGAATGCTTCGCACACAACGATGAATGAGGAAATGTGGAGGATGGACTCTAGAGCTAAGTCATGAAATTCCAGCCCATAATAGAACATCAGCCCCCTCACGAAGGGATCCATCGGGAAGCCTAACCCCCGAAGGAAGTGAGACATGAACACTACGCTCTCATCGGGCTGGGGACTGGGAATAGCCTGCCTTTGAGCAGGCAACCTATGCAAAATTTCGGTGGTCAAGAACTTAGCCTCTCTCAACTTTAGCACGTCCTCCTCCGTGACGGAGGAGGGCATCCATCGGCCTTGAAGGTCGGAACCGGACATTGTCGAAGGTCCGAAGCGCCTGGAATCTGGAGCCTAGGGTGTTGGAACTCGAGGCGACGGGTGAACTTGTTTTGAGATTGGAGAAAAGGAGTAAGGCCTTGGTCTATTTATAAGAGGTTGAATACCAGGAGCCCTCCCCGTAACCGTTTGGGACTCGCCTTTAATCGAGAAGACATGCTAACGGGCACGATTGGGTTACCCACGTCCGTATTGATGAGAATCCCGTAAATAAAGGGGACACGATCTCTGCTTTGACAAGACGTGCCAAGGAAACCGCCTCACAAAACACGCTGAGGTGGAAAAGTGAAAATGATTCGAATAAAGGCTTGGCCATAGTGTGATGTCACGCTGCAGAATACGTCAGCGGATTAGATTTGTGTTAATATTATTCTCTCTGTGGCAATACATGGAAACTTATTTTGCAGAGCCGGACACTACTCTTGGTGTTTACAAACTTTTATGAAGAATCTGGAGGAGGAACCCGCCTTGCAATGCCGAAGACAATCTACGCACCGGACTCATCGTCATTGAAGCCTGGTTCAGGGGCTACTAAGGGAGTCTTGGATTAGGGGGTGTTCGGGTAGCCAGACTATACCTTCAGCCGGACTCCAGGACTATGAAGATACAAGATTGAAGACTTCGTCCCGTGTCCGGATGGGACTTTCCTTGGCGTGGAAGGCAAGCTTGGCGATGCGGATATTCAAGATCTCCTACCACTGTAACCGACTTTGTGTAACCCTAACCCTCTCCGGTGTCTATATAAACCGGAGGGTTTTAGTCCGTAGGACAACTTCATCATACAACAATCATACCATAGGCTAGCTTCTAGGGTTTAGCCTCCTTGATCTCGTGGTAGATCTACTCTTGTACTACCCATATCATCAATATTAATCAAGCAGGACGTAGGTTTTTACCTCCATCAAGAGGGCCCGAACCTGGGTAAAACATCGTGTTCCTTGCCTCATGTTACCATCCGTCCTAGACGCACAGTTCGGGACCCCCTACCCGAGATCCGCCGGTTTTGACACCGACAGTGCTACTTTCCAAATTGAGAGAAGGTATAATTCCCACTCACTTCTTTCGAGAGAAACTCCTTCTATAGAAATGTTCCATTCTAGACAACAAAGATCTTGCCTTCAAATCTGTGGTAGAAGGTGTACCCACTTGTATGCGTCGGTGCTAAACAAGGTTTTTAACCCCTTTCCGCGACGGCATTTGGTACCGTCACCAAGTGAGTGTGTGCGATAGGGTGTCGTTCCCACACGACCCAGAAATCGTCAGGGATAGGCCCTCGTGGGACCCAGGCTGCGGCCATGTGCGATCGGGCGAGGCATCAAAACCCAATCATTTCCGTAGGTATGTACATCCCACACGGTAATCCGAGAAAATCATTTCAGTAGGTATGTACATCCCACACGGTGAATCCCAGAAAAACATTTCCATTCGTATATATATCACACACAGTCAATCCAAGGAATACATTTCCGTTCTTATGTACATCCCACACGGTCAATCCAGGGAACACGTTTCCGTTCGGACGTACTTCCCACACAGTTTTATGTGTAGGCTCATGTGTGAAAGGTGTAAACTATCACACATGGTTTGCCATGGTTAGCAGTTTGCTTTTAACAACTATATCGCACATGATTCGATGAAAAAACGGTGTGGCATTGGCTATCCATCGCAAGCGCTTTTACTGCTAGAACCGTTTTCAAAGATCCATGACACATTTAACAGGTTTATTAGTTTACAATTAATAATTCCACTATTACACAAATTCACATTTCATATCGAACAACTGTTTGCCAATTTCATATAAGGCAAATAAATATATAACATCACAGTACGGTAGCTACATGAAAACAACACAGTACAACATATACCTAGTTCAACTTCATAAGAACAATATATTCATTTCCCTAATCGAGATCATCCAGGCTCGTCTTATCCACCTCTACTTTTAGTTCAGTAAGAACCCGTTTTGCATGGGCCAACTCGGGAAGTGCCTCCTCCTTCGCCAACACCATCTTAGCAAAGTCTGATTAAAAAATTCCGAGCTCATTCTCCACCTTCAACTTTTTATCCCCCATCTTGAAATATGCTTCATCATTGACAACACTTTCTCTAAGCCTCTGTGTGTTCTCTTCCTCATACATGCTCCAGAGCTTCCCTAGGCACATCTTCAAAGACTGTGGCCACCCTTGATCAACCCACTCCAAGTAAGAACACTTCCGTTCATCCTATAATATTTAAAACTAGATCAGTAACAATTGTAGGGGAAATGGGTTTATAGCAACATAGAAAATCACTGATGCTTATTTCGAAAAACTGAAGAAACATGTTAATTATGACATATCTTCTCAAAAAGATCAATGTGCAAATGAGATAATTGGTACTGAGACAACAACCAAATTCTGGAACATCAGAAACTATAATTAACTACAATGACGCTACAAGTTCTTACTCATGTACAATAAATAACAAATTGAACATTTTATGAGGAAGGTAAATATAACTGCAACAGCATAGTGACAGTGTTTGGATGACAGCAAATTGATACTAACAGGTGTGTACATGCACAAATTTAGTAACATAGAACTAATAGCACTAAGGCCGTCCACTATGTATGCCAAAATTGGGGTAAAGACAACTGTTCCTACATCTCGCACCGGTGCCCTGCACTGGCGAGCCGATGCAGCGAAAAAAAATCAGGGTCCCGGACTCCAGAGCACGTAGTTGCTTTGATGCCCAGTTCCTTGGTGCCATAAATATTTAATATTTTACTGCTTGGCTTCTCGGATGTGTGGACCAAAGTTGGTTGCACAAACTGCTGAAGCGGTGCCAAATAATTTTCTAATGGCACCGTTGATGAGATGGCAACAATTTAAGATACTAAGTACAAACTGTGACACTACCTTAGGATGCGTTTGGTTGCAGGTATGGTATGAATGGGTTGGGACCGTGACAGTGTCTGAATCACATCTAACAAATGATGTGTAACAACGAAAGAGGGTCTAACCTTCTCTGCACATGCCAGAAACTTCCTCCCACTGTCCACAGAATCAAACGCAACTAGCTTCACGCATGGAGATTGACGGTGACAACGAGAAAATAGATCTTTAGCCACCCCGCTCCATTCATTGCCACTGATGGTCTTAGGGAGCTACAAGAGGAAGAAATGACTCAAATCAACCGCCGGGTAGAAATCCTTCATTCCAAGTCATAGCTCGAGAGAGATAAGAGAGGCATACCCGGGTGGTTGATACGTCTCCAACATATCTATAATTTTTTATTGTTCCATGCTATTATATTATCTCTTTTGGATGTTCAATGGGATTTCATTTACACTTTTATATTATTTTTGGGACTAACCTACTAACCAAAGGACCAGTGCAAATTGTTGTTTTTTTACCTATTTCAATGTTTCGCAGAAAAGGAATATCAAACGGAATCCAAACGGAATGAAACCTTAGGTAGAGTTATTTTTGGAACAAACGTGATCCAGGAGACTTGGAGTGGCGGTCAAGAAAGAAGCGAGGCAGCCACGAGGTAGGGGGCGCACCCAGGGGGCAGGCGCGCCCCCACCCTCGTGGGCGCCTCGCAGCTCCACCGATGTGCTTCTTCCTCCTATATATACCCATATACCCCGAAAACACCCAGGAGCACCACGAAACCCTATTTCTACTGCCGCAACCTTTCTGTTCCCGTGAGATCCCATCTTGGGGACTTTTCCGGAGCTCCGTCGAAGGGGGAATCAATCATGGAGGGCTTCTACGTCAACACCATAGCCTCTCCGATGATGTGTAAGTAGTTTACCACAGACCTTCGGGTCCATAATTATTAGCTGGATGGCTTCTTCTCTCTTTGGATCACGATACAAAGTTCTCTTCGATTCTCTTAGAGATCTATTCTATGTAATTCTTTTTGCGGTGTGTTTGTCGCGATCCGATGAATTGTGGGTTTATGATCAAGATTATCTATGAACAATATTTGATTCTTCTCTGAATTATTTTATGCATGATTTAAATATCTTTGCAAGTCTCTTAGAATTATCATTTTGGTTTGGACTACTAGATTCATATTTCTTGCAATGGGAGAAGTGCTTAGCTTTGGGTTCAATCTTGTGGCGTCCTTTCCTAGTGACAGCAGGGGCAGCAAGGCACGTATTGTATTGTTACCATCGAGGATAAAAAGATGGGGTTTATATCATATTGCTTGAGTTTATCCCTCTACATCATGTCATCTTGCCTAATGTGTTACTATGTTCTTATGAACTTAATACTCTAGATGCATGCTGGATAGCGGTCGGTGTGTGGAGTAATAGTAGTAGATGCAGAATCGTTTCGGTCTACTTGTCGCGGACGTGATGCATATATACATGATCATGCCTATATATTCTCATAATTATGCACATTTCTATCAATTGCTCGCAAGTAATTTGTTCACCCACCGTAACACTTATGCTATTTTGAGAGAAGCCACTAGTGAAACCTATGGCCCCGGGTCTATCTTCCATCATATTATATTCATATCAACTTGCTATTTCTATTACCGTTTATTTTGCAATCTTTATTTTCCAATCTATATCATAAAAATACCAAAAAATTGATCTTATTATATCTATCAGATCTCACTTTCATAAGTGACCGTGAAGGGATTGCAACCCCTTTATGGATAATGATATTGTTAAATTGAAGCTATTTCCGTTTTCGCTTAGAGATCGTGCAAAAACTTGGTTTTCTTCTTTGCCTAAAAATAGTATTGATTCTTGGAATAAGTGCAAGGATGCTTTTATCTCCCGCTAAGATCATCTCTCTTAGAAACGATATTTTGAATTTTAATCAACTAGATCATGAGCATGTTGCACAATCTTGGGAGAGGATGAAATTAATGATTCATAATTGCCCTACTCATGGTTTGAATTTATGGATGATCATTCAGAATTTCTATGTCGGGGTTGAATGTTGCTTCTAGAAATCTTTTAGATTCGGCTGCGAGAGGCACTTTTATGGAGATCACTTTAGGAGAAGCTACCAAACTTCTAGATAATATTATGGTTAATTATTCTCAATGGCACACCGAAAGATCTACTAGTAAAAAGGTTCATGCGATAGAAGAAATTAATGTTTTGAGTGGAAAGATAGATGAACTTGTGAAGTTGTTTGCCAATAAGAACGCTCCCGTTGATCCTAATTATATGCCTTTGTCTACTTTGATTGAGAATAATAATGAATCTATGGATGTGAATTTTGTTGGTAGGAATAATTTTGGTAACAACGCGTATAGAGGAAACATTAATCCTAGGATGTATCCTAGTAATTCCTCTAATAATTATGGTAATTCCTACAACAATTCTTATGTAATTTATAATAATATGCCCTCTGAATTTGAATCTAGTATTAAAGAATTTATTAGTTTGCAAAAGAATTTCAATGCTTTGATCGAAGAAAACATTTCTAAGATTGATGAGTTGGCTAGGAACGTGGATAGAATTTCTCTTGATGTTGATTCTTTGAAACTTAGATCTATTCCACCTAAGCATTATATCAATGAGTCTCTCAAAGCCATGAGAATTTCCATTTATGAGTGCAAAGAAAGAACCGCTAGGATGCGTGCTAAAAAAGATTGTTTTTATAAAAGTGTGTTCTTCTAGTTTTCATGATAATAATGATGAAGATCTAAAAGTGATTGATGTGTATCCTATTAAATATTTGTTTTGCAATATGAATCTTGATAATGATGGGACTCGAGAAGAGTTAACTTTATTTAAAAGGCATCCCCATGATTAGGAGTTTTTAGATCTTGATGCAAAAATTGGTAAAATTGGGATTGAAGAGGTCAAAACTTTACATAAGAGTGAACCCACTATTTTGGATTTCAAGGAATTTAATTGTGATAATTGTTCTTTAATAGATTGTATTTCCTTGTTGCAATCTGTGCTAAATTCTCCTCGTGCTTATGGTCAAAATAAAGCTTTTACCAAACATATCATTGATGCTTTAATGCAATCTTATGAAGAAAAGCTTGAATTAGAAGTTTGTATCCCTAGAAAACTTTATGATGAGTGGGAACCTACTACTAAAATTAAGATTAAAGATCATGAATGCTTTGCTTTATGTGATTTGGGAGCTAGTGTTTCCACGATTCCAAAAACCTTGTGTGATCTGTTAGGTTTCCGTGAATTTGATGATTGTTCCTTAAACTTGCATCTTGCGGATTCCACTATTAAGAAACCCATGGGAAGGATTAATGATGTTCTTATTGTTGCAAATACGAATTATGTGCCCGTAGATTTCATTGTTCTTGACATAGATTGCAATCCCACATGTCCTATTATTCTTGGTAGACCTTTCCTTAGAACAATTGGTGCAATTATTGATATGAACGAAGGAAATATTAGATTCCGATTTCCGTTAAGGAAAGGCATGGAACACTTTCCTAGAAATAAAATTAAATTACCTTATGAATCTATTATGAGAGCCACTTATGGATTACATACCAAAGATGACAATGCCTAGATCTATCTTGTTTTTATGCCTAGCTAGGGGCGTTAAACGATAGCGCTTGTTGGGAGGCAACCCAATTTTATTTTTGTTTCTTGATTTTTGGTTCTATTTAGTAATAAATAATTCATCTAGACTATTTTTAGATGTGGTTTTATGATTTTAATTAGTGTTTGTGCCAAATAGAACCTTTGGGAAGACTTGAGGAATGTCTTTGCGATCTTGCTGTAAAAAACAGAAACTTTAGCGCTCATGAGATTTGCTGCCATTTTTTAATGGAGACTGTGATTAAGTTGATTATTTTTGAATATGATTAATAGATACATTCCTCACGTCCAGCAATTTATTTTAAAAAATTTGGGGTTACAGAAGTATTCGAAACCTACAGATTACTACATACTGTTCTGTTTTTGACAGATTCTGTTTTTCGTGTGTTGTTTGCTTATTTTGATGAATCTATGGCTAGTTTCGGAGGTCATGAACCATAGAGAAGTTGGAATACAGTAGGTTTAACACCAAAATAAATAAAGAATGAGTTCATTATAGTAACTTAAGTGGTGGTTTGTTTTCTTTTACTAACGGAGCTCATGAGATTTTCTGTTTAAGTTTTGTGTTGTGAAGTTTTCAAGTTTTGGGTAAAGATTTGATGGATTATGGAACAAGGAGTGGCAAGAGCCTAAGATCGGGGATTCCCATGTCACCCCAAGGTAAAATTCAAGGATAAACAAAAGCCTAAGCTTGGGGGTGCCCCGGAAGGCATCCCCTCTTTCGTCTTCTTCTATCGGTAACTTTACTTGAGGCTATATTTTTATTCACCACATGATATGTGTTTTGCTTGGAGCGTCTTGTATGATTCGAGTCTTTGCTTTTTAGTTTACCACAATCATCCTTGATGTACACACCTTTTGGGAGAGACACACATTAATCTGAATTTATTAGAATACTCTATGTGCTTCACTTATATCTTTTGAGCTAGATAATTTTGCTCTAGTGCTTCACTTATATCTTTTTAGAGCACGGTGGTGGTTTTATTTTATAGAAATTATTGATCTCTCATGCTTCACTTATATTATTTTTAGAGTCCTTTAGAACAGCATGGTAATTTGCTTTGGTTATAAAATTATTCCTAATATGATAGGCATCCAGGATGGGTATAATAAAAACTATCATAAAAACTACATTGAATACTATGAGAAGTTTGATACTTGATGATTGTTTTGGGATATGAAGATGGTGATATTAGAGTCATGCTAGTTGAGTAGTTGTGAATTTTAGAAATACTTGTGTTAAAGTTTGTGATTCTCGTAGCATGCACGTATGGTGAACCATTATGTGATGAAGTTGGAGCATGGTTTATTTATTGATTGTCTTCCTTATGAGTGGCGGTCGGGGACGAGCGATGGTATTTTCCTACCCATCTATCCCCCTAGGATCATGTGAGTAGTACTTTGTTTCGATAACTAATAGATTTTTGCAATAAGTATGTGAGTTCTTTATGACTAATGTTGAATCCATGGATTATACGCACTCTCACCCTTCCATATTTGCTAGCCTCTCTATTACCACGCACTTTTCGCCGGTATCGTACACCCACCATATAACTTCCTCAAAACAGCCACCATACCTACCTATTATGGCATTTCCATAGCCATTCTGAGACATATTGCCATGCAACTTTCCACCGTTCCGTTTATTATGACATGCTCCATCATTGTCATAATGCTTTGCATGATCATGTAGTTGACATCGTATTTGTGGCAAAGCCACCGTTCATAATTCTTTCATACATGTCACTCACGAGTCATTCCACATCCCGGTACACCGCGGGAGGCATTCATATAGAGTCATGTTTTGTTCTAAGTATCGAGTTGTAATCCTTGAGTTGTAAGAAAATAAAAGTGTGATGGTCATCATTATTAGAGCATTGTCCCATGTGAGGAAAGGATGATGGATACTATGATTCCCCCACAAGTCGGGATGAGACTCCGGACGAAAAATTAAAAAAAGAAAGGCCATAAAAAAGGCCCAAAAAAGAGAAATGAGAGAAAAAGAGAGAAGGGACAATGCTACTATCCTTTTACCACACTTGTGCTTCAAAGTAGCACCATGATCTTCATGATAGAGAGTCTCCTATGTTGTCACTTTCAAATACTAGTGGGAATTTTACATTATAGAACTTGGCTAGTATATTCCAATGATGGGCTTCCTCAAATTGCCCTATGTCTTCGTGAGCAAGCAAGTTGTATGCACACCCACTTAGTTTCTTTTTGAGCTTTCATACACTTATAGCTCTAGTGCATCCGTTGCATGGCAATCCCTACTCACTCACATTGATATCTATTGATGGGCATCTCCATAGCCCGTTGATACGCCTAGTTGATGTGAGACTATCTTCTCCCTTTTGTCTTCTCCACAACCACCATTCTATTCCACATATAGTGTTATGTCCATGGCTCACGCTCATATATTGCGTGAAGATTGAAAAAAGTTTGAGAACATCAAAATTATGAAACAATTACTTGGCTTGCCATCGGGGTTGTGCATGATTTAAATACTTTGTGTGGTGAAGATATAGCATAGCCAGACTATATGATTTTGTAGGGATAACTTTCTTTGGCCATGTTATTTTGAGAAAACATGATTGCTTTATTAGTATGCTTGAAGTTTTATTATTTTTATGTCAATATTAAACTTTTGTCTTGAATCTTTCGGATCTGAAGACTCATGCCACAATAAAGAAAATTACATTGAGAATTATGCTAGGTAGCATTCCACATCAAAAATTCTGTTTTTATCATTTACCTACTATAGGACAAGCAGGAATTAAGCTTGAGGATGTTGATACATCTCCTACGTATCTATAATTTTTGATTGTTCCATGCTATTATATTATCTGTTTTGGATGTTTAATGGGCTTTAATTTACACTTTTATATTATTTTTGGGACTAACCTACTAACCAAAGGCCCAGTGCAAATTGTTGTTTTTTTGCCGATTTCAGTGTTTCATAGAAAAGGAATATCAAACGGAATCCAAATGAAATGAAACCTTCGGGAAAGTTATTTTTGAAACAAACGTGATCTAGGAGACTTGGAGTGGTCGTCAAGAAAGAAGTGAGGAGGCCACGAGGCAGGGGCGCGCCCCCACCCTCGTGAGCCCCTCGCAGCTCCACCGACGTACTTCTTCCTCCTATATATATATACCCATATACCCCGAAAACATCCAGGAGCACCACGAAACCCTATTTCCACCACCGCAACCTTCTGTACCCGTGAGATCCCATCTTGGGGCCTGTCGGAGTAATGGGCCACGGGTAGGCTAACCCGAGGCCCAGAACCTTTCAAGACATTGGGGCAGACTGCGCCCCTCAATATGCCAAGGAGAAGAGCCGTCTTCTAGGGGCTGGCTGGAGGAACAGTCGGCTGCCCGTATACGACCGAGTCCTAGAGGCAAGGCCAAGACAAGCCGACTCCTACTCGGCGGCTTCTAGAGAATTCGGCCCCAAGGAGTCGGCCCACGGCACCAGCGAAGCCCGTGCCCTCATCAAGGGGAGCGGGACAGGGAATGGCTACAGTGTAGCCCACCCCCTCCCCCTTTCCAAGGGTTGGCGTGGTCACAGTACGCAATACGGTGGAGATCTCCGCCCGGCAGCACTGTTGCCATGCCATCCCTGACATCATCACATGCAGGCGAAGTCCTCCTCCCGTGACGGCCTGTCGGTATGGCCCAAGGACGACGGGCCCCACCAGTCAGCAAGAGCCCGGAAGACGGCGATGATCCCACCAGTCGGACCCGAGGGAGGTCGCCCCCCAGGAGTCAGCCCACCCCTTCCTCAGGACCCACTCGCCATTAACCAGGCAAGAAGCGGAGTGGCTACAGTAATCGCCCGCCAAGCGGCGGAGCTATAGCCACAACCCCCTGACCAAGCCTGCGTCATTAGAGATGCGGCAACAGTGATCCACAGCCAGCAGGACCTGTGAGCGGCGAAGGCGGCCTGTCGGCTCCGTACTAGACCAATCGGTGGGGCCCACCAGGCGGCGGGCCCCAGCAGTCAGCGGAGAAGCCGGCGGCCGAAGAGACTGACAGCCGGGCCCTACACCCGGACGGATTACCATTGTACCCCTGGGGGGTAGGCCTATATAAACCCCCAGGGCACCCACGCAAAGGGTTCCCAACCTGTTAGAATTAGACCAGATCATAGAGGAAGGAGAGAGCTAGCCCTGCCTTCTCCTACCTCTAGCATACAGCTCAAGCAGCGCCTTTGTATTCACTTGTGCCTTACTGATCATGCGGAGACCCCGCAGAGCAGTAGTAGGGGTGTTATCTCCTAGGAGAGCCCCGAACCTGGGTAAAGTACGCCAGCGTTCGTGTCTACGCCTCATCCCGCTTCTGGGCACCGGCGACGTTCTACTCGTTCCCACCATGATAAGCCATCCCTTGACATATGTCGCACCCAACCCCCAACATTTGGCGCCCACCATGGGGAGAGGTGCATCGTTGTCCGGAGACCTGTTCTGGACGGGAACCCTTTTCTCCCTGGCGAGGGCAGCTAGCTCAGCACGCCAGACGGAGTCTTTGCTGATGCGCTGCATGGCGCGGAAGTCGCCAGCGCGGCAAGTTGCCTCGCTGATCTCATTGGCGAGGTTCACCTCTCTGGCGAGCCCGCGTCCTACGCAGGCACAGACGGCCCCGAGAGCCTCCTCACGGCCCTCCTTGATCAACTCCACGTCGCCAGCGAGCCAGTTGTGGACCTGGAGTCTGTAGGCTCCACCGACACAATGTTGGTTGACTCCGACACTGCATCGCTCGACGCGTTCCCCACCAATGTGGTGGTCTATGACGAGCCGCTCCCTCGCGCAGAGAGCGGCGGAAGCACCGTCACAGAAGTGCTTGTCATCGGTCACGGCGAGCACTCCAGCGAAGGTGCTTGCGACCCCCTCGACACGGCACTGCAAGACCTGACAGCGCCCATCCCAGAAGACACCGACGCCGAGATGCTGGAGGCACGCCGCATCCAGCTCATCGAGGGTGCCAAGAGGCTTGCTAGCATGAGACGCCTGTCGGAAGCCTATCAGCGTGAGATGGACCGCGCTATGGGTGGCACGCCGGCTCCAGCTGGGCCTAGCCGCCATGGCACGATCCAGCAGCGCGGCGTGGCCATCGCCAACCTGTTCGGGGCAGATCGCCCCGTCTACGCCACGCCTACGAAAAACATCCGAGCTGCCCAGGCGGCAGCAGAAGAACTGGACAAATTCGAGGGCGAGGAACGTCGCCAGATGGCGGAGCGTGTCCAGCGGCTCCTTGACACAGCTGCCGAGAAGCACGAGGCCAGCTGCCGCACTGAGGCGCCGCAACGGCGCAATGACGATCTGCATCCCCGCCGAGACCAAGGCGCGACCTCTCGGACGCCGACTGGTGACGTCCGCGGGAGAAGAGACAAGGAGCCGACTGCTAGTCGCAGATGGACTCGCGTCACCATTGAGCGCGACCAAGACGGCCGCCCGACAGGAGTGGAACGACGGGATGACTGTCCGCCTCCTCACCCTCGGAGGGAAAGGCGCGTCACCCCGCCACCTGTTGAGCACCCGACACTCGGCGACCACCTTGGCCGTCGAGAGGGAGTCGGAGAGAACGATGCCCGCCACTGATGTTTTTTGGTTTTCTAAGGTTATGGCACTTTTAAACTATTTGTGTGTTTTCAGCACAAGTCTCGCAGTGCAACGCCGAACACCTTTAGAGATTCGGCAAAAACATTCTCGGATATTGCTATATATGCATCAGTTTTGAATTGTGTCTTCAATCAATAGTTGGGTTGCCCGGCTCCTGCACTTGCTTCCTACGTTCCGCTTTGTTCGGCTAGGTGTGCAAAGGAAGAACCACTGCGATTGTGCTTCCGGCTCACATGGTTAAGCACCTCAGTGGAGAAAGCCAAAAACTGGCTGTCACAATAAGCGGCAACTGGTCAGCGATCCGATGACTGTGTCAAATGATGGACCATTCATAACATTGGTCGAAGTGTTTACGGCTTGACCTCGACAGTCACCGAACACTACTGGGGACTAGTAACTGGCCTCCCAAACTAAATCCTCAATATTTTGCTCTTACATTAGAGCTGAGGTTTCATGATCATGCTTAGCATGACAACCCAAAGAAAGGAACTGATAGCGGGACTATTTTCTTTGGAAGACATTTCTTATGTTAAACAGTAATATAACATATCTCTCTGCGTACCTTTGTTTATAAAACCGTATGGCCAGATTGCCTTGTTTGTCATAAATCTTTGCCCTCATAAAGGCTTTATAAAGTAGGATAAACACTCCTCGGCTACTGGCCGAGGAGGTGGAAGCCGATGGTCGGTCAACAAAGTTTTGTACAATGCGGATCCTAGCATTAATGACGTAAAGTACTTGGATACATAGAGTCATTACACATAATATGTGATTTTAGTATGGATATCAATCCTTAATTCGGCCACCCATGCCCGCATTAAGGCTCGGGGGCTACTGGGCTTCGGGCTTATTATTTACAAATATTAAAGGGGCACATCGATCCCATGATCTGGTGTTGCCACCCGACCAGTGTCTCAGGGGCTACTGCATTGCCTGTTCAATGCAGAAAATTTTAAGTGCAATACAGTTTCCGACGAGATTTTGATCCTCAGGTTGGCCGGCCGCACCCAACCTGAGTCTCGAGGACTGAGCACGCCGCTTTTTGTGTCCCGAAGTATTCTGCCGAGCTAGGACTAGATCCTCAGGCTGATTTTGCAAATCAACCTGAGTCTCAGCGGCTACTGGGATCAGCGGTCTTACGTCATCCTTCATGTGCATCTTGGGTTTTAGACCGATACACACCTTGAGGGCTACTGACTATATATCTCGGCAGAGAATAAATTGCACCAATCAAAAATATTGACAAAAAATCGGCCCACAGTCGGGGTGGTGCACCACCTCGGAAGCAGTCCGGTATAAAGCTCGGGCGCTAGTGGCTGGCTCCATAGACGGCATTTCCAGCATTAATCTCGGCTAAACTCCTTCAACTCTTTTGGACCAAGATGATCTATGACATCTTGGATATAGTCCGGCGTTGGAGCTTGGACACAGTCCGGCATTGGAGCTCGGATATATTTCGGCGTTAGAGCTCGGAAGCAGTCCGGCATTGGTTCTCGGCTGCAAAAGATACCTCGAATGCAGTCCGGCGTTAGAGCTTGGACACAAGAGAACACTGCCTCCCGGGAACGACTTCAAACCCGAGGTGTGGCATAAAATTAGCAAGGCATTGATAAAAGCCGGAAACTTAAAGGGGCTCCTTGGATACCTGACGTGTAAACTCGTCGAATGCATTTCGGCGATCCTCAAGATCGAAGATGAGAAGATTTGTTGAACCAGTTTTCAAGACCGACGACCGAAGATGAAGAACAGTTCGGAAGAATCGAGGAGCATCCCTGACTTGAAGACCGGTTCAGGGGGCTACTGACAGTGTCCTGGGCTAGGGGGTACTCACCACGTCATCTCTCGATCTGTTAGATTGGACCGAGGACCCCCATGGCTGTATACTCATGGGCCAGTTCGGACAGCTGCCACATACAAGGAAGATTCCACAAGACTTGGCGATCAAGACAAGGACTCCTCCCCACCGGCGTATTCGGCTAGGACTCATGTTATCCTAGGCATCTAGTGCATTATATAAACTGAGGCCAGGCTAGTCAATAGATCATATACAACATACAATCATACCGTAGGCTAGCTTCTAGGGTTTAGCCTCTCCGATCTTGTGGTAGATCTACTCTTGTACTACCCATATCATCAATATTAATCAAGCAGGACGTAGGGTTTTACCTCCATCAAGAGGGCCCGAACCTAGGTAAAACATCGTGTCCCCTGCCTCCTGTTACCATCCGTTCTAGACGCACAGTTCGGGACCCCCTACCCGAGATCCGCCGGTTTTGACACTGACAACCAGCATGGCCGATGATAAGCATAGCAGACGGCAACGACAGCAAGAAGTGAATGTAGTAACATCCGAGACCCTCGAGTTCATGCATTGGTCCGAGAAGCCCATCAACTGGAGCAGAGCCGACCACCCAGAGGTGATGCCCAACCCTGGCTCCTATGCCCTGGTTTTGGATGCCACCTTTGCCACGGACAAGCGAGCTGCTTGTTTCTCCCGAGTTCTAATATATGGCGGTAGCAGCATCAACATCCTGTACAAAGATACCATGGAGAAGTTAGGAATCAAACAAAGACAGCTTCAGTCCAGCCGGACTGTATTCCATGGCATAGTTCCTAGCCTTTCCAGCTCACCAATCGGCAAGATCTAGATAGACGTCCTCTTTGGAGACAAAGAGCACTTCCGCTGAGAGCCAGTCTGGTTCAAAGTGGTGGACCTCAAGAGCCCATACCATGCGTTACTTGGCCAACCTGCTCTGGCCAAGTTTATGGCAGTCCCCCACTATGCCTACCTCAAGATGAAGATGTCGAGTTCCAAGGGTATTCTGACCATAGCCGGCGACTACAAGAAGTCATCCGCCTGTGCAGCTGAGAGCAGTCGGCTGGCCGAGTGCCTCATGATCGCAGCTGAGACGCAGCTCCTTGACCGGGTTGTGGCGATGGCAGGCAAGCGGCCGGAGATGTCGCCCGATCCCAAGGGGTCGGAAGCTGAGGGCTCGTTCAAGCCGGCCAAAGAGACAAAGAGGATTCCCTTGGACCCGGAGCACCCGGAGAGGTACGCTGTCATAGGTGCAAACCTCGACAGCAAATAGGAAGGCGAGCCCGTCGATTTCCTCCGTGAGAATCGGGACATCTTTGCATGGTCCCCCAAAGACATGCTGGGTGTCCCTACGGATTTCGCCGAGCACAAGTTACATGTCCGGACTGATGCCAAACCAGTCAGGCAGCCCCTACGCCGCATGTCAGAAGAGAAGAGAAGAGTCGTTGGAGAAGAAATAGCCCGGCTGCTACCAGCCGGCTTCATCATGGAGGTGTTCTTTCCAGAGTGGCTGGCCAACCCAGTCCTTGTGCTGAAGAAAAACAAGCAGTGGCGCATGTGTATTGATTACACCAGCCTCAACAAAGCATGCCCCAAAGACCCGTTCGCTTTGCCGAGAATCGACCAAGTGATAGACTCCACAGCCGAATGCGAGTTGTTGAGTTTTTTGGATGCATATTCAGGATATCACCGGATCAAGCTGAACCCGGCCGATAGGTTGAAGACTGCCTTCATCACACCGTTTGGAGCCTTCTGCTACTTAACCATGACGTTCGGCTTGAGGAATGTCGGCGCCACGTTTCAACGTTGCATGCAGAAGTGCCTCCTCAAGCAACTCGGCAGAAACGCCCACGTCTATGTGGACGATGTGGTGGTGAAGACGGAGAAGCATGGAACGCTGCTAGAAGACCTCACGGAGACCTTTGAGAACCTACGCCGGTTTAAAATCAAGCTCAACCCAGAGAAATGCGTGTTTGGAGTACCAGCCGGCCAGCTTCTTGGATTCCTGGTCTCAGGACGCGGCATAGAGTGCAACCCTGTGAAGATTAAGGCCATCGAGAGGATGGGAGTACCCACCCGACTGCTGGATGTGCAGAAGTTCACTGGTTGTTTGGCATCCATCAGCCGATTCATCAGTCGGCTGGGCGAGAAGACCCTTCCCCTGTACCAGCTCATGAAGAAGACCACCTTTTTATAATGGAACGACAAGGAGGATGAAGCTTTTCTCCAGCTCAAAAAGATGTTGACTACTCCACCTATTATGGCGGCTCAGACTCCTAAGGAGCCCATGCTCCTCTACATCGCCGCCACCAGCCGAGTGGTCAGCACAGTCATCATGGTAGAGCGCAAGGAGGAAGGCAAGGCACTACCAGTCCAGAGACCGATATATTATTTGAGTGAAGTACTGTCGACCTCCAAGCAAAACTACCCCTACTACCAGAAGATGTGCTACGGCGTGCACTTTGCCGCCAAGAGATTGAAGCCGTATTTTCAAGAGCACCCAATCACTGTGGTCTGCACCGCTCCACTGGCTGAGATCATTGGAAGCCGAGATGCTTCGGGCCGAGTGGCCAAATGGGCCATAGATTTGGCCCCCCACACCATCTACTACCAGCATCGCACCGCTATCAAGTCACAAGCGCCGGCTGACTTCCTCGTCGACTGGGCCGAGACCCAGTACCTGCCGCCAGCGCCCGACTCTACCCATTGGCAAATGCATTTTGATGGTTCCAAGATGCGCACTGACTTGGGAGCCGGCATCGTCCTCACCTCTCCCAAAGGCGACAAGCTCAAATATGTGCTGCAAATCCATTTTGCCGCCTCCAACAACGTCGCTGAATACGAGGCACTCATTCACGGGCGCTGGCTTGCCAAAGAGCTCGACATTCGCCGGATCCTGTGCTATGGTGACTCTGACTTGGTGGTCCAGCAGTCGTCAGGCGACTGGGACGCTAAATATGCAAACATGGCGAGCTACCGCTTCCTCTTGCAGCAACTCAGTGGATATTTTGAAGGGTGCGAGTTTCTCCATGTGCCAAGAAACGACAATGAGCAAATAGATGCCCTGGCACGAATCGGCTCCACCCGTCAAGCAATACCGACCGGCGTCGCCCTTCAACGCCTCCTCAAGCCGTGTGTCAAGCCATCACCAGAGTCAGATTCTATCTTCGTGTCGGCTCCTCCTGAAGCAGTCGGATCTGACATGAAAGCTCCAGCGGACGGCACAGGAATTCTGACAGGCGTCCCGAGGGCCGCGGCAGTCGCACTCGGCCCGGGGGCAACAGCCAGCCCGGAGACTTCAGAGCTCGGCCCGGGGACTGCACCAATTGGCCCGGGGACTGCAACGGCCAGCCCGGAGACTTCAGAGCTCGGCCCGGGGACTGCACCAATCGGCCTGGGGACTTCATCGACCCAGCAGGCAGCTGCCGACTCCAACCCGCTGCCTCCCGGCCCAACCGCCCTCGTCCAAGTTGCAACCCTGACAGTCGAAGAAATCACAGCACCTTCATGGGCCCAGCCCATCCTCAATTTCCTGGTGAACAAAGAGCTACCGACTGATGAGATCTCAGCCCGGCAAGTGCAACGCCGGGCAGTAGCCTACACCATAGTCAATAGAGAGCTTGTGAGGCGTAGTGTCACTGGTGTCTACCAGCATTGCGTGGAGCCGGAGCAAGGCCAAGTGATTCTCAAAGACATCCATCAAGGAGAGTGTGGCCACCACGTGGCTTCAAGAGCACTTGTCGCCAAATCCTTCTGCCACAATTTTTCTGGTCGGCTGCTCTAGAAGACGCCAAGAGCTTGGTCTAGAAATGCAAAGGGTGCCAGAAGTTCTGTTCAAAGCCTCATCAGCCGGCTTCTGCACTCAAGACCATTCCCATAGCCTTGCCCTTTGCTGTCTGGGGCCTGGATATGGTGGGACCATTCAAGACGGCAAGGGGTGGCTTGACTCATCTGCTTGTCGTGGTGGACAAGTTCACCAAATGGATAGAAGGAAAACCAATCAAGAAATTGAATGGTCCGACTGCTGTCACTTTCATCTCCAACATCACTTTCCGGTATGGCATACCGCACAGCATCATCACCGAAAACGGAACGAATTTCGCCAAGGGTGCCTTGGCCAATTTCTGCGTGACGCAGGGCATCCGAATGGACTTAGCGTCCGTCACTCATCCGCAGTCAAACGGCCAGGTGGAGCGAGCAAACGGCATTATTTTGTCCGGCATCAAGCCCCGACTGGTCGAGCCTTCGGAACGGTCGGCCGGCTGCTGGCTTGACGAGCTGCCGGCCGTCCTCTGGAGTCTGCGTACAACTCTGAACAAGTCAACCGGCTTCACACCTTTCTTCCTCGTCTACGGTGCCGAAGCCGTCATCCCAATGGACATAAAATTCGACTCCCCTCGAGTCACCATGTACACAGAAGAGGGGGCAGAAGAAGCACAACAAGACGGCGTCGATCTGCTGGAAGAGGGCCGGCTGCTGGCACTCAGCCGGTCCAGCATCTACCACCAGAGCCTGCGCCGTTACTACAACTGGAAGGTCAAGCCGAGATCTTTCCAAGAAGGAGACCTTGTGCTCCGGCTGATCCAGCGAATAGCCGGCCAGCACAAGCTCTCAGCGCCTTGGGAAGGCCCCTTCATCATCAGCAAAGTGTTGGGCAACGACTCCTACTACTTGATCGACGCTCAGAAGCGTCGAGCACGCATGAGGGGCGACTCCAGCAAGGAGACGGAGCGTCCATGGAATGCAAAGCTCCTTCGAAGATTTTACAATTGATGCAGTATGTACCACGCTACCTTTTGTATTAAAATACGAAGACTTCGGGTCCCCCGAGAAGAGCTCGGGGACTGCCCTCTTTTATCTACATGATAAGAATTATGCCTATGAGTATGTCATTTTTTGTTATGTCGTCGGGCACTAGGTTCGACTAGTCGGCCCGGGGACTTGCCGTCTTGTACTATGCAATGCTTCCTGCGGCCGGACAAGTAATGTGTGGCACTTAAGCCGTCTCCTACCAGAAGCCGCAGCTCGCAGAGCGACTGCATGGTGGGCAGGAGCAAGCTAGAAAGGGTGCCCACGTAAAAAATGGCTAAGGACACAAAGCATGTGCATAGTCTAAGCCGGCTTCCAGCCTTTTACGACCGACTGTTGAGCAGCCGACCCGCTGTTTTCTATTCAACTCGCTAAAGAGCTCTAAACGGCTAAGTACTTGCCTTCCCAAAAGTAGCTAAGTATTTGACCCAGCAACAGTCCGCAGAGCGGCTGTTTGGCTGGCAAGACGGCAACCAAGGGAAGGCGGCAAAGGAAAAAGCCAAAGAGCAATAAGCGAGAAAAGATAGAACTCGGAATAATATTTACATAGTAAAGGCCCTTGGCCGATCTTCAACTAAAGTTCAAGATACACCCGGTGGGTGGAATTGTGCAAAAAATAACAAGTTCATCAAGACTGACATACAGGTGAAGTAAAAGATAAAATGGCGGCCTAGGAAGCGGCAGAAGGGCTCGGAGGAGTCGGCGGTGCCAGTTGCCGGAGCGGCCGGCTGGTCGGTCTCCGCTTGGTCGCCTCCGGCGGCAGCTAGCTCAGTTGGGCGCGGCTCGTTGCTAGAGGTGCGGTCGAGCTGAGGCTGGCCGTCCGCTCCGACCTCTGGCGCCTCCTCTTCGCCTCCCTCCTCCGCCTCGCCTTCTCCCTCGCCGCTGGAGTCGATCACCTCCGCCGAGTCTTCGCCGTCTTCCGGGTTTAACCCGAACCATTCCAGTGCCGCCTCGGTCCTGTCTTCAACCCGGTCCGGGACGAAGACGCTGGTGTCGGTGTACTTGCGATCGACGCTGCACGCTTAACGAGATCGTCTTCCATGACCGCTAACTCCTCCTGAGCCTCCAGCCGGAACGTGGCTAGCTGGGCCAGACTCAGCCCAGGGTACCACGCCTTGATGAACTCCAAGGCCCGGCGTGCTCCAGCCCGGGCCGAAGAACCCTTCAAGGCCTCAAGACGGCCAGCCGCTACCTCCAGCCAGTCGGCAGTCCGACTTAAAGTATGCGGTGCCGGCATGCCTGGCCACAGGGCGGCGATCGCCTGGGCGCTGACACGCTGAAGCTGGCGCAGCATCCGGTCGGCCGGCCGAAGGTGGGCCTCGATGCTCAGGATCTTCTCATTAAGGGTCCGGGGGTCGTTGGCAGCGATCTGCGCACCGTCCGCTCTCCGTCCTTCACGATCAGCCTCGATGGCCTGGTTGGCGGCGTTCGAGTGGTCGGGGAAGAAGACTCCCGAGACAGAAGCGAAGAACAAAATTAAAGGCTAGAAGCCGGCTCGACCAACAGCCGGCAGCTTAAGGAAGAAAAACAAAAGAGGGGAGGCTCACCATCAATGATATCCTCGATCTCGTGGAAGCCGGAAGTCAGTATCGCCTCCTTATTAGTCCAGGAGGAGCGTTCGGCCGCAAACTCAGCAAGGAGGAAGGTCTCCCTGTCCTCCGCCTCCTTCCGTGTCTTCTGGAGGAGCTCCTTCTGCTCTGCCAGTTGCGTGGCCAGCCGGTTGCGCTCTTCAGCCAGCTTGCCGCACTCCTCCTCCTTAGCGCACAGCACGGTATTGGCTTCGCCCAGCTGCTGCTGCAAGGTGGCGTTGGCTTCTGCGGAAGAAAAAAGAAAGCAAGGTGTTAGTCGCCAAACAAAGAAGAACAGCCATCGGGGAGATCTGGCCCGACTGCTCAGCAGTCGGCCCGAATCTCGGGGACTACAGCCCGCGGGTGCGCCAACGCGCCCCCGCAGAGAAAGAAGAGGACTTACTCCGGCTTTCCGACAAGTCGGCGGTCCGCTGAGCCAGCTCCTGGACGTTGGAGTTGAAGGCGGTCACGCGAAGATTGTGGTAGTCCTGTGACAAAAAAATTCGGATAAATGTTAGTGCTTGGAACTCGCCGATTAGAGTTCTGAGCCACCTACTCACCAGCCAACCCGGAACTCGGGGACTACACCCAGTGGGTGCGCTGGCGCGCCCCCACCAAGAATCACAAGAAACAGGAACAAGGAAGAAGGAAACGTACCCGGATGGCCTCTCGTGACGCCAGATGTGCCTTGTTGGAGTTCCTGATGGCTTCTCCCTCGGCTGGATCTTGGCTTGTACGTCCAAAAGCGCCCGGTTCAATGGGCCCGTCCTGCCTCCCCGCACCCACCCAGTGGGCGTGGCGCTCGTCGCCTTGGTGTCGGGGATCAAGGAGCTCGGGGCGCCAGTCTTCAGGGGGCGTGGCGCCGAGGCTGCCTTCGCAAGACAGCGGCGTGTCGGTGTGCCGACCTCGAGAGCAAGGACCGTTGCCACCTCGTCTTCAGTTGGCGGCACCGGCGGGTCCGTCGGCTGCCCTCCTGGCGCGCTCCCGGACAGCAGCGGTGGCGGCACGATTACGTCCGGTGTGGTGGTGTCGCCGCCATCCCTCTCCATGATCGGGTTCTCGTCGCTGACTTCCCAAGTCTGCTCCGTGAACTCCGGTGGTGGCAGCGCAGAGTTTAGAGGGACGACGAACACCGCCGACTGGCGGTGTGCGGCTTCTTCAACACGCTTCTTCTCCGCGTCGGTGGCCTCGACTTGCACCAGCTTCTTCAGGGCAGCCGCCTCCGCCTTCGGCTTCCGCCTTCTTCAGGCGGGCGGCTTCCCACGTGTTCCGCTCCGTCGCCTCTTGGAGATCGGCGGCCGGATCAATCCGCCGGGTGGTGGAGGAGGTCTCCGCCGACTTCATGATGGAGTCGGCGGGCAACATCTCGAGAGAGAGCGAGGCCCTAAAGTCAAGAATGTAAAGCAAAGCAATTTCAGATAGAGTCAACGAAGAAAAATTGAAGGCGCAAAGGAAGGTAGCACTTACGCAGAAACCGGCTGCGGCGTCTTCACCTCCTTGCGGAAGCGGTTGGCCTTCGCGGCCGATTCGTCCCGCTTGGTCACCACGGCCGAGCCCTTGGGCTTCTTTGGCCGGCTGCCGAACAAGCTCGGCCCGGCCCGACGCTTCTTAGCACCGCCTTGGGCGTCCGGCGCGGCAAACGAGCTCGCGCCCGGCTAGCCGACTCCTGGCTGGTGGCGCGGGGAGACTTCCCTCGCGTCGTCATCAGGCCAATCCTCGAAGCTGGCTCCAAGCCTCGGGCCGCCTGCTTCACTGCCTCCTCCCTCGGCGTCGTCCTCCAAGGCCGTCGTCCCCAAGTCAGGGTCGTCATCATCGCTCTCCGCCCGGCCGAGGAGGAATTCGCGGTTCGGCCCCGCGGTGCCGGCTACTGGCTGGAGGAGGGGGCTCTGTTCAAAGGCTGACTGGTTAGGCTGGACAAGACGGACTCGGCAACAAAGAATCAAAGAAAAAAGAAAAAGAAGACAACTTACAAGAGGCGAAGGGTTGGCGCGTGAGTACGGTTCCTTGCCGAACTATCACTCTTCCATGAGCTCGCAGTTCGCGAGATAGTTCACCATGTAGGCTCTTCTTGGTGCACAGCCGACTCGGGTCTCGATGCCCGCTCATCTGGAAAATCATGTGGGGGCGGCTCTAGAGCAGGAGCACTCAGCGCGCCATGAAGGCGGCCAGCAAATCAAGCCCGGTCAGGCCCTCTGACTGCGTCAGCATCAGGAGTCGCACGATGGCGGCGGCTCCAGCAGGCGTCAGCGTCCTGGCCCGGTATGACCAGTTGGGCTACCTTCCAGCTGGCGGGCCGGCTGTGTAAGCCGGCAAGTTGACCCAGTCGCCCTCCGCGAAGACGCTCTTCATGTAGAAGTACGACCGCTGCCACATCTTCACCGACTTTATCAGCGTGATGGGGGAAACGGGTTGTCGGCCCTCGACCTCCGCACCGCGATGAACGCGCCGCACTGGGCCGACACGCCTGCGACATGGGTGCCAAGCTTGGAGTAGAAGAACTCCCCCCAGATCTCGATGGTGGGGAGGACACCGAGGAAGCCTTCGCACAAGGTGACGAAGGTGGACAGCAGCACCACCGTGTTGGGGGTGAGGTGGTGCGGCTGGAGACCGTAGAATTCAAGGAAGGAGTGGAAGAAGCCGCTCGCCGGCAAGCCGAGGTTGCGCAGGCAGTGCAAGCGGAAGACGACCCGCTCGCCCTCCTCCGGCGATGGTGAAATTTCCCTCCTCAGCGCGAGGCGGACCCTCACGTGGTCCTCACTAGGGAGCCACCGATGTGTTCATCTGGTGGAGGAAGCCGATGTGGTCATCATGGACCTCGGAGCCATCCCATGCTCCAGAGCGCACAGCGGGGGGGCGTGGCGGTGGAGGAGGAGCTCATCGGGAATGAATCACCGCAGCGCTCAGCGTAGCTTGGGGCGTAGCTTGGCATATGTCGCACCCAACCCCCGACAGGGCCTTTTCTGGAGCTCCACCGGAGGGGCAACCGATCACGGAGGGCTTCTACATCAACACCCTAGCCTCTCCGATGATGTGTGAGTAGTTTACCACAGACCTTCGGGTCCATAGTTATTAGCTAGATGGCTTCTTCTCTCTCTTTGGATCTCAATACAAAGTTCTCCTCGATTCTCTTGGAGATATATTCGATGTAATTCTTTTGGCGGTGTGTTTGTCGAGATCTGATGAATTGTGGGTTTATGATCAAGATTTTCTATGAACAATATTTGATTCTTCTCTGAATTCTTTTATGCATGATTTAAATATCTTTGCAAGCCTCTTAGAATTATCAGTTTGGTTTGGCCTACTAGATTGATCTTTATTGCAATCGGGGAAGTGCTTAGCTTTGGGTTCAATCTTGTGGCGTCCTTTCCTAGTGACAGCAGGGGCAGCAAGGCACGTATTGTACTGTTGCCACCAAGGATAAAAGATGGGGTTTATATCATATTGCTTGAGTTTATCCCTCTACATCATGTCATCTTGCCTAATGTGTTACTCTATTCTTATGAACTTAATACTCTAGATGCATGCTGGATAGCGGTCGATGTGTGGAGTAATAGTAGTAGATGCAGAATCATTTCGGTCTACTTGTCGCGGACGTGATGCCAATATACATGATCATGCCTAGATATTCTCATAATTATGCACTTTTCTATCAATTGCTTGACAGTAATTTGTTCACCCACCGTAACACTTATGCTATTTTGAGAGAAGCCACTAGTGAAACCTATGGCCCCCGGGTCTATCTTCCATCATATTATTTTCATATCAACTTGCTATTTCTATAACCGTTTATTTTGCAATCTTTATTTTCCAATCTATATCATAGAAATACCAAAAATATTTATCTTATTATATCTATCAGATCTCACTTTCGTAAGTGGCCGTGAAGGGATTGACAACCCCTTTATCGCGTTGGTTGTGAGGTTCTTGTTTGTTGTGCAGGTACTAGGTGACTTGTGTGTTACCTCCTACTGGATTGATACCTTGGTTCTCAAAAACTGAGGGAAATACTTACGCTACTGTGCTGCATCACCCTTTCCTCTTCAATGGAAAACCAACGCATGCTCAAGAGGTAGCAAGAAGGATTTCTGGCGCCGTTGCCGGGGAGGTTTACACCAAGTCAAGTCAAGATTTGATCTCGCGCCAACGTGCGGATTTCTGGCGCCGTTCCGGGGAGGTTGAAGGAAATATGCCCTAGAGGCAATAATAAAGTTATTATTTATTTCCTTATTTCATGGTAAATGTTTATTATTCATGCTAGAATTGTATTAACCGGAAACACAATACATGTGTGAATACATAGACAAACATAGTGTCACTAGTGTGCCTCCACTTGACTAGCTCGTTAATCAAAGATGGTTAAGTTTCCTAACCATAGACATGAGTTTTAATTTGATTAACGGGATCACATCATTAGGAGAATGATGTGATTGACTTGACCCATTCCGTTAGCTTAGCACAATGATCGTTTAGTTTGTTGCTACTACTTTCTTCATGACTTATACATGTTCCTATGACTATGAGATTATGTAACTTCCGTTTACCGGAGGAACACTTTGTGTGCTACCAAACGTCACAACGTAACTGGGTGATTATAAAGGTGCTCTACAGGTGTCTCCAAAGGTACTTGTTGGGTTGGCGTATTTCGAGATTAGGATTTGTCACTCCGATTGTCGGAGAGGTATCTCTGGCCCCACTCGGTAATACACATCACTTAAGCCTTGCAAGCATTGCAACTAATGAGTTAGTTGCGGGATGATGTATTACGGAACGATTAAAGAGACTTGCCAGTAACGAGATTGAACTAGGTATTGAGATACCGATGATCAAATCTCGGGCAAGTAACATACCGATGACAAAGGGAACAACGTATGTTGTTATGCGGTTTGACCAATAAAGATCTTCGTAGAATATATATAGGAGCCAATATGAGCATCCAAGTTCCGCTATTGGTTATTGACCGGAGACGTGTCTCGGTCATGTATACATAGTTCTCGAACCCGTAGGTTCCGCACGCTTAAAGTTCGATGACGGTTATATTATGAGTTTATGTGTTTTAATGTACCGAAGGTAGTTGAGAGTCCCGGATGAGATCGGGGACATGACGAAGAGTCTCGAAATGATTGAGACGTAAAGATCGATATATTGGAAGACTATATGCGGACATCGGAAAGGTTCCGAGTGGTTCGTGTATTTTTCGGAGTACCGGGGAGTTATGGGAATACGGGGGAAGAAGTATATGGGCCTTATTGGGCTTTAGCGGAGAGAGAGAGGCAGGCCGCCCCCCCCCCCAATGACTAGTCCGAGTTGGACTAGGGGGAGGGGCGGCGCCCCCTCCATCCTTCTCTTCCCTCTTCCCCTTCCTTGTCTCCTACTCCTACTACTTGGAAAGGGGAGGAATCCTACTCCCGGTGGGACTAGGACTCCTCCAGGGCGCACCATAGGGGCCGGCCCTCTCCCCCTCCTCCACTCCTTTGTATAGGTGGCCAAGGGGCACCCCATAGACACAACAATTGATCGTTTGATCTTTTAGCCGTGTGCGGTGCCCCCCTCCACCATAGTCCACCTCAATAATACTATAGCAGTGCTTAGGCGAAGCCTTGCGTCGGTAGAACATCATCATCGTCACCATGTTGTCTTTCTGACGAAACTCTCCCTCAACACTCAACTGGATCGGAGTTCGAGGGACGTCATCGGGCGGAACGTGTGCTGAACTCGGAGGTGCCGTGCGTTCGGTACTTGATCGGTCGGATCGTGAAGACGTACGACTACATCAACCGCGTTGTGATAACGCTTCTGCTTTCGGTCTGCGAGGGTACGTAGACACACTCTCCCCTCTCGTTGCTATGCATCACCATGATCTTGCGTGTGCGTAGGAAATTTTTGAAATTACTACATTCCCCAACAGTGGTATCAGAGCCAGGTTTTATGCGTAGATGTCATATGCACGAGTAGAACACAAGTGAGTTGTGGGCGATATAAGTCATATTGCTTACCAGCATGTCATACTTTGGTTCGGCGGTATTGTTGGATGAAGCGGCCCGGACCGATATTACGCGTACGCTTACGCGAGACTGGTTCTACCGACGTGCTTTGCACACAGGTGGCTGGCGGGTGTTAGTTTCTCCAACTTTAGTTGAACCGAGTGTGGCTACGCCCGGTCCTTGCGAAGGTTAAAACAGCACCAACTTGACAAACTATTGTGGTTTTGATGCATAGGTAGGAATGGTTCTTGCTAAGCCCAGTAGCAGCCACGTAAAACTTGCAACAACAAAGTAGAGGACGTGTAAGTTGTTTTTGCAGGGCATGTTGTGATGTGATATGGCCAAGACATGATGCTAAATTTTATTGTATGAGATGATCATGTTTTGTAACCGAGTTATCGGCAACTGGCAGGAGCCATATGGTTGTCGCTTTATTGTATGCAATGCAATCGCCTAGTAATGCTTTACTTTATCACTAAGCGGTAGTGGTAGTCGTAGAAGCATAAGATTGGCGAGACGACAATGATTCTACGATGGAGATCAAGGTGTCGCGCCGGTGACGATGGTGATCATGACGGTGCTTCGGAGATGGAGATCACAAGCACAAGATGATGATGGCCATATCATATCACTTATATTGATTGCATGTGATGTTTATCTTTTATGCATCTTATCTTGCTTTGATTGATGGTAGCATTATAAGATGATCTCTCACTAAATTTCAAGATAAAAGTGTTCTCCCTGAGTATGCGCCGTTGCCAAAGTTCGTCGTGCCCAGACACCACGTGATGATCAGGTGTGATAAGCTCTACGTCCATCTATAATGGGTGCAAGCCAGTTTTGCACACACAGAAATACTCGGGTTAAACTTGACAAGCCTAGCATATGCAGATATGACCTCGGAACACTGGAGACCGAAAGGTCGAGCGTGAATCATATAGTAGATAAGATCAACATAATGTTGTTCACCATTGAAAACTACTCCATTTCACGTGATGATCGGTTATGGTTTAGTTGATATGGATCACGTGATCACTTAGATGATTAGAGGGATGTCTATCTAAGTGGGAGTTCTTAAGTAATATGATTAATTGAACTTTAATTTATCGTGAACTTAGTCCTGGTAGTATTTGCATATCTATGTTGTAGATCAATAGCTCGCGTTATTGCTTCCCTATGTTTTATATGTGTTCCTAGAGAAAACTAAGTTGAAAGATGATAGTAGCAATGATGCGGACTAGGTCCGTGATCTGAGGTTTATCCTCATTGTTGCACAGAAGAATTATGTCCTTGATGCACCGCTAGGTGACTGACCTATTGCAGGAGCAGATGCAGACGTTATGAACGTTTGGCTAGCTCAATATGATGACTACTTGATAGTTTAGTGCACCATGCTTAACAGCTTAGAATCGGGACTTCAAAGACGTTTTGAACGTTATGGATAATATGAGATGTTCTAGGAGTTGAAGTTAATATTTGAAGCAAATACCCGAGTTGAGAGATATGAAATCTCCAACAAGTTCTATAGCTAAAAGATGGAGGAGAATGGCTCAAGCAGTGAGCATGTGTTCAGATTGTCTGGGTACTACAATCACTTGAATCAAGTGGGAGTTAATCTTCCAGATAAAATAGTGATTGACAGAATCTCTAGTCACCATCACCAAGTTAGTAGAACTTCGTGATGAACAATAGTATGCAAGGGATGGTGAAAATGATTCCCGAGCTTTTCATGATGATGAAATCAATGAAGGTAGAAATCAAGAAAGAGCATCAAGTTTTGATGATTAACAAGACCACTAGTTTCAAGAAAAAGGGCAAAGGGAAAGAAAGGGAACTTCAAGAAGAACAGCAAGCAAGTTGCTGCTCAAGTGAAGAAGCCCAAGTCTGGACCTAAGCCTGAGACTAAGTGCTTCTACTTCAAAGTGACAGGTCATTCGAAGCGGAAATGTCCTGAATATTTAGTGGATAAGAAGGATGGCAAAGTGAACAAGGGTATATTTGATATACAGGTTATTGATGTGTACTTTACTAGTGTTTATAGCAACCCCTCGGTATTCGATACTGGTTCAGTTGCTAAGAGTAGTAACTCGAAACGGGATTTGCAGAATGAACAGAGACTAGTTAAGGGTTAAGTGACGATGTGTGTTGGAAGTTGTTCCACGATTGATATGATCATCATCGCACACTCCCTATACTTTCGGGATTAGTGTTAAACCTAAATAAATGTTATTTGGTGTTTGCGTTGAGCATGAATATGATTTGATCATTTTTATTGCAAAACGATTATTCATTTAAGTTAGAGAATAATTGTTGTTCTATTTACATGAATAAAACCTTCTATGGTCATACACCCAATGAAAATGGTTCGTTGGATCTCGATCGTAGTGATACACATATTCATAATATTGAAGCCAAAAGATGCAAAGTTAATAATGATAGTGCAACTTATTTGTGGCACTGCCATTTAGGTCATATTGGTGTAAAGCGCATGAAGAAAATCCATGCTGATGGGCTTTTGGAATCACTTGATTATGAATCAGTTGATGCTTGCGAACCATACCTCATGGGTAAGATGACTAAGACTCCGTTCTCCGGAACAATGGAGCGAGCAACAGACTTGTTGGAAATAATACATACTGATGTATGTAGTCCGATGAGTGTTGAAGCTCGCGGCGGGTATCGTTATTTTTTTGACCTTCACAGATGATTTGAGCAGATATGGGTATATCTACTTGAAGAAACTTAAGTCTGAAACATTTGAAAAGTTCAAAGAATTTCAGAGTGAAGTGGAAAATCATCGTAATAAGAAAATAAAGTTTCTATGATCTGATCGCAGAGGCGAATATTTGAGTTACGAGTTTGGCCTTCAATTAAAACAATGTGGAATAGTTTCACAAACTCATGCCACCTGGAACACCACGGCGTAATGGTGTGTCCGAACATCATAACCATACTTTATTTGATATAGTGCAATCTATGATGTCTCTTACCAATTTACCACTATCGTTTTGGGGTTATGCATTAGAGACAGATGCATTCACGTTAAAAAGGGAACCAACTAAATCCGTTGAGATGACACCGTATGAACTGTGGTTTACAAGAAACCTAAGCTGTCGTTTCTTAAAGTTTGGGGTTGCGATGCTTATAAGAAAAAGTTTCATCCTGATAAGTTCAAACCCAAATCGGAGAAATGTGTCTTCATAGGATACCCAAAGGAGACAGTTGGGTACACCTTCTATCACAGATCCGAAGGCAAGTTATTCATTGCTGGGAATGGATCCTTTCTAGAGAAGGAGTTTCTCTCGAAAGAAGTGAGTGGGAGGAAAGTAGAACTTGATGAGGTAACTGTACCAGCTCCCTTATTGGAAAGTAGATCATCACAGAAATCTGTTTTTGTGACTCCTACACCAATTAGTGAGGGAGCTAATGATGATGATCATGTAACTTCAGATCAAGTTACTACCGAACCTCGTAGGTCAACCAGAGTGAGATCCGCACCAGAATGGTATGGTAATCCTGTTTTGGAGGTCATGTTAATTGACCACGGCGAACCTACGAACTATAAGGAAGTGGTGATGAGCCCAGATTCCATGAAATGGCTTGAGGCCATGAAATTTGAGATTGGATCCATGTATGAGACCAAAGTATGGACTTTGATTGACTTGCCCGATGATCAGTGAGTCATTAAGAATAAATGGATCTTCAAGAGGAAGACGGACGTTGATAGTAGTGTTACTATCTACAAAGCTCGAATTGTCGCAAAGTGTTTTTGACAAGTTCAAGGTGTTGACTACAATGAGATTTTCTCACTCGTATTGATGCTTAAAAGTCTGTCCGAATCATGTTAGTAGTTGTCGCATTTTATGAAATCTGGCAAATGGATGTCAAAATTGTATTCCTTCATGGATTTCTTAAAAAGAAGAGTTGTATATGATGCAACCAGAAGGTTTTGTCGACCCTAAAGGTGCTAACAAAGTGAGCAAGCTCCAACGATCCATCTATGGACTGGTGCAAGCATCTCGGAATTGGAATATATGCTTTGATAAAGTGATCATAGTATATGGTTTTATACAGACTTGCGGTGAAGCCTGTATTTACAAGAAAGTGAGTGGGAGCACTACAGCATTTCTGATAAGTATATGTGAATGACATATTGTTGATCAGAAAGAATGGAGAATTTTCTGGAAAGCATAAAGGAGTATTTGAAAGGAGTTTTTCAAAGTAAGACCTCGATGAAGCTGCTTACACATTGAGCATCAAGATCTATAGAGATAGATCAAGATGCTTGATAAGTTATTTCAATGAGTAAATACCTTGACAAGATTTTGAAGTAGTTCAAAATGGAATAGTCAAAGAAAGAGTTCTTACCTGTGTTACAAGGTGTGAAATTGAGTAAGACTCAACGTCCGTCCACGCTAGAAGATAGAAAGAGAATGAAAGTCATTCCCTATGCCTCAGTCATAGTTTCTATAAAGTATGCCATGCGGTATACTAGATCTATTGTATGCTCTACACTGGGTTCAGCAAGGGAGTACAATAGTGATCTAGGAGTAGATCACTGGACAGTGGTCAAAATTATCCTTAGTGGAATAAGGATATGTTTCTCGATTATGGAGGTGACAAAAGGTTCATCGTAAAGGGTTACGTCGATGCAAATTTTGACACTGATCTAGATGACTCTAAGTCTCAATCTGGATACATTTTGAAAGTGGGAGCAATTAGCTAGAGTAGCTCTGTGCAGAGCATTATTGACATAGAAATTTGCAAAATACATACGGATCTGAATGTGGCAGACCCGTAGACTAAACTTCTCTCACAAGCAAAACATGATCACACCTTAGTACTCTTTGGGTGTTAATCACATAGCAATGTGAACTAGATTATTGACTCTTATAAACCCTTTGGGTGTTGGTCACATGACGATGTGAACTATGGGTGTTAATCACATGGTGATGTGAACTATTTGTGTTAAATCATATGGCGATGTGAACTAGATTATTGACTCTAGTGCAAGTGGGAGGCTGAAGGAAATATGCCCTAGAGGCAATAATGAAGTTATTATTTATTTCCTTATTTCATGATAAATGTTTATTATTCATGCTAGCATTGTATTAACCAGAAACATAATACATGTGTGAATACATAGAAAACATAGTGTCACTAGTATGCCTCTACTTGACTACCTCGTTAATCAAAGATGGTTAAGTTTCCTAACCATAGACATGAGTTGTCATTTGATTAACGGGGTCACATCATTAGGACAATGATGTGATTGACTTGACCCATTCCGTTAGCTTAGCACAATGATCATTTAGTTTGTTGCTATTGCTTTCTTCATGACTTATACATGTTCCTATGACTATGAGATTATGCAACTCCCGCTTATCGGAGGAACACTTTGTGTGCTACCAAACGTCACAACGTAACTGGGTGATTATAAAGGTGCTCTACAGGTGTCTCTAAAGGTACTTGTTGGGTTGGCGTATTTCGAGATTAGGATTTGTCACTCCGATTGTCGGAGAGGTATCTCTGGGCCCACTCGGTAATACACATCAATTAAGCCTTGCAAGCATTGCAACTAATGAGTTAGTTGTGGGATGATGTATTACGGAACGGGTAAAGAGACTTGCCAGTAACGAGATTGAACTAGGTATTGAGATACCGACGATCGAATCTCGGGCAAGTAACATACCGATGACAAAGGGAACAACGTATGTTGTTATGCGGTTTGACCGATAAAGATCTTCGTAGAATATGTAGGAGCCAATATGAGCATCCAGGTTCCGCTATTGGTTATTAACCGGAGATGTGTCTCGGTCATGTCTACATAGTTCTCGAACCCGTAGGGTCCGCACGCTTAAAGTTCGATGACGGTTATATTATGAGTTTATGTGTTTTGATGTACCGAAGGTAGTTCGGAGTCCCGAAAGAGATCGGGGACATGACGAGGAGTCTCGAAATGGTCGAGACGTAAAGATTGATATATTGGACGACTATATTCGGACATCGGAAAGGTTCCGAGTGGTTGGGGTATTTTTCGGAGTACCGGGGAGTTACGGGAATACGGGGGAAGAAGTATATGGGCCTTATTGGGCTTTAGGGGAGAGAGAGAGAGGCAGGCCGCCCCCCCCCCCCAATGACTAGTCCGAATTGGACTAGGGGGAGGGGCGGCTCCCCCTCCTTCCTTCTCTTCCCTCTTCCCCTTCCTTGTCTCCTACTCCTACTACTTGGAAAGGGGAGGAATCCTACTCCCGGTACTCCTCCAGGGCGCGCCATAGGGGCCAGCTCTCTCCCCCTCCTCCACTCCTTTATATACGTGGCCAGGGGGCACCCCATAGACACAACAATTGATCGTTTGATCTTTTAGCCGTGTGTGGTGCCCCCCTCCACCATAGTCCACCTCGATAATACTGTAGCGATGCTTAGGCGAAGCCCTGCATCGGTTGAACATCATCATCGTCATCACGCCGTCGTGCTGACAAAACTCTCCCTCAACACTTGGCTGGATCAGAGTTCGAGGGGCGTCATCGGGCTGAACGTGTGCTAAACTCAGAGGTGTCGTGCGTTCGGTACTTGATCAGTCGGATCGTGAAGATGTACGTCTACATCAACCGCGTTGTGATAATGCTTCCGCTTTCGGTCTGCGAGGGTACGTAGACACACTTTCCCCTCTCGTTGCTATGCATCACCATGATCTTGCGTGTGCGTAGGAAATTTTTGAAATTACTATGTTCCCCAACAGAGGTTGCATCAAGTCAAGACATACCAAGTACCCATCACAAACTCTTATCCCTCACATTAAATTAATTGCCATTTGCCTCTCGTTCTCCTCTCCCCCACTTCACCATTGTCGTTTTATTCGCCTCTTTTTTATTCGCCTCTTTTTGCATGCCTCTTGCTTGCTTGTATGTTGGATTGTTTGTCACGATGGCTCAAGATAATACTAAATTGTGTCACTTTTCCAATACCAACAATAATGATTTTATTAGCACTCCGATTGCTCCTCTTACCGATGTTGAATCTTGTGAAATTAATATTGTCCTGCTTAATCTTGTCATGAAAGATCAATTTGCTGGCCTTCCTAGTGAAGATGCCGCTACCCATCTAAACGACTTTGTTGATTTGTGTGACATGCAAAAGAAAAAGGACGTGGATAATGATATTGTTAAATTGAAGCTATTTCCATTTTCGCTTCGAGGTTGTGCTAAAACTTGGTTTTCTTCTTTGCCTAAAAATAGTATTGATTCCTGGAATAAGTGCAAGGATGCTTTTATCTCTAAGTATTTTCCTCCCACTAAGATCATCTCTCTTAGAAATGATATTGTGAATTTTAAGCAACTATATCATGAGCATGTTCCACAATCTTAGGAGAGGATGAAATTAATGATTCATAATTGCCCTACTCATGGTTTAAATTTATGGATGATCATACAAAATTTCTATGCCGGATTGAATTTTGCTTCTGGAAATCTTTTAGATTCGGCCGTGGGAGGCACTTTTATGGAAATCACTTTAGGAGAAGCTACCAAACTCCTAGATAATATTATGGTTAATTATTCTCAATGGCACACCGAAAGATCTACTAGTAAAAAGGTTCATGCGATCGAAGAAATTAATATTTTGAGTGGAAAGATGGATGAACTTATAAAGTTGTTTGCTAATAAGAGTGCTCCTGTTGATCCTAATGATATGCCTTTGTCTACTTTGATTGAGAATAATAATGAATCTATGGATGTGAATTTTGTTGGTAGGAACAATTTTGGTAACAACGAGCATAGTGGAAACTTTAATCCTAGGTCGCATCCTAGTAGTTCCTCTAATAATTATGGTAATTCCTACAACAATTCTTATGTAAATTATAATAAGATGCCCTTTGATTTTGAATCTAGTATTAAAGAATTTATTAGTTCGCAAAAGAGTTTCGGTGCTTTAATCGAAGAAAAATTGTCTAAGATTGATGAGTTGGCTAGGAACGTGGATAGAATTTCTCTTGATGTTGATTCTTTGAAACTTAAATCTATTCCACCTAACCATGATATCAATGAGTCTCTCAAATCCATGAGAATTTCCATTGATGAGTGCAAAGAAGGAACTGCTAGGATGCGTGCTAAAAAAAGATTGCTTTATAAAAGTGTGTTCTTCTAGTTTTCATGATAATAATGATGAAGATCTAAAAGCGATTGATGTGTCTCCTATTAAATCTTTATTTTGCAATATGAATCTTGATAATTATGGGACTGGAGATGAGTCAACTTTAGTTAAAAGGCGTCCCAATGATTCAGAGTTTTTAGATCTTGATGCAAAAATTGGTAAATTTGGGATTGAAGAGGTCAAAACTTTACATAACAATGAACCCACTATTTTGGATTTCAAGGAATTTAATTGTGATAATTATTCTTTAATAGATTGTATTTCCTTGTTGTAATCCGTGTTAAATTCTCCTCATGCTTATAGTCAAAATAAAGCTTTTACCAAACATATCGTTGATACTTTAATGCAATCTTATGAAGAAAGGCTTGAATTAGAAGTTTCTATCCCTAGAAAACTTTATGATGAGTGGGAACCTACTACTAAAATTAAGATTAAAGATCATGAATGCTTTGCTTTATGTGATTTGGGTGCTAGTGTTTCCACGATTTTAAAAACCTTCTGTGATGTGTTAGGTTTCCGTGAATTTGATGAATGTTCCTTGAACTTGCATCTTGCGGATTCCACTATTAAGAAACCCATGGGAAGGATTAATGATGTTCTTATTGTTGCAAATAGGAATTATGTGCCCATAGATTTCATTGTTCTTGACATAGATTGCAATCCCACATGTCCAATTATTCTTGGTAGATCTTTCCTTAGAACGATTGGTGCAATTATTGATATGAAAGAAGGAAACATTAGAGTCCAATTTCTGTTAAGGAAAGGCATGGAACACTTTCCTAGAAATTAAATTAAATTACCTTATGAATCTATTATGAGAGCCACTTATGGATTGCATACCAAAGATGACAATACCTAGATCTATCTTGTTTTTATGCCTAGCTAGGGGCGTTAAACGATAGCGCTTGTTGGGAGGCAACCCAATTTTGTTTTGTTTCTTGCTTTTTGGTTCTGTTTAGTAATAAATAATTCATCTAGCTTCTGTTTAGATGTGGTTTTATGCATTCAATCTTGCTGTAAAAATAGAAACTTTAGCGCTCACGAGATTTGCTGCAATTTTTTACTGGAGAGCGCGATTGGGTTGATTATTTTTTCAGATGATTAATAGACAAATTACTCATGTCCGCCAATTTATTTCAGAATTTTTGGGGTTACAAAAGTATTCGAAACCTACAGATTACTACAGACTGTTCTGTTTTTGACAGATTATGTTTCCGTGTGTTGTTTGCTTATTTTGATGAATCTATGGCTAGTATCGGGGGTATGAACCATGGAGAAGTTGGAATACAGTAGGTTTAACACCAATATAAATAAAGAATGAGTTCATTACAGTACCTTGAAGTGGTGGTTTGTTTTCTTATACTAACGGAGCTCATGAGATTTTCTGTTGAAGTTTTGTGTTGTGAAGTTTTCAAGTTTTGGGTAAAGATTTGATGGATTTTGGAACAAGGAGTGGCAAGAGCCGGGTATCTCAATATGTGCGGCCGACTGACGGTGGCAGGGTGTTTGAAATTCATTCCCATTTCTTGCATGGGACCTTTAGCGCTCACGAGATTTCCGATCTTGCCATAAAAAACACAAACTTTAGTGCTCACGAGATTTGCTACCATTTTTTTACTGGAGAGGGCGATTAGGTTGATTATTTTTTCAAATGATTAATAGACAAATTCCTCACGTCCACCAATTTATTTCAGAATTTTTGGGGTTACAGAAGAAATTCATTCCCGTTTCTTGCATGGGACCTAAGCATGCACCCAAGGACACATATTTCATTTTTCAACCAGTTTATATACACTAGAGAATGTGCATGTAGTTCAAATTTGAATTATGTATATAAAATGCCTGGAAAACCCAGTTAATGTATAAAAATGTCCAAACAAATCCAGAAAAATTCCAAAATTGAACACAACACTCTTGTTGTTCTATGTTGACACTCAAAATGTTTTGAAAACAATAAGAGGCAACGGATATCGTTTCGTCCCCAAAGGTGGTACGTTCCCTACCGAAACCATCACGCTTGTTGTGAGAACCTCTGGTTTGAGAGAAGCTTACACCCAAACCTGCCCCAAATGGGACAAAAATTTTACCACGACATGTTGATGCCGCTCCATGATAGCATGCCAAGTTTCATGAATTTCAGACGAGTTTTGGATTTACTAGAATTTAAAAACCAGGTATCTCAATGTTTGCGGCCGAGTGACGGTGGCAGGGTGTTTGAAATTCATTCTCATTTCTTGCATCGGATCTAAGCATGCACCCAAGGACACATATTTGATTTTTCAACCAGTTTATATGCACTGGAGAATGTGCATGTAGTTCAAATTTGAATTATGCACATAAAATGCCTGGAAAACCCAGTTAATGTATAAAAATGTCCAAACGAACCCCCCAAAAATTCCAAAATTGAACACAACACTCTTGTTGTTCTATGTTGACACTCGAAATTTTTTGAAAGCAATAAGAGGCAACGGATATCATTTCGTCCCCAAAGGTGGCACGTTCCCTACCGAAACCATCACGCATGTTGTGAGAAGCGCTGGTTTGTGAGAAGCTTATACCCAAACCTGCCCAAAATGGGACTAAAGTTTTACCACGGCATTTTGATGTCGCTCCATGATAGCATGCCAGGTTTCATGAATTTTAGACGAGTTTTGGATTTACTAGAATTTAAAAACCGGGTATCTCAATATGTGCGGCCGACTGACGGTGGCAAGGTGTTTGAAATTTATTCCCATTTCTTGCATGGGACCTAAGCATGCAACCAAGGACACATATTTAATTTTTCAACCAGTTTATATGCACTGGAGCATGTGCATGTAGTTTAAATTTGAATTATGCGCATAAAATGCCTAAAAACCCAGTAATTAATGTATAAAAATGTCCAAACGAACCCTGAATAATTCCAATTTTATTGACGACACACCTATAGTTGCATGTTCACTGGAGATAAATGTTCTAGCAATTGAAACACCGTCCATGGCCGCTGTGACCCCATTATGTAATTCAAATCAAGACGAAAAGGCAAGTAGATCCCACACAGTTTATTATAACCAACCGTGTGAGATGCAGCACAAAATATCTTCGGACCGTGTCTGAATAAGGAGCCATATCTGAGGACACTTTGCGCGCTAGTTTTTTGGCTGAAGCGATTCCTAATTTTTGGCTTCCGCGGAAATATCTACCTCCTCGCCCCCTCCCCCTTACCAAAAGCCAAATTTACCCTGTTTCTGCCTTCTTTTCCAAGTTGAAACCTTCACTCCTTGCTTGCAGCGCCGCCGCCTCCTCGCCGGCGACCCTCCTTCACGCTGCTCAGCCTCGCCTATCTAGGCAGGTAATCCACACCCGACCCCCATCCTCCTTCATCTTCCACATCCCACATTCCCCGACTACCGGCGCGAGCGCGACACCTTCCACCCAAATCACCGACCCCTCCACCAAATAAGCGCCGGCCTAAGCCATGGTGCACGCAGTATAGCCAGGACCTCAAGGAGCATTTGGCACGGCGAAGCAAATCGCGGTAGCAACGCGCGGATGAAGTCACGATGGCTGCCATTCATGCTGACCCCCAGATGTTGAAGGAGCGCCTTGCCATTTGCTAGCTACGCCGGTTAAGCATACTCGGTTTACCCGTTGCGTGTGCTGCTCCTGCCTTTCCTTCACAAATTCTAGTGTTCGTGCTATCTAATTTTACCATGCAATCTGTTGCTCTAGTGTACATGTTCTATATGTCGTGCAGTGTGGTGCTCACTTATTAACTATTTTGTTAATTAGTTATCGTCTTCATTTAACTATTTGGTTCAATTCTGCAAATGTGATGTTTAATTCTTCAGGCTGCAATTTTGTATTGTCTTCCATGTGAGAAATAAATCGAAATTATCTTTACAAAATACATGAAAAATGAATAGAATTGCTATATATCCAAGTTGTCAAGCATGCTTGGTTTGGTTATACATTGTGCAATGTGGTGCTCAATTAACGTTTGGTTCATTTGTGTTGTGGTGTTTAGTTAACTGGTTGGTTCAATTCCGCAATGTGATGTTCAATAGTTGTGGGTGCATTCTGTTATTGTATACCATGTGAGGAATAAATTGAATTTGGCTGTAGTAAATACATGAGAAACAAATACAATTGTTACAATTGACTGTAGTTAACTGTTTGGTTAACTGTCTGATCTTCTATTAGGAGTATGTTATATTGTGCAATGTGGTGCTCAGTTAATATTGGTTCATTTGTTGTGGTGTTTAGTTAACTGCTTGGTTCAATTTTGCAATGTGATGTTTGTCTGCACAATGAAGAAGCCACCAGTTCACTACAGGACGGTAGTAACTATTATACCTTGCCTTTTTATTCCTTTGCCCCATCTCCAATATAGAGAAGATATTTATGCACATCCTTGTTTTCAGGCCTTTCCAAAGCAGTTCACTGATGATTACCTCTCAAACCATCTGTATGGTCAGGAGGCGAGGAAGGTATTCATAAAACATCCACGGTTCAATATTGAAGTGTTCCTGAGAGGACGAAGGATGGACGGTCAATCATCCACAGGCACTGGCCTAAAGTTACAAAAACCTTCAACATCAATGAAGGCTCAATATTCGCCTTCTGCTTCAGCAGTTTTCCAGATGAGATACATCTGTCTATGTACCATCTATGATGCTAATTTCGAAAGGTTATAGATGTTGCATGTGAAACTTGGTCCTGGTGTAGTTGTGTAATGGGGTAGCTGAGTGCTGAAGCTATATGATGTTGTACTCTGATGTATTTCAATTATGAAAATGAAATATATTGTGCGCTTAATATGAAATGTCAATTAGATTAATAAATAGATTATGAATAATGGGATAATTAGCCTGCTAATGGCGAATTAGCCTACTAATTGGGTTTTGCTACTGCAAACGGTTGTTGAAAAAATACCGTGGGCGATGACCTCAGGCAACGCACACAGTTTCTAGGAATAAACCATGTTGGATCAATGAACAATCACACACGACTTTTCTTGAAAACTGTTTGTGTTAGTCTACCTTGCGCAAAAGTTTACCACATAAAAACTGTGTGTGATGGAGAGTCTTTGTCACACAGTTTCTTCTACGAACCGTGTGTGATACATTCAATAACGTAAACGAATTAACGGGAAGAAATGCTTGTGATGTACCTGTGAACGGAAACGTTTTCCTTGAAGCGACTGTGTGGGATGTACATACGAATGGAAACGCTTAGCGGGGACTGACTGTGTGGGATGTACTTGTGGCCGGAAATAATTTCGCTGTATAATTGTATTTTTTAGCTTTACTGTATGTATTTATGTATTTGAGCGCTCGCCGGTCACACGATCTCATTTTGCCGAGCGTGCATGCCATGAGGACATATCCCCGACGGTTTCTGGGTCGTGTGGGAAGGACCCCCCTATTTCCCACGCTCACTTGGCAACGGTTCCAAATGCCGTCATGAAAAGGGGTTAAAAACCGTCTGTTTAGGAGCTCGATGTACTAATATATTATGTGTATTACCGAGAGGGCCCAGAGATACCTCTCTGATACTCGGAGTGACAAATCATAATCTCGATCTATGCCAACTCAACAAACACCTTCGGAGATACCTGTAGAGCATCTTTATAATCACCCAGTTATGTTGTGACATTTCATAGCACACAAGGCATTCCTCCGGTATTCGGGAGTTGCATAATCTCATAGTCAAAGTAATATGTATTTGACATGAAGAAAGCAATAGCAATAAAATTGAACGATCATTATGCTAAGTTAATGGATGGGTCTTGTCCATCACATCATTCTCTTAATGATGTGATCCCGTTATCAAATGACAACTCATGTCCATGGTTAGGAAACCTTAACCATTTTTTATCAATGAGCTAGTCAAGTAGAGGCTCACTACGGACACGGTGTTTCTCTATGTATTCACAAATATTTTTAGGTTTCCGATCAATACAATTCTAACATGAATAATAAACATTTATCATGAATAAGGAAATATAAAATAACAATTTTATTATTGCATCTAGGGCATATTTCCTTCAATATAGCCGGCCTCCACGAGTCTCCTCCGTGGATGTGTGTTCTCTTCTTTGAACCAGGGGTTCTAGGTGAGCCAAAGCCTTTCCCAAAACATCCCTTGATGACCAAGTAATTAGTAGGAACAAACGGGAACGAAATCCATGAAGAGTCACGTCTAATCTTGGCAATTTCTGCCTTTTCTAGCCCTCGGACGACCGCCGGTACGGCCGAGCGTCGTGTCTTGCTCTTGACCCCATTAGCAAATCAACTGTCATTTCTTCATATGAACTCCGATTTTGACGTTCGTGGGCTTGTTCGACTCATATGAGTGACGGCGTTGCACCTGTAGTATTAGATCTTCATTTTGAGCACTTTGGAAAATATCATATTTGAAACTCCAAAATGCCTGAGTATGGTGCCTCGATGTCCTGTGTTTTGATCTCTTTCATTGTGCTAAGTCCATGAGAGTTACAAACCACCTACAGAACACACAAAAATAAAGAAAACTAATAAAAATTAACAAATACTTAAAATTATGCAATGCTCATAATAAAAAGAGTAAAAACCAGAAATCATGCATAATGAACATGTAATTGGCTTAGTGGGACATGATATATGAAGATAATATGCAACAAATGAGCTCTAAAATGCGTATAAAATACATCCATCAAACACTAGGGCAAATTTCCCTGGATGAGGCATGTAGTCGAGGTGATCAGCACGATCAAATGTGATGGTGGAGTTAGACCACTCCAGGTACTCTGTGCGATCTGTTGCAATTGCATAGATTGCTCGACGAATGAACTTCTGGGCTCAGCCTGCATTGGCACCCCAGATGATCATGTGCACTCTTTGATACCGAGTGGGCTGCTAGGTTGACGAAGATCTATCCATTCCGGGTTTTGCCGAGGTCAGCTCTGCCTTGCATGCCAGAGGCGATGGTGGGACACAGAGGCACACGGTGTAACTATGCTGATCGAAGGGGAATTTGATGCTTCTAAAGAACATGGTCTAGGTGGGGAGGGCAGCGTGTCGTTGTAGAGCAACCCTCGCCCGTCGGCGATAAATTTGAAGGAGTTGTAGACGAAGCTCTTGCCCGGCAAGGACACATATCCATAAATAAGAACACGTAAATGTAAGGACCTTCTTTAAATAGATCCTTCATTTATTTAATTTCATGGGTAAAAATTAAAATTAAAATTTTCCCATCCAAACAATGAGATAATTAAGGTTGCTTCTTAATATTATTCTAAGATTATATAAATATTCAAGATATTTACAAAATATAAATCCGTCATTTGAATAGGTCCTTTGTTTTTTAAGGGAAAGTTGTGGCTACTCTCGGGTGTAGGTACACCCGAGTTTGCAAAACTTCGAAAAATGTGATAAAACAAGGTTCGAAAAATCTGAAATCTTGAGACAACAAGCTTCATCAAGTGTTTGAACTTTTTGCAAAGTTTCAGCTAAAAACAACATCCGAGGAGCTCTCACAAAAAAAAAACAAAATCAATGCTCAAACAGTGCGCAAACTTAGAACATTGACTTTTTTTTTTGCCGAGAGCTCCTCTGATGTTTTTTTTCCGCTGAATTCTTGCAAAAAGCTTGAACATTTGATGAAGTTTCATGTCCCCAAACTGCAGATTTTTTTGACATTGTTTGATCATGTTTTTCTTTTTTTTTCCAAACTCGGGTGTACCTACACCCGAGAGTAGAAAAGCTGGTCTCTTTTTTTAACTATGAGGGTAAAATTTATAATTAAAAAATTCCCATCAAAAAATGCATGGTTAGGGTTGCTTCCCTATAGTATCTAAATATTATATGCATAACATTAAAAGATTTACACAAATATAAATCCCTCATTGATTTAATTTTGAGGGTAAAAGTTTATAATTAAAATATTGTTCATCCCTGATGTCCTGCAAGGAAACAGGGCGGTTGTAGCACTTTCGTGTGATAGGTAGAGCGTGAAATCCACAAAGAGCAAATAGGAAGACACTACCAACCCCACACTACTAAAAAAATGCTTATAGACAGTAGCATAGTAGTAGCGCTTTTTATAATAAAGCACCGCTACTACTTATCAGTAGCGCTTTTTATAAAAAGCGCTACTACTATGCACTTGCCAGTAGCGCTATTTTAGTAGAAAATGCGCTACTACTACAATTGCCAGGCCGTTGCCGGCAGGCCAGGCATAGTAGTAGCGCTTTTATGTGTGAAGCGCTATTGCTACCAGACGTAGCAGTAGCGCTTTCTACGTATAAGCGCTACTACTATGGGCTCTTTATCCAGCCCAACGGCCCGCGCTCGACCTCTCTCTCTCACTCCCCCGCCCTCACACACTCACTCGTCTCTCTCCGCCGTCGTCGCCGCCGCCCTCCCCCGCGCACCGCTGTCCCCCGCGCCGGAGCTCTCCCGCCGGCTGCCCTCGCCCGCGTCGGCTCTGCTCCCCTGCCGGCCACCCTCCCCCGCGCCGGCCTCCTCCCCCGCCGGCCACCATCGCCCACGCCGGCACTGCTCCCCCGCCGGCCTCCTCCCCGTGCCGGCCTCCTCCCCCGCCGGCCTCCTCCACCACCGTGAGGTACTCCTCCTCCCTCCATTTAGTTCATTAGGTTAGGTAACTTAGGTGAATTTAGTTAATTAACTTAGGTGAATTTAGTTAATTAACTTAGATGTTTTTTAGGTAGGGGAAGTAGGTTAGGTAACTAATTAAGTAGATGCTAATTTAGGGGAGTGGTGTTTAGTTTATAGAAAAAATCAATATAGTTTTTTACTGTTTTTTAGTAAGTGTTTAATAGAATTAGTTAGAAAATTAATAGAACTAGTTAAACTAGTTTATTTTTAGTAAGTACTAGTCTATTTTATTTATAGTAAGTGCTTAGTTGAACTAGTTGAATTAATACAACTAGTTTATTTTTAGTAAGAAAATTTAGGTATATGAGATTTGATGATCTAATTAAAATTTTACTATAGAACTAGTTTATTTTTAGTAAGAAAATTAATAGAACTAGTTTATTTTTTTAGTTAAACCAATTATTCCCACATCGACGTCGATGATGCCTATCCGGCATCCTCGTCGTCGACTAGGCGGAGGAGGCCTGGGCTTGGTGAGGAGCCATGTCCGGGACTGGGCTCCGCCGGGCTGGTACCGGGAGGTGCTACCTTCCGGGGGGTGTAGCTTGGTGAGGAGTCAGCCCGTCGTTGACCCGAACCTTCTTTGGTGGCGGTCGGGTGGGCCAGTGATGGTGCGGAGGCTTGAGGACCCCGCGGAGGTGGTACGTCACCATGTCAGCGAGGAGGACGAGCACGTCCAGCGCTACATGGTTGCGTTGAAGGGCAGATTCTCCAATACCTGGGAGGTTCTTCAGGGATCTCACTGGAGCTATGATCCCGTGATGGTTCCTTCTCTTTGGGTGTCCACCGCCCGCGCCGATACCCGTCGTTCGCTACGGTTTTAGCTGTATTAGTGATGTTATATGTATGATACTATTCGAGATCTATTAGTGATAATATTCGACGATGTACGGATGAAAGAGATGGTTTAGTTTTGCTTATCGAATGAATGCTAATTTGAATACTAATTTATTTTACGATTTGGTTTTTCTTATTGAATGCTCAAATTGGAAAACTACTCCATCAAGTATGAATGCTCATATGATGTAGATATAAACATGTATATCTTGTGCTGCTCAAATAGGATATGTGCTTGCCCAAGTGGCCGACCATGTTTGCAGGTTACACCTCCTATTGTGCCCTATGTTTTGTCGGAGTGTTGATTAATTTCTGTTCCGGCAAATTTCAGGCGTTCGATATGTCCTTTTTTAGCAAAGGTCATGCCGGATTTTTCCGTGAATTCTGGCATGACTTGTGCTAGAATATGTAGGAAATATCGAGTGGCCTGGATTTTCACGAAAAATAATTAAATGACATTTCGGGTTGACTTCAAGTCTGTCGAGGCTCCATCACCGAAGGTCGAAAAATCAGTGAGGGAGTGTATCCACCATATATGAGAGAGGACGAAGAAGCCCGACTGTTGTCGTGGGGGTCATTTTTCCTTCTTCTCCTTGTGCTAGATCTTTGTTATGCACTAGGGGGAGGAGGAATAACGACCATCACCGACGGTCGAAAAATCAATGAGGGAGTGTATCCACCATATATGAGAGAGGACGAAGAATCCCCACTGTTGTCGTGGGGGTCGTTTCTCCTTTTGAAAGCACAAGTGCTCCCTAGGTGGTTTTGGTAATTAATGTCAACATATTTCTTGTTGGACTAACACTTTTACCTAGTATGTTTGGGATTAGTTCAACAATGAAGTGGCATGGACTAGAGGATGTAGAACCCCTTCAAGATGCTAAGGACAAAGGATTGGCTCAAGCTCCAAGCTCAAGACTCTACATTTTCTATTTTAGTGATCCAAGATCACATTGAGTCTATAGGAAAAGCCAATACTATCAAGGAGGGATGAGATGTTGCTTAATGAGGCTCTTGCTCAAAATGCTTAGTGATATACTCCAAATCCCTCAACTACTTTCTCACATCCACATATGGCCTAAACCAAAAGTCAAACTCGGCCCCACCGATTCTTTCTATCCGGTGTCACCGAGTTCAGATGTCATAGCCACTGCTACAAACCCTAGGCAAATCGGTCTCATCGATAGGGATCTCAGTCTCACCGAGATGGGATTGCAATCTCTCTATATGGATCTATTACCAAAATCGGTCTCACCGAGTTTGCGAAATCGGTCCAACCAAGATTGCAATGTAAACTCTCTGTTTCCTTTTCGTAACATTTCGGTCCCACCGAAATTAGCGAATCGGTCCCACCGAGTTTACCTGACCAACTCTCTGGCTAGCTTATTACCAAAATCGGTCTCACCGAGTTTGTGTAATCGGTCTCACCGAGATTAAGTTATGCCCTAACCCTAACCATATCGGTCCCACCGAGTTGCATGTCGGTCCCACCGAAAAATCCTAACGATCACTAGCTTTGCTTAATCGGTCCGACCGAGTTTATCAATTCGGTCCCACCGAGATTGGCAAGTTATGTGTAACGGTTAGATTTTGTGTGGAGGCTATATATACTCCTCCACCTCCTCTTCATTCGTGGAGAGAGCCATCAGAATGAACCTACACTTCCAACTTACTTTTTCTGAGAGAGAACCACCTACACTTGTGTTGAGGCCAAGATATTCCATTCCTACCATATGAATCTTGATCTCTAGCCTTCCCCAAGTTGCTTTCCACTCAAATCTTCTTTCCACCAAATCCATATCCTGTGAGAGAGAGTTGAGTGTTGGGGAGACTATCAATTGAAGCACAAGAGCAAGGAGTTCATCATCAACACACCATTTGTTACTTCTTGGAGAGTGGTGTCTCCTAGATTGGCTAGGTGTCACTTGGGAGCCTCCGACAAGATTGTGGAGTTGATCCAAGGAGTTTGTAAGGGCAAGGAGATCGCCTACTTCGTGAAGATCTACCGCTAGTGAGGCAAGTCCTTCGTGGGCGACGGCCATGGTGGGATAGACAAGGTTGCTTCTTCGTGGACCCTTCATGGGTGGAGGCCTCCGTGGACTCGCGCAGTCGTTACCCTTCGTGGGTTGAAGTCTCCATCAACATGGATGTACGATAGCACCACCTATCGGAACCACGTCTCAAAAATCTCCGTGTCTCCTATTGTGTTTGAATCCTCCAAACCCTTCCCTTTACATTCTTGCAAGTTGCATGCTTTACTTTCCGCTGCTCATATACTCTTTGCATGCTTTCTTGATATGTATTGTGTTTGTTAAACTTATGCCAAAACTCCACTTCAACTTAAAGAAATTAAAAACTGCAACCTTTGGCACTTAGTGTCTAATCACCCCCCCCCCTCTAGACACCTCTTCTTGATCCTTTCAATTGGTATCAGAGCTTTGGTCTCCATTCCCTTGGTTTAAACACCTTTGCAGGAAGATGGATGAGTCTACTTTGGGGTCTTAGACATAGAGTGCCTATTCTTGATGGAGAATATTTTCATGAGTGGAAAAATGAAATGCTTGAGATTTTCAATGAATATCATTTGAACAAGTATATTGCTAGCCCTTGTGCACCTCATGTTGATCCCATGCGTCCTACCCTTGATGAGTCAATTGACATGATTTGCAATCTTAGAACTGTTAATCTTATCACTGGAGGCCTGCCTAGAAACTTGATTGAATGTTTGCCTACTCTTGATTGTGCCTACACTATATGGAGATTTCTTGAGGAACGCTTTCCAAATTATTCCTTGAAAAATCTAGATGAAATTCTCCATAAGTCTATTTCATTGATTAAGATGAGTTCCAATGATCCCAAATTTGGTGACTGCTTATTTGAGCTTACTAATCTTACGAGTGCCAAAGGAGATGTTGGAATCATTAGCAATATCATTTCCAAAGCTATTAGAATTCATAAAGATAACCATAGAAATGATCATTTATCTAATGAATTACCCTCTCTAGGAATTGATCAATCACAAGATGATGTTGAACATGGATACTATGATGAGGATGAGGATGACAGTGACTATGATCTTAATGATGCAATGAGACACTTTGGTCTTATGGCAAATCTTCGCGGCTACATGGCTGGAGGAAAGGAATGGGTTCCTGGTAGTGGATGTACTAATCATATGACCGGAGATAAAGATATGTTCCGTGAGCTTGCTGAAAACGACGGCCCTTGAAAGTATGTCACCTTTGGTGATAACTCAAAGGGTAAGGTGGATAGCCTAGGTAAGGTGGCCATCTCACATGATAGCTCCATACAAAATGTCATGCTCGTTGAATCTCTTGGCTACAATTTACTTTCAGTATCTAGACTTGCTGATTTCGGTTTCAATGTCCTATTTACAGAAGTAGATTGCCAAGTGTTTCGTAGAGATAATCATAAAATAGTCTTTACCGGTATACGCGGAGGTGATCTTTACATTGTTGATTTCACTAAAAAGGCTCAACCTAGAACTTTCTTAATTGATAAATCCTCTAAAGGTTGGTTATGGCATAGACAATTAGGTCATGTTGGTATGCGAAACCTTGACAAGCTTATTGAAGGAAATCATATCCTTGGCGTCAACGATGTCATATTTGATAAGGATAGACTTTGCAGCGCTTGTCAAGCAAGTAAAAAGGTTGGAGGAAGGCATCCCGTAAAGAACATCATGACCACAAGGAGGCCACTCGAGCTACTTCACATGGATCTTTTTGGTCCTAACGCTTACAAAAGTCTCGGTGGAAATTCTTTTGGTCTAGTTATAGTTGATGATTTTTCAAGGTTTACGTGGGTGTTCTTTCTCGATGATAAATCGCAGGTCCAAAAGATCTTCAAAAACTTCGCTAGGACGGCCCAAAATCAATTTGAAGTGAAAATCAATAAGGTTCGCAGCGACAATAGAACGGAGTTCAAGAACGCAAATGTGGACACCTTTCTTGATGAAGAAGGGATTTCACATGAGTTATCGGCTACGTACACACCTCAACAGAATGGAGTTGTTGAGAGGAAGAACCGAACACTCATCGAAATAGCGAGAACGATGCTTGATGAGTACAAGATGCCAAAGCACTTTTGGGCGGAAGCGGTTGAGACAGCTTGTCATGCAACAAATCGCTTGTATCTTCACAAGCTACTCAGCAAGACGGCATACGAACTCCTCACCGGTAACAAACCACAAGTTGGATACTTTCGAGTATTCGTCTCAAAGTGCTACATTCTTGATAAGCATCGTCGTTCTAAATTTGCTCCTAAGTCTCATGAAGGTTTCCTACTTGGTTCTGGCTCAAACTCTCACACATACCGTGTCTACAATAATTTCACCCGAAAGGTTGAAGAGACGGTAGATGTGAAGTTTGATGAATCTAACGGCTCGCAAGTAGAGCAATTGCCAATTGACATAGGAGACAAAGACCCTTCGGAAGCAATCCAAGACTTGTCTATTGGCAAGATTCGTCCAACGGAGGTGAAGGAGAGTACTTCGTCCATCCAAGTGGAAGCTTCTACCTCACGACAAGGTGAACCAAGATTTGATACGGAAGCATCCCCAAGTGGGGACACACCAAGATGAAGAAAATGAGGAAGTGCATCAAGATGAACACCAACAACCTCCTTCTCCACCACGACAAGAGAACGACAACGTCAACAACGAAGAAGGCCAAGAAGAAGAACAAGATGAAGAAGATGTTCAACCAAGATCCAAGAAAAAGCTTTCACGAGTTCGAGCAAGATTTGCTAAAGATCATCCCATCGAGCAAATCTACAATGATATCCAAACTGGGAGAATCACTCGCTTAAAAACCTCGTTTAGCTAACTTTTGTGAACACTATTCATTCATCTCTAGCATTGAACCTATGAAGGTTGAAGAAGCTTTGGAAGATCCGGATTGGATAAATGCCATGCATGAAGAGCTACACAACTTTGAGAGAAATCAAGTTTGGACATTAGTTGAGAAGCCCGACAACAACCACAACATCATCGGTACAAAATGGGCGTTTCACAACAAGCAAGATTGATGGACAAGTAGTTCGCAACAAAGCACGTCTCGTCGCCCAAGGCTACACTCAAGTCGAAGGTATGGACTATGGTGAGACATATGCCCCCGTTGCTAGACTTGAGTCCATTCGCATCATACTTGCCTATGCTAATCATCATGATATCACCTTGTACCAAATGGACATTAAAAGTGCTTTTCTAAATGGTGAAATAGAGGAGGAAGTTTATGTTAAGCAACCTCCCGGATTTGTCAATCCTAAGAAACCTAATCATGTTTACAAACTTCACAAAGCTCTTTATGGTCTTAAACAAGCTCCTAGAGCATGGTATAAATGCTTGACCAAGTTTCTTATTGAAAAAGGCTTTGAAATTGGAAAAATAGATTCTACTCTTTTCACTAAAATGGTTAATGGAGAACTATTTGTGTGCCAAATTTATGTCGATGATATTATATTTGGATCAACTAACCCTCATTTTAGTGAAAAGTTTGGAAAGCTAATGTTGGAGAAGTTTGAGATGTCGATGATGAGTGAACTCAAATTCTTTCTTGGTTTGCAAATCAAGCAAACTAAGGAAGGTACCTTTGTCTCTCAAACAAAGTACACCAAGGACTTATTCAAGAAGTTCAATATGCAAGGATGCAAAGGTATGACTACACCCATGCCTACTAGTGGACATCTTGATTTAACCAAAGATGGTGAACCAGTTGATCAAAAGGTTTATCGCTCTATGATTAGTTCATTGTTATATCTCTGTGCTTCACGTCCCGATATTATGCTAAGTGTGTGCACGTGTGCACGATATCAAGCCGCTCCTAAATAATGTCATCTTAAGGCCGTGAAAAGGATAGTGAGATACTTAATCCATACACCAAATTTTGGCATTTGGTATCCAAAGAGGGCCTCCTTTGATCTTGTTGACTACTCCGACTCGAACTACGCCGGTGACAAGGTTGATAGAAAGTCCACTTCGGGTACTTGTCAATTTCTTGGTAGATCTCTTGTGTCTTGGTCTTCCAAGAAACAAAACTCGGTATCCTTATCCACCACCGAAGCGGAATACATTGCCGCTGGATCATGTTGTGCTCAATTACTTTGGATGACCCAAACTCTTAAAGATTATGGGATATATGTGATGGATGACCCAAACTCTTAAAGATTATGGGATATATGTGAAACATGTTCCATTACTTTGTGACAATGAAAGTGCTATTAAGATTGCTCACAATCCTGTGCAACATTCTCGAACTAAGCATATTGAAGTTCGTCATCATTTCATTCGAGATCATGTTGCCAAAGGGGACATTAATCTTAAGCATGTTCGCACCGAAAAGCAGTTAGCTGATATATTCATGAAACCACTTGATGAGAAAGTGTTTTGCAGGTTAAGAGGTGAATTGAACATCATTGATGCTTCAAACTTGGAGTAAGAACTCCATTTGATACATGCAAGGCATGAGCCTATGACTAATCCTTAATAGTTCTCTTATGTTGACTATCATATGTCTTGGATATATTTGCACCTTGCATGTTATCTAACCCGTGTAGATAGTTGGATGAATCTAAATCTATGAGATTGCAACTCACTCACATCTTGAGCAATTTCTATATCACCAAGTCTCTACACAATGGTGGATGAAGACAAGGAAGCACGCAACCATTCAAACATATCCTTTGACAAATTTTATGTTGAGTTTCATGATTGTCATTTTGGATACACAAGTGCTCTTCCTTGCAAAAACTAACCCATGTAGGTAGATGAACTCCAACTCCAAGTGGTGCTCCCAACTCTTGATGAGCTACATCAACCTTGAGCAACCCACACAAGTTCAACTACATGATCATGATCAACGCCACCACCCAAGGTATGTTACTCCATCTTAGAGAAGCTTTACTCCAAGTCATGAGTCAAAGCAACTCGACAAGATGTGAATACATCAAAAAGCTTAAATAAAAATGGTAACCCCATTTTGATCTTAAACGATGAGTATGACCTATGATCAAGTGATCTCACTTGACTCCTAAGTCAATATACTCTAACATAGGTGACTTTGTCGCCGACCAATTCTAGATGAAGTTCTCTTGTGTTCTTTTCTGTGCTCTTGGATTTGTCTCATGCATATTTGATTCCCTCTTCAAAAAAAACTTCATCTAGACTCCTTTTTTAGTTTCTTCTCTATTATTTTCTGTTCTGCATTCCTTGCATCCAATTCATTGCAAATCTTTCAGTTAATTCCTTGCAAATCCTTGTGAGATCTTACTTGTCTAGTGAGCTGAGGTGACAAGTGTTTTCTCTGCGATGAACTCGGTCTCACCGGTCTGATGCTTTCGGTCCAACTGAATCCTCTCGGTACAACTGAACCATACAACTCGGTGTCACCGATTTCACTACAGGAAAGACATCTTGCCACTTGTTTCTGTATTCTTTTTGATCCAGCTCCACTCAATGAATCTTGTCCTCGACCAGCATCCCATTCAACTTGCTGCTTTGTTCTGTGACTCAAGGACCAAACCCATCATGACAAAAATCTAGAAGAACCATTCTTGGAAATTGATGTCAAAGGGGGAGAGAGAGATCACATCAAAGCTTAATCATATCTATAGGGGGAGAGAATACTCAAGGGAAGAATGAGTAATCATCAAGGACCCCAGATGCTTGCTGTTCAAGAGGAAAGAAGTCACATGTCTTCAAGAGGGGAAAGACATGTTCATATTTGCTCATTTGCATTAGCTCTGTTTATTTCCTTTGAGCTCTGTTTTTGCTCTGATTTTCTGTTCCCTATCTTCTCCCAGTATCCCATGCTAGATTCAGGGGGAGCAAGACATCTAAGGGAAGGAAATCCTTGAATTTATTGCACATCTTTACCTTTGGGGACATGTCTATATCCAATGTGGTACTTAGTACTCACTCTACATGCCATCCCAGTCTTGGTACTCTTGTGGTTTCTTTTGTTTGCTCTGGACAGTAGGTGTACCTGTGTTATCTAACCTTGTTTACGCAGGTTCATCCCATCCTAAGCCAACTCAAGACCACAAGGTAAGTATATGCATCACAGTCATGTGTATGAGAAATTCTTGCTGGTGTACATACTATTTGCAAGAAGGACTCATGAGCATGAAGGTACATTTCTCATATTCACATCATTTGCTCTGATGCATATAGCCAAGATACATGTAACACATTGCTTACTCTGTCATGTTTATGCATTCACATGCTCCTATATTCCATATTCGCATGATTGCATACATGTAGAGGGGAGCCTATGCATGTTACATGTCTTTCCAAAACTTTACTTACTATTCTCTATATCTTTATCTAAAGCTTTGATGTATGTTGTCATCAATTACCAAAAATGGGGAGATTGAAATCACAAGTGCTCCCTAGGTGGTTTTGGTAATTAATGTCAACATATCCCTTGTTGGACTAACACTTTTACCTACTATGTTTCAGATTAGTTCAACAATGAAGTGGCATGGACTAGAGGATGTGGAACCCCTTCAAGATGCTAAGGACAAAGGATTGGCTCAAGCTCCAAACTCAAGACTCTACATTTTCTATTTTAGTGATCCAAGATCACATTGAGTCTATAGGAAAAGCTATACTACCAAGGAGGGATGAGATGTTGCTTAATGAGGCTCTTGCTCAAAATGCTTAGTGATATACTCCAAATCCCTCAAGTACTTCCTCACATCCACATATGACCTAAACCAAAAGTCAAACTCGGCCCCACCGATTCTTTCTATCCGGCGCCACCGAGTTCAGATGTCATAGCCACTGCCACAAACCCTAGGCAAATCAGTCTCACCGATAGGGATCTCGGTCTCATCGAGATGGGATTGCAATCTCTCTATATGGATCTATTACCAAAATCGGTCTCACCGAGTTTGTGAAATCGGTCCTACCGAGATTGCAATGTAAACTCTCTGTTTCCGTTTCGTAACATTTTGGTCCCACCGAAATTAGCGAATCGGTCCCACCGAGTTTACCTGACCAACTCTCTTGCTAGCTTATTACCAAAATCGGTCTCACCGAGATTACGTTATGCCCTAACCCTAACCATTTCGGTCCCACCGAGTTGCATGTTGATCCCACCGAAAAATCCTAACGGTCACTAGCTTTGCTGAATCGGTCCGACCGAGTTTATCAATTTGGTCCCACCGAGATTGGCAAGTTGTGTGTAACATTTAGATTTTGTGTGGAGGCTATATATACCCCTCCACCTCCTCTTCATTCGTGGAGAGAGCCATCAGAACGAACCTACACTTCCAACTTACTTTTTCTGAGAGAGAACCACATGCACTTGTGTTGAGGCCAAGATATTCCATTCCTACCATATGAATCTTGATCTCTAGCCTTCCCCAAGTTGCTTTCCACTCAAATCTTCTTTCCACCAAATCCATATCCTGTGAGAGAGAGTTGTGTGTTGGGGAGACTATCATTTGAAGCACGAGAGCAAGGAGTTCATCATCAACACACCATTTGTTACTTCTTGGAGAGTGGTGTCTCCTAGATTGGCTAGGTGTCACTTGGGAGCCTCCGACAAGATTGTGGAGTTGAACCAAGGAGTTTGTAAGGGCAAGGAGGTCGCCTACTTCGTGAAGATCTACCGCTAGTGAGGCAAGTCCTTCGTGGGCGACGGCCATGGTGGGATAGACAAGGTTGCTTCTTCGTGGACCCTTCGTGGGTGGAGCCCTCCGTGGACTCGCGCAGCCGTTACCCTTCGTGGGTTGAAGTCTCCATCAACGTGGATGTACGATAGCACCACCTATCGGAACCACGTCTCAAAAATCTCCGTGTCTCCTATTGCGTTTGAATCCTCCAAACACTTCCCTTTACATTCTTGCAAGTTGTATGCTTTACTTTCTGCTGCTCATATACTCTTTGCATGCTTGCTTGATATGTATTGTGTTTGTTAAACTTATGCCAAAACTCCACTTCAACTTAAAGAAATTTAAAAGTGCAACCTTTGGCACTTAGTGTCTAATCACCCCCCCCCCCTCTAGACACCTCTTCTCGATCCTTTAACCTTCTTCTCCTTGTGCTAGACCTTTGTTATGCACTAGGGGAAGGAGGAGTAACGACCATCACCGATGGTCGCAAATGTTAGAGAGGAATCAGTGAGGGGGAGTCTCCACCATATAGACTCGGCAGACCGATAGTCAACCCATGATGAATAATAATGATCTAATTTAATTTTTATAGTACATATATTGAATCGTACAAATTTAATCTTTGAATTATGAACGTAGGAAATGTCGTCATGGGACGACGAAAGTCTCCCGGGGGAGTGCAGCTGGTGCAACGACGACCGAGGTATGTGCGACAGGCCTCACCTAGATGAAGATCGGCGCTTCAGCATTAAGCCCCAGGAGACCTTCGATGTTGAAATGGTACGCAACGACGAAAAGTGTTTTTTCATAATTAAGCATGACTTCAACTATTTAAACGTGTAATTTTCATCTTTTACAATTCGAGTAGCTTATCCCATGCCATGCAAGAAGCTATGTCTTGGAGAGGATGGGTTTTGAAGACCATGAAAATTTCGAAATAAAGAAAATTCACCTAAGAACCCATCATGATATGGATTTTGAAGTAATCTGTACAATTTCTAGAGCGTAAACCATTTTGGTTGCAAAAATTAGGAAGCACTTTGCAAGATGTATGATTTTTATGAGGGTATGCTTGTCACCATGGATCTTGGTGATCCTGACATCGACCAAGACAATATGAACATTTGGGTCCTTATTGATACGCTTCCAATTCTACCGCTATGTGAGTTTCTCAAGCATAGTTATTAACTAATTTATATTGTTCATTTCAAAATAGTTGACAGCTTATTTTCATTGTTCAAAAAATGTGCGGAACATGGTAGACAGAACCTACTACACCGATGGCTCTAAGTTAACTTATCAGGAGAAAAATCATCTGGTCGCATTTTGTACTGATCTTGAGAATAACAATATCTATTATAAAACTCCGCCACATTATGGTCAATACGTGCCACTAGTGCACGTGTTGAACTACGGTAACATCCATGGAGATGCCATGGTAAGATTTTTTTAGTATTACGACATCTGTGCATCTTTTGCATAATTTTTTTTAAAACTTAACTACATTGCTAACTACGAAGTTATTACTATGTTTTTCAATAAAAAATCCCGAATGATTGTGTGCCTCATCTGATGTATCAGAATGGTCGCCTTGATGTTTTGAACATACGGCCAGGTCATCCTACGAATCTCACATGTCCATATCGGATTTCTAAAAGAAGTGGAGACATGAAAATCACATAACGGAAAAAATGTATGGACAGTCGTAAGGAGGTACTTGGAAGCAACATTGTGCGAAAGGTAAGAATTGAAGACAGGATAATCTCCATTCTTCATAATGGAGAGTCAGGGCCTATCTTGTTTTATACTGTTTTACCTAAGAGAAGGTAGTAGGTCCTAGTTAATAATACTCATGATCATGTGCTAAAAACAACTAAGTAGGATTGTTTAGATGACTATGATGATGATGTGGCATCGAGTAGAAGTTGTATGATCGATGATGATGAGTATGACTTGTTATTATGATACCAATGATAAGTTATTTACTATTATGCATGATGTTAAGTTGTTATATGAGCATGGTTACTTATTATATATAACAGTGGGTGAAATAAACCTGGATTAGATTCAAGTGAAGCCAACATGTGATGCACATCGAAAGTACTACTAATCCAAACTAGATCAAGTTTAGATTAGAGTAGTACTTTCGACATGAACCACATATTGCCTCCACTTGAATCTACTCCACGTTCATTTCAACCACTGTTATATATAATAAGTAATCATGGTCATAAAATCATATGATGAAAGTATTGTATATAAAACCACACAATGAAAATAAGCTGTATTTTTTAAAATACAGGAAAATTTAGCAGCAGCGCTTTTTAGAACAAGCTCTACTGCTACTTACAAGTAGCAATAGTGTTGTCCAAAGGAAAACGCTACTGCTAATTAGGTAAAGCAGTAGCGCTCCCTTTCCAGCGCTACTGCTACTAGTTAGCTGTAGTGCCTTAGTGGTAGCGCTGGGCCCAGCGCTACTGCTATGCATATTTCAAGCGCTACTACTAGGGTTTTCCCTAGTAGTACCACAACTACGTTGTTTGCATAGCTATGTTCGCACCCAACCATAGTTTGGAAATAGCCTATTCTATCAGTTGCTACCGAAACAATAATAAAAGGATATTTAACTAGACTACAAATTTGGACAAAAAATATACTAAACTAGAACACAAAGTAAAAGGGGTTGTACTTGTAGGACTGAATAGAGCAAAAGACAATATCTAGGCTTTCGGTCTCACTAATACAAGAGGAGCATCTCAGTGGCATACAAGTATTATACACTACTAAATGTTCTCCTATGGTTTGCATCCACGGTCTCTCACTCCTAGGTGTACTAGACATAACATCATGTCATGGTCACACGCGGTTGTCAATAATACACAACGGAACCAAAGGATCACAAAGTTCATCTGTCTACTCCGGGTACGTGCAAGTGTTATACATGCAACGCGCGAGAGAGTCAATACTAAACGAAGCCATAAAGACTAGTTGTGCGTACTAGATCATACCTTAGCCTAGAACCAAATCAATTACTCACACATAGATGAATAGGCACACAAAAAGGAATGATTTATTGCTGCCACCAGCATGTTCGATCTTACAAAATATATATATGCAAAGACGGAGATGGAGATGGAGATGGAGATGGGCACCGGTGCGCCCACCCTATGGCCGGCGCCCAGTGATGGCGGTGACGCCTCCTTCTCATCCTCTTGCGTGGCCTTCGTGATGATGGTGGTGGAGGGAGAGGTCTCCTTCTAGATGAGATGGGAGTCCCGGTGGCTGCGTGGACTTGTGGTGGAATGATGATGATCCTCCCGGCGGCTAGGATTGGAGCTCTTCATATAGGAGGCCTCCTTGAGTCTCCTCCATTGACGTAGCCTTCTCCCCTTCATCCAAGGGCTCTAGGGGAGTCAAATCCACGCCCAAATGATGCCTTATCTGCCAAGGATCGCGTAGTAACAAACCAGGACAAAATCGGAGCAACAACAGGAAAGTTCTGACCAATTTACGAAGTTGTGTGGAGATCATATGGTCGCCCAAACGAGCGGCTACGGTCGTATGGAAGACCGTCTTCCGTTCTGGACTCCGGGAGCACTTTCATATTTTGGTCGTCATTTCTTCATATGAACTTTGATTTTGACGTTCTTGGACTCATTGGATTGCTTATGAAAAGCCCGATGCGTTTATGGCCTTGCATATTTGATTTGGACACTTTAATAAATGTCAAATCATCAAATACTCCATATGGCCTTCATCTGGTGCCTAGAACTTCTTCGGTTTGACTCCCGACTTGGTTCTTTTGATGTACCAAGTCCATGAACATGCCAATACGCCTACAACGACCACAAAACAAAGGAAAACTAATAAAAATTAAAGTTGTGCAACGAACTTTGTAAGACGAGTAAATACCGAAAACTGTGCATTGGGGACATGTATAAGTGCTAGATGGATATGTTATGAGGGGTTTTTTCTATAGAATATACTCTAAAAATATGCATAAAATCTACTCATCAATCCCCAAAATTGAGGTAACTGTGGCTGAACCCTAATATCACCCCCCCCCCCATGTACGGCATTCACTCTCGCTGAATCAAACTCAAGGGACCTTGTAAGGCTTTGGGCTGGGTATCGGGATCCCGGGGACATTGAAAGGCTTGGTTTGACAGGAGAAGAGGACCTATGGAAGTGATTGCGCATGCCACTGGTTTGTTGTGGAGCCTTGGATGGAGTTTTGCTAGACTTACGGACACAAATTCACGGATGACAACCTACGGGCTAACCTAGCAACGGTTCATTGGAAA
>NC_041388.1:685702059-685703989 GCF_002162155.2 Triticum dicoccoides
GTCCACGGTTGAAATCAGGGGGGGAAGGGAGGGAAATTAGTCGGGACACGTAATCCCGTGCGTTCCCTCCATGCCTTTCTATCCGTAAGTGTAGGATTTTCGTCTTGGATGTTCTGTTTTACAGTATATATGTCCAGTCTCTTACTTGCCACTCCCCCATTGTCTTGCCGTCACCATCTGCATTTGCTAACATGCATTTTGTATTAGTGATTTTATTTAGATGTTAGACAAAATCTCAGTTGCATTAGTTTATCGTGAATCTCGGTAGTCTAAACTACACCATATTAAGTCTAGAATTACAGCCTGGTTGCCCAATTTTAAATTGCAGAACTTTAATGATATTTCCAACCATTTTCAAGAAGCTAGGTTTTTTTTACTTTAGCTAGGAGTAGGCACATATAGGAAAAGAAAGTACACTTGGACATGATGAGCATGCAAGTAATAGAAGCCTAGAACCACATGCTATCATCTCTAGGCCACCAGCATCCTGCAATCATAATGCATAGGCAGAAACATGCAAATGGTTAAATGTGGTAGGAGAGTGAAGAGGGAGGCAGCTAAAGATGGCACAGAGATGCCGATATATAGGGCCTGTGCGTTGCATAGAATTGTTTGCATGTGGTAGTAACAAAGCCTTGAAGCAATTGCAGAGGAAGCTAGATGCAGGTGGATATTAATGAAAGGAGAGGCAGCCTAGCTCTTTCAAGCTGTCATGAGATGCGAAGCTCATGGAACCCCCGTCCATAGATAGGGGAGAAGGGAAGAGGGGTCAGAGAGACTGCAGGAGAGGGTTGTAGGTAGCCTGCCTGAATAATCTTCCTCTCTTTTCCATTCCACTGCAGGACCAGAAGGAGGAGCTGGGTAGGCATCTGCCTACCATGGTGTCTCATCTTATATGCAAATGTCAATGCATGTGTCATTGTGCATGCCTAGCCTAGGCACATGCATGTAGTAAAAGCTATCTTCCGCTTAGTTAATGTATAGCTAGCCTTTGCTCCTGTACAGCATGCCAGCACTGACCTGTGGCATCTTGCATTGTTCAGGTTAGCAACACTAATCTAGACAAAGCAAATCAGTAAATAATCATGCATGGCATGTGCAAGATTGATAGCAATGCTTCAGGGGCACATCATGTACCGGCCATCTATTTGACATGTATAAATTGTACTATTGCCTTTGAAAGGATTGTTGCAACCATCACATCACTTGCACGTCAGCGGACACATCACGGAAACCGTAGACACATAGTTTTGGCACTCTTCCTACACATACCTGATCGATCGGTTGTGTCTAGCTTTTCCATAATGCAAGAGGTCCCATGCAAAATTCAGAGGCCCATACCCCTACCTAGCTAGCTGCCTACCTACATATTTTGTGCATGCATGCCCTCTCTACTGGTAGCGATGGATCGGTGCAAAACTTTGAAGGAGAAGAAGAAGCTAAGGTAAATGGTCATGCAAGCATCATCAATCCAGACAATGGCATAGCATCTGATACCCTCGAGTACTAGCAGGGGTAGCTACACGGAGCCCGCCACCACCTTTCTCTGTTTAGTCGTCTTTACATATGTAGGAGTTCATGCATCTCTACCTATCTATCTATAATCTCTCGCCATCAATCGATCCCTCTCCTGATCTTTCCTCCCCTGAGGCGCGTCGACGACACGTACGTACGGGTCCCCGTGACGCGTGCCGTCTACGTCGTGTGATACGATACGGTGGTATAGCGGTTGTGGTGGTGGGGGGAGAACTATGGCTATGTTGTAACGGAGGGGAGAGGAGGAGGGGACCGGGTCCCTTTGAGATGGAATGCGACCGGTGAAAGGCCGGCCGGGCCGGAGCCAGTGAAGAAGCGGGGGGTGGTATGGTACAGTGCACATGCGTTATGGCGCCACGCTTGGACAAGATATTGATTACTATTGCCCCTGCCA
>NC_041388.1:685704397-685715128 GCF_002162155.2 Triticum dicoccoides
CGCATATATATATATTTCTGCTGTTTTCTAGGGCATATGCATATGCGATGCCATGCATGGACCACCAATTATGTGCCTTGAGGGCATGGCCATTTCGACATCACCAAGGCCCCTTTGGGGTTGGGTCCTATAGCTAGCTAGATTGTAGTACGTGCTAAGTACTAGCTGCCAAGTACTAAACTAATGTACCATCATGCATGCGTATGGACATGCTTAGTTAATACATATACTACCTTGTGACATGAGAGGTAGATGCATGGCTCTAAGTTGTTATGAAGAAGCTAGCCAGGTCCAGTGCTGATCAATGTGGACCTTTGCTGGCTAACTAGCTGCAGATCCTATATATAACTCGAGATTCTAAGGTTTGCATATGAGCTATGAGCATTTCCTGAACGAAATAATCTTCGGAAAAATAAAATTAGCATGAATACATCAGTAATCCAGCTAGAAAACCCCAAATCTGTAAAGGTGTGGATATATTAGTATGGATATATCAGTAAAAGTGTGATAGAATTGCAACAAATCTGTAGCTTGGATTTTGCTATAGGAAACCCCAATTGTCCAAGAAGAAAGAACTATACTTAGATGGTCCCTGCAGTGAGGATACAGAGCTAGCCAAAGGTAGGAGTTGAGTGTGATGGACCCTTGGAGAGTGAAAGGTAGCTAATAGCTAGGGGACCTCTCCCTTGGGCACTATTTGTTTAACAAATCATGTTATGCTTTCCAAATCCCATTCAATTCAAATGAGATGGCAATTTCCTATGCATTAATCTGGGGGTAGACCCATAATCCTATTAGAGAAAGTGGACAGCGCAAAGATATAAACACTACCACAACATATCAACAGGACATGTTTCGTTGTAGACATAAATTCGATATCACACCGCCAGAGATATTTTCTTTTCTGAAAAGGAGGTCAAAACCCTGGCCTCTACGTCATATGATGCACACAACCATCTTATTTACACGTCCGGACATATGATGCATGGAGAATAATGATACCAACTGGATTTATTTATATCTGCAACGTAAGGGGTAGAAATCAGCAAGTACCATTTTTTTTCCTCCTGGGTGATAAGTTTAATTTTTTAGAAGAAGGTAGTAATGTTAATTGGAGACGACAAAAATGACAAATCCGTAGATCTGCGCGTGTGGGCCCCGGCCGACCCATGACCCACGTACGCCTGCCAAAACCGTTGGTTCACTTTCTGCAAACCACCGTCACCCTTTCTCACAAGCGCGCGCCATCTCTCTCTGTAAGTCTGTATACAAGACCGCCGTATAGTACGCGCAGATAGTGTACTGTGCTGTGTATGTACACACACCGATCGCTGAGATCGGCAAGCAAATCGCGCATTCGTCGCTGCGACTCTGGACCAGCTGCCACCTTAAGCCCTCCAAAGCGTCACATGCCCATGGCTGGCCGATTGGTCGCAGGATTCCCAACCCTGGACCAAAATTTTCGTACTACAGATAAACAAAAATACAGTTGACTTGAAATGAAATGACTGGTGATCCGGCTCGCAGAACGAATAACTGCGCCATCAATCAAGGGCACCCGGAGCTGCATGTGGATCGAATCCGATGTGCCATGATTTGATCTCATCCGTCCAATGGTACTTGTCTACCTAGTACGTCCAGATGTCGATGCTAAGTTTGCCTCCTTGAAAGGCAGCCGATGGGGGCTGGCTCAGACATACTTTACACGGCGTAGTGCAGTGCAGTGCAGTGCGTACGAGTAAACGCTACACCTACCAAAAAAATTGTATGGGTGAACTTAGAGCATTTACAGCCGGACGCTTCAAACCCGTCTCAAACACCCAAGTAGACGGCCCAGTCAGTGACATGTCACAGAAATTTAATTCAGACAGGCTTCTTAAACGGGTCTCAAACGTCCGGACTAACCGGCACCCCTAATATCCCGTCTAAATATGAGGCAGATATGGGGCGTCCGGGTATGTCCGTCACGTCGGACCTAACAGCCCTACCCCATCGCAAATTGCACCAAATGCACCAAACTCTTCCTCCTCTTTTCTCTGCACTCCTATCTTTCCCACGCCCGAGCCCTCGCCGTGCGCCACCCTTGTTCCCCGTCCTCACCACCGGTCCCAATACGTGGCCCTAGATGTCGTCCAGCCCATCCCGAACCGCCGCGACGAAGATTGCGTCTGCCTCGTCCGTCAGCGTCCCGTCCTCGGCTTCATTGTGCAAGACGGACAAAGTCACCTGGAGGATGCGGCGACGCCGGTAGCGAGAGAGGGAAGCAGTTGCGGCGTCGCATGGAGCTGCGGACATGGACGAACAGCTCCCCCCCTCCCCCGCATCCATCCGTCCGCCGACGCGGATTGCGCCGTCGGACCACGTTAGGACAGAGGAGGATCCGACGGCCAGTTGGGGCATTCGGCGAATGGCGAGGGATCAACGAGCGTAGGGAGTACGAGGCAGTGGGGGCGGTTGCGGCAGCAGCGGGCCATGCGACAAAGATGCAAGTAGAGCATGCGGCCTGGATGCAGGCGGAGCAAGACGCAAGACGCAAGGATGGACTCGGAGCAAGCGGCATGGATGGCGTCCGGCTAGTGATCCGACCAGCCGGCGAGGCATCCGTCATGCTTGAACATTTATTACATTTTCGCATGTCCATATTGTTGAATTATGATTTGCTTTGCTTGTTTTGAACTGTTGAATTCAAACAAATTTTATTGTATAATCGACCTGCATGGATTGTATGGATTTGAAGTTTGCATTTGAGGTGTGTGGATGTGTGGCAGCACATATAAGGGGCCGGCAGGCGCTGTTCACGGACACGCCCGTGGGCGTATAGGGGGCCAGATTTGCCAAGTCCGGCTGTAGATGCTCTTACAGAGTAACATGGTGGCCCACGGATGAAAATAAGAGCTCACGCTACACGTTGGCCAATGCTGGGAGAATGTCATCACAACATCGTCTTTGTTGCACTCGTCGTTATGCAACATCATCCTCGTTGCAGTTACCGTCGTAGCCATTGTGCTTGTTGTCATCACAGCATCGCCACCGTTGCGGGCATCGTTGTAATAGTATCGTCGTTGTTGTGGGCGTCGCCATCGTTGTGTTTGCGACAACGCCTTGCAACACGGTGACGCCTTCTCAACTCTGGCTCGCAGGACCCTCAGTACTACTCCCCTCCATCGATGTCTGCCTGCAACACGGTCACAAGACCTCCACCATGGATCTGTCCCATGCCACCAGTGAACAATGCCCCCTGAAGCACCGGTGCTCGCCTGCAGCACAGCTGCAAGACCTCCATGTATCCAATCCGGTGGCAAACGGTGCCCGTCTGTAGCACTAGTGCCTGCAATAGTTTTGCAGCATTAGGCAGCGGGTTTGGTCCACACCGCGACGGCGAGCGACACAGCCTGCAACACTAGCACCTTGTAGCAGGCCACACCATGGATTTGGCGAGCTTAATGCAGCTAGTCGATCTAGAGCTTGGCTGACAGCCCGTTGCAACACCACCGTATGGAGAAGAGGGAAGGGAAGCGAAAAAGAAGAGCAACACGAGCTCGACCATTTCCAGCGATATGGGAAAGAATACTGTTTCGAGAGAGAAACTTTGGGAGAAAACGCTCGTGTGGGACCACACATGACGCGTGGTGTGCCAGCGAGGCGGCTGATTTCTAGAAGAAATCAAACGACCATGTTAAGAAAACTGTTTTCCATAAATAAGAGGGGGCTAGAACATCTCCAGTTGGAATGGGCTAATTTGACCCGCTATTTATCCATAGACACGTCCAAACATTGCCCGATCATGTCCGTTTTGAACCCCTATTTATCCATGCACGTAGCCGTGAGCCCGTGACCCATCAAATTGTTCGGACAAATGCATATAATTGATGAGATGGAAAAAAGAGGAAAAAAATGAAAATAGAAAGTGGTCCGGAGTGGGTTAGGTCTGAGGTGGGGTGGTTTCGGACATCCCCATTTCATCCTCACATATGGGATAGATTTTGATTCACGAATAGCCCAGACATATATGAACAATTCGGAGGTCCATTTGGATGGTTTTTCTTTCTCTTTTATGTGCAGACACCGTCCTTTGGAAGGTCGTCCGAGTAAAGATGCTCTAAGTGGAGTGAAGGGCATGTACGGCCGGACGTAAACCCCGTCCATAAGTCAACCGTTCGTAAGTCTAGCATTTATACTGATATACAGTGTGCTAGCCAGGGGATCACCCAGCACTAGCTGTGGCCTCCTGATCTCTCCAGCTGGATCATTTCACTGCCCATGAGATGAGATCGATCTGCGATTAACCATGCACGCAAAAGTGATACTGTCCTATTCCCTTGTTCCTGCCTGCTCACATATAACTTCTGTATGTAGCATGTACCCGCTGCACTGTATATATGCGACACCGCCTGCCACTGCCAGCCTCGCCGTGATTACCCACTGTAGGGATGTCATCTCATCTCTCCCTCACAAGGTTAACACGACATGCAGTAACTTTTCCATCAGGAAAAAAAAATCACAGTGCACCCTTGTGAACAGTAAAATTGAAGAAAAAAACTAATTCTAAAAACTTTTGGCAGCAAAAAATGTTGAATGTTCTATGTGCGTGCAAATTTCAATGAGAACTAACACTCCTAATGCTCTGGAAAAAATGGTTGCTCCAAAAAGGTTATTTTTGAAGGGTGTGACTAGGTCTCAATCGATTGAGATTTAACTAAGTCTCAGTGAAGTGACATAGCATTCAATAGAGAAAAAGAAAAAACTGAGAAGAAAATTTTGCACGAATCCTAATGTAAGATCTAACGGATATAGCATTGACTGAGACTTCGTTATATCTTAATCGATTGAGACTTAGCAAGACTGATTTTTGAAAGCATATTTATGTGCACATTTTGTAATTTTTGCCCAGACTTACGTGAATGTGATTTCATCTCAAAAATTTGCACACAGGAAGAAAAATAAGCAATCTTTGTTGTCAAAAAATAGGAGAATTTTTTAAAACTTTTTTTCAATTTTACGGTTCATCACAGGAGAATTTAAGCTCCAGATTAGAAGGACACTTTCCGTTTCTACCTACAGAGTAGTACTCCCTTCATTCCTAAATATTTGTCTTTCTAGACATTTTAAATGACTACTACATACGGATGTATGTAGACATATTTTAGAGTGTAGATTCACCCATTTTGCTCCGTATGTAGTCACTTGTTGAAATGCCTAGAAAGAGTATTTAGGAACGGAGGGAGTAATATGTAGTACTAGTAACGAGAACAAGAAACCCTAAAAAGACAGTAAAATGTTTAATTTTTACTGACATTAGTACAGTACAGTTATTTTTACTGACATTGGCAATAAATAAAAATAATGGCGACCCATCCTGGCTAGCGTCGTCCGGGTCGGTCCAGGGTGTATGAAACCTGGAGACTTTGGCCCTGCATGGCCCTGGATCCTGGGATCATTTGGCATGTTGCGCAGTGAATGGCACGTCCGTCACATGCATCCCACTTTGGATCTCAGACTAGTTACTGGTGCAAGCTAGTCGCCAAGATGTATGGTGCAGTGTGTAGGTAACAAAGTCAGATCGCCCGCCCTGCGCCCGGCCGGCGCGGGTGTAATGGCTGGCCGGCCGTCCAGCCGAGTTTCAGGTCTCTGAATGTACACACTCGGAGAGTGCAACGTGTATGTGCTAGTATGAGGCTATATGGCTAGGTTCAGAAAGAAGAAGAAAATTAGGTATTTATATCTCAAACCAGCACAGCAAGTACTCCTTCCGTCCACAAATACGGAGTATAAGATGTTTTGGATATTTCAATATGGGCTTAAGTACGGACTGAAAAGAGAGAACAAACACACTAAAACGTGTCTACATACATCCGATTTAGAAAAGAAAAAAAGCTGAAATATCTTATATTTATAAACGGAGGGAGTAGTATATAAACCAAGGGAGAACAGTCTTATGATTTTGAAAAGAAAATGGAAATCATGTTCTGAAGTTCCAAAAAAAATCACATTTATGTAAAAAATTATGATGAAGTGCACGTGAAAAATCCAGGCTCCATGGAGCCCCGGAGCCAAAAGCAATTTCCTCTATATATATGTAATATGCTGATTGGTGATTGCATCATTAGTGATGACACCACTGCATAAGAGCAGGTGACAGTTCATTGGACAGGTTCACAGGGTCTTGAAGGCAGACCTCAACAGCACTCGCAAAATGGGGATACAAAGATCAACCTTGGCTACATGCATCTCAAAGCAGTAGTGTATATACCAAGGTATGTACGTGTATAATATGCTGATTGCATCATCAGGTATTACAAAACTGAAAAGAGCAGATGACAAGTCACTGGATAGCTTCACAGGGTCTTAAAGAACCAGCAGAAACTTGACCCACTTTTCTATATACCTCAACAGCAAACTGCAACATAAAATGGGGCTAAAAGGATCTTGACGATCATCTCGGAAAGGGACATCTGGAGGATCGAAAAGATAATAAAGAAGTAATCCCTCCGTCCCATAATGTAAGACATTTTTTACACCATGGGACGGAGGGAGTAACAGATATACTCATGGTACGTATGCAAGCATTAGCGATCAGATCGCATGTTATGACAAGTGTTCAAGTACTGTGCATGATCCTTTCAGGCATAGAAACAGATACTGCAGGCAGCATATATTACAAACAGCTCAGTATGAGGCATGAGCTGAGATTATATTCTCTTTCCTTAAAGTTTCAGGTTTAGGCACCGGCTAGCTACTACGACGCTTGATCCTGCTGCTTATGTCGCGGTCTGCACACATTGAAGTTAAGAACATGATTTTCGAACTAAACCCAGGGGAGAGCAGATGCCTTTCACTTCAATGGGTTTCCTGGGAGGAAAAGGTCTTCCCTCAGTACATGCTCCCATTCTGACGGTGAGTGGCTTAACTGCTTCTCATGCAAATCACATTTGCAGGTTTCATCAGACTCTTCAAGCACTGTACTGACGTACTGGCTTGCGGTTCTGCTACCAGCTTCATCAGATAGGGCTCTGCACCCAGCATCACCAGGTAAATCAACCTTCGACATCATCACGCAAATCAGTCTTCTGAATTACCTCCTCACGCGCAACAGGGCCAGGTTATTTTTTTCTTTCAAAGAGACACACCCAATCATCGGAACGGAAAACATCTTGCCCCCAATTCACGATGCTGCTATTGGTATCTTCACGTCTTTTCAGGACTTGCAGCCTGGCCAAAAGCTGACCAAATCCATTCTTATTGTTTGCTGTTTGGATCTGATGAGCTTGGCTATAAAAGTAGTACCATGTGTTTTGCTTTCTCACTAGATTCTAGCTGATCTATGTTGGTGTGCTCATCCAATGTGCTTGTATTATTGCAGTTCTTAAAGTCGTGAGGTGCAGCCTCATCCCCTTCATTGTTACTTCCTTCGGAACACTCTTTCATGATGCCCTCCACTAAAGAGTTTATACTATCATCAACAGCATCATCAAATACGGTGTCATCAACAACATCTGCCCTTCTACAATTATGTATTTCTTTTTGCTGCTCAGATTGCCCTCATCGGAGCAACCTATACTCTCATCGCGCAGCTTCAAAACTTTCAGTCAAGAACACATCAGCCATCAAACGAAAGGCCAATCATATACGATTCAAGTATATGATTTACCAAGAATATAGAAACATTTCAAATAATTTCCTATTACCTATTCAAACAAAGACCAAACTATAACTAATCTGCTTAGCTCTCGGTTCATCATAGGTCAGCACCAATCTGAAAGTAACTCAGCAGACACATAGGATGTGAGGGGAAAAAGGGTTTTTATTGTTGCGGAAAGGCTTTTCTGACAGCAGATCAGTTGAGCCTTTTTGAAAGGATGGCTGTAAAATGGCCAGGTCTGTAGGCCAAGGTGTGTTATTTGGTCCCATAAAGAACACATGAATAATTGGACTCTAGTAACTACAGAACTGCGTGCTCCCATCCCAAATACTGATTGAAATAAAGAATAAAGGCATGTACTCCCTCCGTTCCTAAATTTAAGCTTTTTTAGAGATTCCAATGCGGACTACATACGGAGCAAAATGAGTGAACCTACACTCTAAAATACGTCTATATACATCTGTATGTAGTCTGTATTAAAATATCTAAAAAGTTTTATATTTGGAAACGGAGGGAGTATAACATACAGAATAAAGAGCTCTAATTCTTTTTACTTGAGGAATGAGTAGGGATGTTACCTCTCAACCTGTCCAAAACAAGATATGATCTGCACTGATAAATAAGGAAATGCTAGAAACAATAGAAAATGCAATGCACCTCTTTTTTTCCCTTGTGTTGTAGCTTGTAGGTTTGTCTCAGTAGCAAGATGAGCAATTCGTGGTGTATACAATGAAATAAAACAAAAACAAATTAGGAAATTAGCAGCAGCAAGATGAGAAAATGAAGATGCATTGAAATAAAACAAAGGCGACATGAGGTTAAAAGTTACAAAGTCTATACACTGCTGCATCAAAGCACAAGAGTAGATTATCTTGAAGGAGAGAATCCATGGTGACGGTTTGCACGAACACGTCATGCACGCACACCATAGTTTGGAATGTGAGGCCATACTTTGGTGTGCTTCCACTTGTTTAGAGAGCTCTGCTGTAAAATTAGGAAATTGATCACAAGATTTCAGACGCACAAAGGGCAAAGTTTGAATACTTAATAAAACAGTTAATAGTTAACAGGGTGTTAGAATACATAAACAGTAAAGGACAAAGTTTGAATAGTTAATAAAAGAGTTGATAGGGGGTTGGAAACTTGGAATACATAAGCAGTTGAACTGGAGTGCAGGCATGACATTTGCCAAGATTTGACCTTGGATGCAAGAATCTTTTAAAAGGGTTCTAAATTTTTGTAACAGAATATTGTGTCCTACTTTAGATGCTACCTTTCATGATTACTGGAGCTGGTATTCCTGTAGATGTTAATTTACCATGAGTTTGTTCTGTCTTTTTTTGCGGATTTATTAACTGCAGATGCACCTGTGATCCTATGAAGCATTCTCATAGAACATCTCTTTTTTCTTCTTCTGTATTGATAACAAAGTTAAGTTGGTTTTTTGGGGTATCTTATATCAAATATTCTTGTATTTGACAAAGCAGTCTGCCATTTGCACCCTGGAAGATGTGGATGTTATCAAGGAAGGAAAGGTTAGTATTACTTCCATGATAGAAAGGGATGTGCACACTAAATCTGCAGCTTGCGTAGGTAGCATCACTAATTTTGATGAGGGTAGAATTGCTGGGTATTGAGAGAGTAAATATATCTGTCGATGGGGGTAAAACTCATAGGTATCAGGAAAGAAATGTGCAGTACATATCTGATGGAGCTCAAATTGACAAGTGGGCATGGATACCTTTTGTGGCTACATTGGACATGCCATCAAATGCTGAGATAGTAGCTAAGGCAGTAAGTAAATTCACTGCTGGATGCATTACTGTTTCATCTTTTGTTGCTTAGATGAACATGGCAGGTGTTGCATTAGCCCTGAGGTGCAGACTAGATAAGACAGAAGAACATGGGAGGTGTTGTGTTCTGTCTGATAAACAAGACAATTCCAGTTGCAACAATGTGATGTCCCCTCTCATATGTGGAAAGACTTCTGAGTGCAGTTGCAACGGCACTGATACTACCAGTGATTTAAAAAGAGAAAAGATACTACCTGTGAATTCACATATGTGTCTTAACCTCAATTACATATCGGCCGCCTAAAAGCTAAACCCCTCCCTGTAAGGACATTTTCATCCTACAACTGTGCCTCGTCATAAATGTAAAACATCGATCGTCTTACCTTCATGTAAGAAATGCAACTTTGGCATCATTTCTGAAGTGCTTTGCTGATGAAAAATGTCCCGAGAGCTAGAAAAAAGAGGAGAAAAATCATCCTTTCCTATGTGCTTTTTGCTGCTTCTCCACGTCCTTCCCTGCAAAGGATAATGAGAAACATTTGAAATTACTTACTGCAAGTCTGCAAAAATGTTGAATTGCAAAAGGGAAAACAAAAATTCCCAGCCGAACTCTGCATTTGTCTAAAGAATCATTACTGACAGCATTTGAGACTTGACACCTGATTGTGTATATGTCCATGAGCATTTTGTCTAAAGAATCCTTAACTGGTGCTTCACGTCTTTCTCCCCTGATTCAGACAAGACCTTTGCTGATGATGTCCTGCAGTGAGGCTGCAGGGAAGATGACGATTCACACGAGTAACATCTTTCATCCAAGATATCTTCATTGTAACCCCAGAACTGCTGAAATAGTTTTCTTAACAGATCTTCACAAACCAATCAATGAACTCCTCTCTCACATAAAAAAGGATAAAGGATAATAAGCATCTCACAGATCAAGCTTAAGCCAGCAAAACGGCAAGGCACTTATGTTTGTGCAAAAGCACATGGTAGCGATTGTTTCAAGTAACTGTGTTGTCGCTGTTTGCTCTGGCGCTTCTTGATTTTGTACTCAAAATGGCTTTTCGCTGTTTATGAATTTCGCGTGGGTGCCTACAAAATAATGCATGGCGCTAAATTGAGGCGCAGATTTTATGTTGGTATCACTATCACCACAGAGAGACACGAACAAAAAGATAAGAACAGGCTAACTATTGACCGCAGTACTGAACAGCTTGTAACTTGTGAAACTAAAAGGGTACATAGATGAGAGAAATTGGATCTTTTGCCCCACATTTATCCTAACTTTTTGATCATTTC
>NC_041388.1:685715444-685730086 GCF_002162155.2 Triticum dicoccoides
TTCTCAGAAATATGATAACTACCACTGGATCAATTGCATAGTTTTCATATGAAAAATAAATATATTACTCCCTCCAATCCATATTAATTGTCGCTGATTTAGTACAAAGTTGTATGGATCAGAGGGAGTACCTGATCCTTGGAGGCGTCCTCTCGCCATTCCAGCTGAAACTCGTGCAGAAGCAGAGTGAGCAACCTTTGCAGCTCGGGCGGCACCTCCGGAGGAAAAAGCTTCGGAATCTCGGCCTATACGATGGTCTCATAGACACACTCACACACCTGCGGATCAGTACTCTGAAGCACACCAACAGCTGCAACCTGCAAGCCTGCAACAAAGAGATGTACTGTAGCATTAAGCACAGAGCGAGGCTGCTTTGGCATAAATGTCTCTGCACTCGGCGCGAGAAATGCGCGGAAGGAGAATGGAAAGGGGAGATGGGAAGCGGGTAGCTACGGACGGGGTCGAGCTCGGAGTCGGAGGGGAGCTGGAGGATGTCGCGGACGACGGCGTTGAGGCTGGGGTGCGCCAGAGCGCCTGCAGAATGTACTATACCGAGTTCTTGGCCCGCGCGCGCGGGCCAGCGGCGGGAGGGTGAACGTGCCCCCTGAGCGCCGCCGCCGATGTCGTCCCGTGTGGCCGCTCCTCCATCGCCGGCCGCCGCGTGCGGGGAGACTATGGGCCAAGACATGAGTAGCACATGCGGGTTGCTAGCGGGCTGAGATGAGTACCATTTCGTACCAGGCCCATCCATTAGCACCATGTCTGGCTCTGGCTTTCTCTCTTTCCCGAACAAAAAAGAAGAAGAAAAGACACCATGTGACACATGTGGTCTTTCTCAAAACAAAACAAAAAATGTGGCATATGTGGTCAGCAATCCAAACAAATTAAAAAATACAAAAATGCCCTCTAATCCCGAGCTCAAATGCTCCACTACCAGCAGTAAATTTGGCATTGTCTTGGAAAAAAAGCAGTAAATTTCACCCCCAAAAAAAACTATTTTTGGTTGAAAACTAGCATTGCTTAGTTTTCTTCATATATGCAATTTTGATGATGAAATCGCATTTGTGGAGGTCTAGGGACAATACTAAAATCAGCACATTAAAATGTTTTTAATAATAATAATATTTTGAAGCATTGATTTTTGTTCATCCCAGAGCATTAGGAATGTTTTTACTTCACGACAATGTGCACGTATGTAGAACATTCAACAATGTTTGTTGCCGAAAAATTCAGATTTTTTAGTATTTTTTTGATTTAACTGTTTATGAGGGTGCATTTGAGTTCAGGAGCAGAAAATCCACATCCGAGAGAAGAGACATTCTTCTACCAGCAATGTTTTTCGTAGTGGCGTATCTATATCTTCTTTTTTACAGTGGTATACTTACTCATATTTTCATATTTTAATATGTTTCTTCTACCAGCAGTTTGTCCCAATTTGCACAAAACAACTATTATTCAACTAATAGTGTGTTGATATGTCGTTGAAAATATAGAAAAGGCGAGCTGGTTGTAATTTTTTTGATATGTGCCCTTATGAATAGCCAATTTATTCACAATTATACATTCAATGGTTGTGGATAAATATGTACACTCTAGTGGTGACTGGTATTTTTTTCATTTGAGACATCCAAATTATTAATACAATTTCATAATAATTCATCCAATATTTATGACAAAAGATAAGATATAGACACTTCACCAATCACTCATCATATCCACGAATGATTTATGATAACTACCATTGGATCAATTGCATAGTTCTCAATTGAATGTCTTCTAGTTAGTACTAATTATATATTCCATCCCTTCGTTTTTATTATGTAATTTGTTCTTTAGGTGTATTCTAAATTATCAGGTATATTTTCCTTTTAACCCCATTAGAAGCCAATTCTACCCCTCCCGGAAAGACTGTTAAATAGCCACCGGTAATCAGTTCTCTAATCAACATTATAACCAAGGGTATTTTAGTTCAATCTTCGAATCAATGCCTTGGTCACTGTGCATAAAAAGACACCTAAAATGAAAAGTAAGAGACGTACCAATAAAGTAATAGGCCCCTAAAATATTTTTAAGATGCACCAATAAACAATTAATGCACCTATATATGTTCACAATCCAAATGCGAGCATGTGCATGAAGATGCAATATTTTTGTAACAATTAGTGTACACCTATCATCAGGCTCCACTAATTAATGTCGGTGGGCCATTGAAATCAACTAGCACCCACACATATCGAGCATGCTTACAATTATAAAATATAATCAAATATGTTTTTTGGGTAATATACTATATTTAATTTACTTTAAATAGTGTGGACAAGGATGCCTTGTGGTTACATTTGGTTGTTTATGCAACATTTTCAGTGATTTTTTTGCATTTTTCTGCTTTCGAGGTGTTCATGTTATTTGATTTTTTTTAGGCAATGTGTTTAGTTAAACATTAAATTTTACAACAATATGCATGTATCATTGTCAATAAAAAAATTTCTCGCAATATGTTTGACTTAATATACAATAGTATGATGTTTGCGGTAATGTCTCCACTCCAGCAATATCAAAGGTAGCAAAAATGTGTAAAAAGTGGTAACTTCTTATGGATGCCAAGGAGAAAAATGTACGTTTCACCTACACCCCCCTAGTTAAAAATGATTTGTGCGTGAGTGATCACTGCCTCAAGCAAATATGAAATGAGTTTGGTATTCTCACAAAAAACGGTTGAGTTTGCCAAAAAACAGTTATTTTTTCAATGCAAAAAAAATAGATGGAGTTTGTTCGCCGTTGATCTGACAACATAAATCACGGCTTCCAATCTAAAAAATCAAGCCCACACGAATATCACATCCGGTTGGCAAGAACCAACAATGTCGCATCACTCAATGACAAATAATTAATGTGGTCCCATAGAAAAATAAAATAATAATGTGGTACGAGCACTTAAAAACAAAAGAGTTAGATGCCTGGGTCCATAATGTGTGCTTCCCTGGTCTACCACTAATATCAAATGGTATCGTGTCTCGTTGTTTGTCTATGTAATTTCTGGCAATAACGATCAAGGGGTGATCATGGGGGCAGAGAACACGTACATAATCGGATTGGGTGCACACGAGATAAGAATTTACCTATGTTCTTTCGCACGAGGTGAGGGAATACCCCACTCCTGCATGTCTAATTGTATTGATGGTGATTGTCTCGCATGCGAGATGTGTTTGTTAGATGCCGACTCAGGAGGCCCCTATCTCACCTTATATAGGTGGATGAGGGGCAGTGTTAAATGGGTCTGAGTCGGTTTACATGACTTGTGCCCCAAGTAGATCTTGTCTAAGTATATGACTTAGAGTACAAGTAGATAGCGCCTTTTGTAGACCAACTTTCTGCCTGGTGGGCCAAATTCCAATTTGCTGGTGTACCCCTAGTATATGGCTCCATCATGGTTTGATTTCACGCCAATAATATCAAAGGTAGCAAAATGTGTAAAAAAAATTGCAGTTCTATTATGGACGTAAGAAAAAAAATCCACATTTCAATCATACTCCACGAGTAAAACATGATTTGCACACGAGCAATGCTATCTTGAGTAAAGATGAACTGCGTTCGGTATTCCTGCAAAAAGAAAATGGTATAGAATTTGGTAAAAATATCAATTATTTTTCTACATGAGAAACTTAGATAGAGTTTGTTGGTCGTTAACATAAACCGCAACTTCCAATCTAAAAAAAAGAATCAAACCCACACAAATATATCACCCTGGTTGGAAAAAATGGACAATGTCACATCAGTCAACGTCAAATAATGTTGTCTAGCGCAAAGAATACAAATAATAAATGTTGTCTAGCGCAAAGAATACAAATAATAGAGGTGGATGAGGGGCAGGGTTAAATGGGTTTGAGTTGGTTTACATGACTTGTAGCCCAAGTATGTCTTGTCTAAGTATATGACTTAAAGTACAAGTAGAGAGCGACTTTGGTAGACCAACTTCCTGCCTGGTGTATCCCTAGTGTATGGCTCTGTTATGGTTTGATTTCATGCCAATAATATCAAAGGTAGCAAAATGTGTAAAAAAAAATTGCAATTCCATTATGGTGTAAGGAAAAGAAATCTACATTTCAACCATACACCATGAGTAAAACATGATTTGCACACGAGCATTGCTGTCTTGAGTAAAGATGAACTACGTTTAGTATTCCCACCAAATGAAAATGGTATAGAGTTTGGTAAAAAAATATCAGTAATTTTTCTATATGAGAACATCAGATGGAGTTTGTTGGTCGTTAACATAAATCACGGCTTCCAATCCAACAAAAATTAAATCCACACAAATATATCACCCTGGTTGGAAAAAATGGACAATGTCGCATCAGTCGACGTCAAATAATAAATGTTGTCTAGCGCAAAGAATACAAATAAATAAGTAATATGGCAAGCAAAAAAATATAACATGAGATGCACGGGTGCTATAAAACAAAGGCCAGTATTGTCTGTTGGTCAACCGATCCTAGTGTAGGATCTATCTCGTCTAGAGCCGTCCGATTGTGTTGGTCCCAGATGCACGATAGATCGCCCCCTTGCGCCTCACTCCATGCACAATGGTCCCAGCCGCAACACACACTGACGCCGTGTGTGCCACCAGCCGCCTCGGACATGGCACAGTTGCAGAGCGCCACCAACCGCCTCGATCATGACATCATTGCAGCACTCCACAGCCAAACACTCGTGTCGCCTTGCAGCTACGTCGGTTGTTCTCGTAGCATCCACCAGCCGCGCTTGCGACGTCACCGGCCCATGGTCGAAGCATCAAAGCCCACCGATTCTAGCATCCGCTTTGCATTGTCGATGGACGATGGCTCCTCGTGAGCTCTTGCAGCAGTCAGCTCGCAACCGATGCATCGTCGCTTGCGGTTCCAACATCCATCATGTGTCGTCGCGCTGGTCGTAGTCCTTTCATATGCCGGTTCCAGCACCTCCGGGCACCAGCCCTAGCACCGCCACACTCCGGTTGCAGCATCTTGTGTGTCGTCGCAGCTCGCGATCGTACCGCCTGTAGCACCACCAGACGCCTATCTCAGCATTGTCGCATGTGCGTCGTAGCATCCACCCCTAAGTAGGGGATCCCGCTGCTCACGAAGCGACGGCGCCGCCTCGCCACTCACAACATCATGTCTTGGCTCTCCTCGTGTGATACCTGGCCATCATTGGCAACCACCGCCAGCACTGGCAGCCAGCCTTGCCACACCCAAAGAACAAAGGCAACCAGCTTCGCTAGCCTTGCAGGCAGCGGCGAGTCCACTAGGAGGGCTTAAACAGGCTCAAGCCTACCCTCCGGATAGCAACATTTTTTTACTACTAGTACTAGTACTTTCATCCCAGCTCAATAGTACATCTACTATCGAGTAGCAAACACACAACACCACACATGCATCACACATGCACAGCGAACAGGCACCACACACAAATGCCCAGCCTCTACTGTAATCACTAGTTCATGTGCTGTTAACTAATTTAGTGCCCATTGCAACTTATTTGTAAAAAAGAAGTGTACAAAAATGAGTATGCATGCATGTACTCCTCACACTGAACCTGAACCTATCCCAGCTAATTTGAACCGAGATACCCTTCCCTTAACTATAGTGATTGTAATCCCTCCTCCAACTTATATGGACAACAAGATGGGGAGATAATGATTATTTTGCAAGATAATTCAAATTTTGGTTCAAATATTTTTTTTAAAAATCCTAGAAAAAAATCTAGTTAATACTACATGTATTAAGTAGTAATTTGGGAAATTCTGAGCTTATTTTGATAAAAAGGTTAGGACATCATGTTTTTTTTCAAAAGAGAGCTTAGTTTTCTTGCTGTTGACTTTAGCCTGCCCTTCATTTTCTTTCTAGATTCGCCACTGCTTGCAGGAGTGGTGCGACCGCACTACTTCCACCTGGATTGGAGTAGCATATCTGCATTGGCTAGGTCGGTGCCACAATGCTAGGAAAGAAGGATGGCGCCGGCAGAAGCAGTTTATGAAGGACAGGATTGGCGATGGGGAACGAGGTACTCCCTCCGTCCTAAAATAAATGTCTCAACTTTGTACTAAGCTTAGTATAAAGTTATACTAAGTTGGGACACTTACTTTGTGACGGAGGGAGTATTTAATTTGATAGAAGAATTTGGAAGGTGTGTGGGAAGAAAAATGCTTGGTCTAGAAATTTTTTGAGGAGACGGATAAGGTTGCCTCAGTGGGGCTCAATGCATGGGACGTGGCGATCAGACGAGGGTGACCGATACAGGGCCCAGAGCCCCAGATTATTGTAAACATTAACCAAATCATACTTCACGAGCTGAACATAATTTATGCACGGGCATCACTACTTTGGTATTGAGCCCGGTAAAAACCAGTTTTCCCACGTGAAACAACTAGGTAAGACCGTAAGAGTTTATTGGTCATCTTATATATGTGATGACACAAATCACGACTTCCAATCCCAAAAGTTAAACCCTGTAAATTTGACAATTTTAACTTGTGAATGAAATCATTTCACAAAATAAACTACTTTAAAAAAAATCACTTAGCTGACTTTTTGAGTGACGCCCGACACGAAGGCGCTACACGCCTGGCCAGCGTTGCACCCCGGACTGCCTAAAAATTGCTAAGAGCTAGGCGCCATACTGTGGTTGCACTATAAAATGAAGCAACCACTAGTGCAACGCCTAGAAGCTAGACGCTACACTGTATAGTGTGGCGTCTAGCTCTCAGGCGCTGCACACTGACTTAGTAATTTTCGAATCACACAGATGCGACGTTGGCCAGACGTGTAGCGCTTATCTGTGAGGCATTGCACAGTGTAATGTGACGCCTTCGTGTCGGGCGCCACACAAAAAGATCAGCCGCGTGAAATAGTTTCACGAGTAGTTCATTCTGTGATTTAATTCGTCCACGGGTCAAATTTGTCAATTTTGGCGTTAAACCCACACAAATATCGCACCCCGATTGGCAAGAATCGACAATGTCACGTCAGTCGATGTCAAATAATAAACGTTGTCCAGCTCAAAGAATAAATAATAACAAATAGATAATGGAGCACGAGGAGCACGGGTGCTAAAAAACAAGAGGATTAGATGTCGACATCCATGACGTGCTTCGCGAGGTACCACTTGCAATAACCATTTTTGAACATACCGGCCGCTACCATGATTACCATTTTTTACATATACTGTCACTGTGATGCTGGGCCGGACCCGGACCCTCTTCTGGCTGAGTAGGCCGGGCAGCCATGGCGTACGCTGGACACACACCAGCCTGGGCACAGCGGAAGGAGCGGCCGCCAGCGCGCACGAGCTACAGCTGAAGCAGGGGCATGGGGATGGCGCATGTCGCCCTGGCAGCGGTGCTGGCCATGGCGGCAGCGGCGGCGACGGTGAGCGCGTCGCCGGCGCTGGGGGTCCAGCCGCTGTCCAAGATCGCCATCCACAAGGCCACCGTTCACCTTGACCTCCACCGCTCCTCCGCGTACGTGCGGGCCACGCCGGCGCTGCTCGGCGGCCAGGTACGTTAAGCTAACTGATCAGCTAGTTTATCAATATTCATCGGCCTAATCTGACCAACGGAACAGACGACGACAGCTCTCTCGGGCCATGCTGGCTTTGGGTTTGCAGTTTGGAATGCAATGGTCGCAGTAGAATAGTGTGCTAGCTGGATCTTACATCCACGGGCAGAACAAGCAAAATACAGTATTATTTAGGGACTAATAATACGTAAAATTGATGTAGTATTTGGAATATAATGGTGGAGCAGACCCATTGTCCATTGATCTGTCCTAGTTCATTTGCATCACAAATGTTCAGGGGACATCTTGTACAAAGTGAACCAACAATATAGTTTTACCAACTTTTAATTGAATGACCAACACAAAAATGCTAATCTTACTGGCTTAAGGTTACGATAATGTTAAAAAAGTTTGATTTGCCATGGTTAAAAAATACAACGTTCAATTTGTAGCGATATATATATCCCAAGGTTATGGGTATGTATGTATGTGTTCTCTCACCATTCACCTCCCCTCAACCCCAATTTCCAATCACATGATGCCACGTCAGCCTATAGTTAGCAACCCGGACTTATCCACGCGTAACTGTGGCATTATTGGTGACCCACAGCACCCAATGATGCAAAAAATGGTGACATACAGAGCCACTTGTCCATTAGATATGGACCCGGAATCCTATGGACCCCTGCCCACACTAGGATAGTGTCACTGTGGATACGCCGCATGACTTGTCGTCGGTACTGGCACTACTTTGTCCTGCTGATTCTGTGCATGTGTAGACAACAAAAGGCATCTTATTAGCTTAGCATCTCATTGTTGCACCGGCTTCACTGATTATTAAAGTAGCTACACATAAAAGCCAAAAGAAAGTGCAACAAAAAAAAAGGACCGTGACGTGAAGCCCCTATTTTTCTACAGAAAATTGCCATTGATCATCTACTACATGACATAAACTGTAGGTAGATATCGATTAAAAAAACAAATGTAAGCAACTCAGAATTTTGGGATGCATGCCTCTGACAGGACGAAGACACTGCATGGGTCACCGTCAAATACGGCTGGGATAACCCCACCCCCGACGACTGGATCGCCGTCTTCTCCCCCGCCGATTTCATGTAAGACCTTCCCCCTTGACATTCCAAATCTCCAAGCACGATGAATTCAAGCTGTAATCCATGTTGGATCCTCTGGCTCGTGTCTCCTGTGCGTATGCAGCTCGGGGACGTGCCCTAACCCCGAGAGGTACCCCGCCGAGCCGCTGCTCTGCACGGCGCCGATCAAGGTCAGTTGGTTAACTAACCAAGATGAAATTCCATGACAACCATCTGCCAACATGGCCATGAACCATGATATATTGAGCTGAATTGGCCGCTTGGTGTGTGACTGCAGTATCAGTACGCCAACTACTCGGCGAACTACCTCAAAGGTGGCAAGGGCACCATCCGGCTCCAGCTCATCAACCAGCGCGCCGACTTCTCCTTCGCCCTCTTCACCGGCGGCCTCGAAAACGTAACCGCTCCCGATCTGAACCTACTACCAAAGAGGATCTAACATTTCTAAATGTGAACACACTGTTCGTCGTGTATTTACTTTTGCAGCCGAAGCTGGTGTCGGTGTCAAAGGCGGTGGTGTTCAAGAACCCCAAGGCGCCGGTGTTCCCACGGCTGGCGCAGGGCAAGACCCACGACGAGATGACGGTGACGTGGACCAGCGGCTATGACGTCAGCGAGGGCTACCCGTTCGTGGAGTGGGGCATGGTCGGCGCCGCCGGCACGCGCACGCCCGCCGGGACACTCACCTTCAACCGCGGCAGCATGTGCGGTACGTACGTACTATATGTGGAGCATCAATCAACTCAGATCATGCATGGGCAAGAAGATTGAAGGTTCACCGTGCTATTTTGTTTTGTTTTGGTTGTTTATCCAGGCGAGCCGGCGCGGACGGTTGGGTGGAGAGAACCCGGGTTCATCCACACGGCGTTCATGAGGAACCTGTGGCCCAACAAAGAGTACGTCCTAGCTACAGATATGTTACCAAGGAGAATGATTGACTCGTCCTTGAAAAGTGCTCGAATGGTCAGCTTAATTTACCCAAGATCGGTTGGTTTGTGAATTGTGATTTAGGTGCTTCTACGAGATTGGGCATGAGCTCTCCGACGGAACCGTGGTGTGGGCTAAGTCCTACACCTTCCGGGCACCGCCAACCCCCGGGCAGAACTCGCTGCAGCGCATCATCGTCTTCGGTGACATGGGAAAGGTACAACTGAATGTGTCTCTCTTAATATGTATCGCATGCATGACAATTTAACTTCACTTCACAGATACTTTTTTTACATATGGTACACATGCATGGTTTGGTCTTTCTGCAGGCGGAGAGGGATGCATCAAACGAGTTCGCCAACTACCAGCCGGGGTCGCTCAACACCACGGATAGGTTGATTGAAGATCTGGACAACTACGACATCGTCTTCCACATCGGCGACATGCCCTACGCCAACGGGTACCTCTCCCAGTGGGACCAGTTCACCGCACAGGTTGCCCCCATCAGCGCCAAGACGCCCTACATGGTTGCAAGGTACATCATGCCATGACCATGTTGGTATGGAGTAGTGCCATGTTAACAAATGGCATGCTGGGAGCTTATTACTAATCCTCGCCTTGCGTGTGCAGCGGCAACCACGAGAGGGACTGGCCCAACACCGGTGGATTTTTCGACGTCGAGGACTCCGGCGGCGAATGCGGTGTGCCGGCCGAGACCATGTACTACTACCCAGCCGAAAACAGAGCAAACTTTTGGTAAGCGCCTAGAAATGGAATGGTTTCTTGTAAAATTCATATGAAAATATTGGGTGGTTAATTTCAAGTGACGAAATGGATGCCATCCATGAATCTCTAAGGTACAAGGTGGACTACGGGATGTTCCGGTTCTGCGTGGCGGACTCGGAGCACGACTGGAGGGAGGGGACTCCGCAGTACAAGTTCATCGAGGAGTGCCTCTCCACGGTGGACCGCAAGCACCAGCCGTGGCTCATCTTCACGGCGCACCGGGTGCTCGGCTACTCCTCCAACTCGTGGTACGCCGACCAGGGCTCCTTCGAGGAGCCGGAGGGCCGAGAGAGCCTGCAGAAACTGTGGCAGAAGTACCGCGTCGACATTGCCTACTTCGGCCACGTCCACAACTACGAGCGCACATGCCCGCTCTACCAGAGCCAGTGCGTCAACAACGAGAGGAGCCACTACTCGGGCACCATGAACGGGACCATCTTCGTCGTGGCCGGCGGCGGCGGCAGCCACCTGTCGGAGTACACCACCGCGATCCCCAAGTGGAGCATATTCAGGGATCACGACTACGGGTTCACCAAGCTGACGGCCTTCAACCACTCATCGCTTTTGTTTGAGTACATGAAGAGCAGCGATGGCAAGGTCTACGACTCCTTCACCATCCACATGGACTACCGCGACGTGCTCAGCTGCGTGCACGACAGTTGCTTCCCCACCACGCTCGCTTCTTGATTGTCTGGCCGTCATGGAGGGTCATGCAATAAAATTGGTAAGCCGCACAATCTATCTATATGTGCTAATAAACAAATCTCGGGGGCGTCAACCAATAAAATTGGTCAGCTGCACTATTTATACGTGCTAATAATAAGATCTTGTGGGTATGAGTTGGTGTTAGATGTGCGCATACTAATCATACAAGAGGCAGGTGTATGCTCATTATGCTTTGTAACTCCTTGATGTTATATTATGGATTAATAAAAGCATCACTTATCGAAATATAAAGCTACCTTCTTCTGTAGAATTCCCAAATTTAATTTGAATGTTTTTTTTTACTTTGACTTCACTCAGAAAAAATAAGTCTGTCTGATCGCGTGTTGTGACCGTACTTCTACTTTGTGTATGTATGTCATGTAATAGCATTTCCCTTCCATGTCTACAGTATGCATTGTGACAACGGCGAATCTAGGAGGTAAATGTAGGGCATGTTCAACTTCAAGGGCGCTATTTTTTTTGGGCATGAAGACAACACACAATGCACACACATTGCTAGGTAACCTAATCCGATGGTTTCACGTAACGCACACAGACCGCCAGGCAAACCTCCTATATCGCCTCCAAGTAACTCACCAGCAGGATTTGCACACAACGCCAAGCAACCTCAGCTGGTGCCGCCAGGTAACTCATCCGACAGGCTCACACAACACACATGCTCAATAGCATAGTGACATAATAGCTTATTTAGCAGATCCCCAAAGGGGTGATAAAAAAGGTTGACCTCTACAGGGCCAGACTAGTTTGGCAGGAAGATGAAGATATTAAAAAATATCACTTAGTGAAGTGGGAAACTTGTTGTTTGCCCAAAGATGTAGGTGGGCTAGGGATTATCAATTTAGAAATAATGAATATATCTTTGCTTGCTAAGTGGTTCTGGAAGACGGAGAATGAAGAGGGGTTATGGCAAAACATAATAAAAGGAAAATATGGGGGGACAAATGCCTGTCCAAGAGCACAAAAAGACAGGGTGATTCTCAGTTCTGGTCTAGCTTGATGAAGATCAAAGAAATTTTCTATAGTTTTGTTAAAAAGGAATAGGGAAATGGGGAAAATACCATATTTTGGGAAGATGTGTGGGTTGATGATAAAAGTTTAAAAGTAGCCTATCCTAGAATCTATGACATTTGTTTTGACCATAATATTACAGTTGTTGAGGCCATCCAAAAAGGGTGGCATGGATTTAGGTTCAGGAGGACTTTGCATGGAGAGACTTTAGAACTCTGGAAAAACCTAAAGAGCAGGTGTGAAGAGATTGAAATTAAAGGTGGCAAGGATAAGATAACATGGTCTCTCACGGCAAATGGTGTATTCTCAGTTAAATCGCTTTATAGAAAATTGGTAGCTGATGGACTTAGATTCTCACAGAAATTTCTTTGGAAAATCAAAGTCCTAGCAAAAATTAAGGTTTTTTGTGGTTAAGCGCTAGGAAAAGCATACTCACTAGAGATGCTCTGTTGAAAAGAGGGTGGAAAGGGGATAAAAATTGTGTTTTCTATGGGAAAGATGAATCTGTAGATCATCTGTTTTTTCAATGTTCAGCGGCTTCTCTAATTTGGAGCTTAATAAATGTACTTTCGGCTTGAGGCATGCTCCTATATCTATGCAAGAGTGCCTGGGTTCCTGGGTGAATTCTTTTGGAGAAGAGGATAAAAAACTTGTTTTGGTGGGAATTTCTGCTATTTGCTGGGCCTTATGGAAAGCTAGAAACGGGGTTATTTTTTAGAACAAGAGAATCTCTGATCCTATGAATATTATCAAAGCAATAACACATTGGTTGGTGGATTGGTCTATTTTGCAGATAAAGGAGCAGGAAAAAAAGGTACTAGAGCTAGGGGCAAGACTGCTAGAACGGGTAGCAAGTGAAGTCTATGTGGCTTCTCAAGGGTGGAGAATCAATATGCTGCGCTTGGAAGGATGAAGAACTCTTTCCTTGGAGGGTGTCTGGACTGCCTTGCTGCTTGTTTTTGCGCTTGTTTTAACCCTCTCTTTTGCATAGCTTGTAGCTTGGTTTCCATTTGAGTGTGGATGATTGTAATAACTTAGCTGAACTGTTATGCTCGGTGATGTTTGAACTAGTCTTCTGGGGGAGGTGAAGAGGGTGCTATGGCCTGGTTGTTGTGGCACACCCCCTTACCCCATCCCGTTAGGGTAAACGCTTTGGTTGCATCCTGTAGTTCGAGAACTGATGGTTTTCTTTAATGAAAATCGGAGGGGTGAAAAGCCCTATATTTCTTCAAAAAAAGCTTATTTAGCAGATCCACAATTGACTCTTAGAACAAGAAAAAAATTGAGACATGCCTCTTAAGAAATCACAGTATACCCACAAGGAAAATATCCTTGCAGTATTTCTTTTTCGGGATTGTATCTGATCTAATCATCATAAATAATTCAAATGAATCATTGAATACTTCATCTAAAATCTTATTGCGCAAATGTGCTTTGATGATCTTCATTGCTGAAAATATTCGCTCAAGTAATGAAGTTGCTACGGAAAGAAATAGTGTCAACTCGACTAGGCGATATACCAATTGGAAAGGTGTATGCTTTGTTGTTTGAAACAACACAAACAAAACAATGCAAATCCGTGTGAATTACCTCAAGATCACTGCCATTTGCTCCTTTCTTGAGCAAAAAAAAATCTTAATTTCAAGCTCATTCTTGATGACTTTGGTTACCTCCATTGTGCAACATGCAGCAAGGTCCTTCTGAATTTATGGTTTCCTTTCCTCTTATCAAATGCCTCATTCATGTCTTTCCTCTTGTATTTATACCAGTCCAAGAACTCACTAAGATTGCATGTGCCGATGAAATTGGAGGATTCATATTATCCATAAAAAGCTTCCCGTCGAGCTATGACATACCTTACACAATCCAATGACACACTCAAGTAATTTTTATGTTTTATCTCAGCCTCTTTATTGTAAGCATAGAATTTGGTAGACACATTTGCCCTTTGATTGTTAAAATCATCCCATGAGCCCCTAGAAATGTTGTGACTAGCTTGACCACCATCATGTTTCTCAAAATATGCAAAAGTTGTTTTCAAAAATTTGTAACCATCTATTGTAAATACAACATTTCCAAATATAGCGGCATGCGATGTTGTCTTGAAAATGAATTGGTAGAAGCAAAACGCAACCTCCTTTTTCACACTAACATTCCAACCAATCAAGCTTATTTAATCAATGCGATTGAGAATATATCTAAATTTTTCCATCCAACGTGACTTCAAATTTATGTTCAGTAGCTTTGTTTCTCCCATTCAAAAAAAATTCTTCTCACTTCAAGGCAAATTTCAGCGACATTATCTTCTATTTATATTCGATCTGCTGGATCACCTAAAGCCTGACTTGGATGAAAAATCAAGTATATAATGCCTTATTGTTGATTTGTGGTCTCATCAATTAGTGGATTAGTACTCTCATTTGAAATGGGATCAGAGTAGTGCTCTTATTTTTTAGAGTAGGGGTTGTATGTTCGCCATTGGGGTTGGTCAAGGAGGTGATTGAACTTCTTTGCAAACCAACTATGCAAAGTCATTCTCTTCATTTCA
>NC_041388.1:685730444-685741462 GCF_002162155.2 Triticum dicoccoides
AAGTAGATACCGGAACTAATTTTTGAGAATTAAATTGTAGGAGGACTAGGGACACGTATGGCCCTCATCTATCCAGCCTTATTGTAGGATCGAAAGTATGTCTAGAGGGGGTGATTAGACTACTTGACCAAATAAAAATCTAGCCTTTTGCCAATTTTAATTCTTGGCAGATTTTAGCAACTTAGCACAAGTCAAGCAAACAACCTACACATGCAATTCTAAGAGTATAGCAGTGGAATGTAAAACAATTGCATATAAAGGTAAAGGGAGGAGTTTGGAGGGAGCAAACGCAATGTAGACACGAAGATTTTTGGCGTGGTTCCGATAGGTGGTGCTATCGTACATCCACGTTGATGGAGACTTCAACCCATGAAGGGTAACGGTTGCGCACGTCCACGGAGGGCTCTACCCACGAAGGGTCCACGAAAAAGCAACCTTGTCTATCCCACCATGGCCATCGCCCACGAAGGACTTGCCTCACTAGGGTAGATCTTCACGAAGTAGGCGATCTCCTTGCCCGTACAAACTCCTTGGTTCAACTCCACAATCTTGACGGAGTCTCCCAAGTGACACCTAACCAATCTAGGAGACATCACTCTCCAAGAGATAACAAATGGTGTGTTGATGATGAACTCCTTGCTCTTGTGCTTCAAATGATAGTCTCCCCAACACTCAACTCTCTCTCATAGGATAGGATTTGATGGAAAGATGATTTGAGTGGAAAGCAACTTGGGGAAGGCTAGAGATCAAGATTTATGTGGTTGGAATGAAGTATCTTGATCTCAACACAAGTGTAGGTGGTTCTCTCTCAAAAAATGTATGTTGGAAGTGTAGGCATGTTCTGATGGCTCTCTCCTCGAATGAAGAGTGGGTGGAGGGGTATATATAGCCTCCACACAAAATCTAACCGTTACACACAAATCACCAAACTCGGTGGGACCGAATCATACAACTCGGTCAGACCAGTCTAGTTCATAACGTGACCGTTAGGGTTTTCGGTGGGACCGACATGTCAACTCGGTGGGACCGATATCATTAGGGTTAGGGCATAACGTAATCTCGGTGAGACTGATTACACAAACTCGGTGAGACCGATTTTGGTAATAGACTAACCAGAGAGTTGGTCAGGCAATTTCGGTGGGACCGATTCGCTCTCTCAGTAGAACCGAAACGTTACGAAAGGGAAACAGAGAGTTTGCATTGCAATCTTGGTGGGACTGATCGCTCATCTCGGTTAGACTGAAACGCTACGAAGGAAAACAGAGAGATTATAATCCCATCTCGGTGAGACCGAGATCCCTATCGATGGGACCGAAAAGACTAGGGTTTGTGGCAGTGGCTATGTCAAGTGAACTCGGTGGCGCCAGATAGATCAAATCAGTGGGGTCGAGTTTGACTTTTGGTTTGGGATATATTTGGATATGAGAAAGTGGTTGAGGGTTGTGGAGCATATCACTAAGCACTTTGAGCAAGAACCTCATTAAGCAACACCTCATCCCCTCTTAATAGTATTGGCTTTTCCTATGGACTCAATGTGATCTTGGATCAGTAAAAATGAAATGTAGAGTCTTATGCTTTGATCTTGAGCCAATTCTTTTGTCGTTAGCATTTTGAGGGGTCCACTTTCTAATCCATGTCATGCCAATCATTGAGTTTTTCCTGAAATATTTATCTTCAAGTAGCATTAGCTCAATGAGCTATATGTTGTTAGGAATTACCAAAACCACCCGGGGAAAGTTGCACTTTTAATCTCCCCCTTTTTGGTAATTGATGACAACATATAGATCAAAGCTTCGACAGATGATTATAAGATTTAAAAACATCATCGCTTTGAGAAGTATGTGATAAGCAAGAGCTCCCCCTAAATTTGTGCATTATTTAAAATTTGCTTTTGAATGCAAATGCATAATCGATTAGGATCATGGGTTACTCTTCCATGTCACATACATCTTGGTGGAGTGCTCAAAATGATAGAAATTAAAAGCATGCACTCATCACCAAGCAAGTGAATGATCATATGTGGAATATAAAGGATAGCATCATTCAACCAAACATTAATGTAGCATATGATCAACCACATGATCATATAAGTATCTCACAAGGACATACGGTATCTCACACAAGCACACAACAAAAGTAGTTCAACCAAAATAGCAAGAGAGATAAAAAGCACGACACTCTCTCTCGAAGCCTATGATCTATACATTTTTCTCCCCCTTTGGCAACAAGTTACCAAAAATTTGAAAATGCATAGTGATATACGTCTCTCAGGCTTGGTCTTCGGGGGGTGGATAGAACTCCAAGGACGAAAGCTTCCGATGAAGTAGTTGGAGCTGTTGGAGTGGGTGCTGGAGTTGTAGCTGCTGGTGCTGACACTGAAGCTCTAGCATCTGAGACTGGCACTGCAGCAGACCTTGGACCTCGTGGCACACGCTTGAAAGCATCAGTGGTTGCTTTCCTCTCCTCTCCTCTGCTTCCTCCTAAAGCTGCTCAACTGCAGTCTGAATCTCAGTCACTTTCAGATCAAGATCATAGAATTTTGTTTCCACAATCCTCTCCAAGCTCTTCTGATTCTAAGTCAGGGTGGCCAAGACCTTCTCAATCCTTAGTGTATCTTGAATCAGATATCCAAGTTGATCTTGCTTGCTCTTCAGGAATACTTGAGATGCCTCTTCAGCAGTTGGCATCCTTGCAGCTTTCTCTGCCCTTGCCTTCTCTCTCTTCTCATGTGCTTGCACAGATGATGGATCTTCCTCAGTCATCACAATGGTATTGTCTTCAAAATCAGGATATATGGGTAGATGCTCCATGTCTAGCAAATAAGTTCATGTGCCCATCTTAGAGTTGATGAGCTCCTGAATGTGTGGAGCATACCCACAACTTCTCTTCTGGTCAGCAGCAGTCCTCTTGATTGTTTCTACCATTAAGCTCATAACCTTGAACTTCTGAGGGACATCAAACAGTTGGAGCAGATTGATAGAATGCCCTCTGATCATCTTGTGATCTCCTGACTTGGGTAGCAGAGTGTGCCTCAAGATCCAGTTGATCGTAGGCAGACCAGACAACAAGAAATGCACAGATCCAAGCTTGTGAGTTTCCAAAGCCTTGTCGGGGATCTCCTTGTACATGTTTGCCATGGAGTTGTGGTCTTTCTTATTCTTGGCATATACATCCAAGTCATCTTCATGCTTTGCAGGGGCATTGATCAGCTTAGCCCATTCATCAACTGTTGACTGGTAGCTGGTACCCTCAGACATCCAAACTATCCTCCCATCTGGATAGAAGTGGGTAGTGGAGTAGAACTGCATGATCAACTCATCATTCCACTTGGTGAGCTTTTGTCCAACAAATTCATCAACTTCACATGCCTTAAAGCTGTCATACACTCCAAGGAAGTGATCTTCATTTTCCCGGATGAACTCCCAGTCCACCCATTTCATGTCACACACTATGAGCTTCTTGTCAAGCAGAATGGTTTCATAGATATCTTGTTGTTCCTTTGTATGGAATCTGTAATCCACAGCAGTTCTCCTCTTGACAGCATATGGGTTAGACTGTCTCCATAACCTCAATCCTGCATCTTTCCTGATGTGCATGTCCTCAGCGACTGGATGAGCATCATTATGGTCAGGAATTTTGGGCTTCAACTTCCGCAAAACATGGGATTCATCATTCTCTTCTTCAGCTTCAGGCACTGGGGTCTTGTTCTTTTCCTCAGCAGGTATACTCCTGGTGTTTCTCTTGGGCTTTGGGGGTTTCTGAGCTTGAGCTTTGGGAGTAGACTTGGGCTTAGATGTTGCAGCCCCTGATTTAATTGCATCTCCCATGAGCTTCTGAGCCTTAGGAGCTGGTGCAGCATCCTCTTACTCTTCTTCTTCTTCTGAATCTCTCATAATGGAGGATCTACCAAGTACTCTGGCAGTGGTCTTCTTGACCCTTTCTTTCCTTCTCCAACTGCCTCTTCAGTTGGCTTGGAAGTTTCAGCAGTTGAGGCTCTGGTCTTTGACATGGGAATCCTTTTTGCTGGAGCCTTTCTTGTGCATCCCTGGCTTTGTTGTAGCAGCTGAGCCATACTCTTTCTTCATCACCTTTTTCTTGGAGCTGACTTTTTCCTCAACAGCCACATAATCCTCATCCTTGAAATCTGAGGTCTTCTTCTTCTTTGTTCTGGTGGCTGCCTTGGGCAAGTTACTTGGTGTGCTCCTGCTGCCCTCATCAGAAGTGCTAGAGGGACTAGTGCCCTCACTCAAATGAACCTGCTTCTCAGACTTGTTCTGGCTGTCACTTTGATCAGACATCTTGCAGGAAAACTGTCAGCAGACCCTGTGAATAGATTGTAGATGGGATAGAGTAGATGAGCATCACAAAGTGCAGAATTTTTGCAAAACATATGACTTAAAAACTTAGTTTTAGTTCTTCACAGAAAGCATTTCGGATCTACCGATTTGTTATCTCGGTGATACCGAAGCAGCTTTTGGAATCTAAACTAGTGAACTCGGTCAGACCGAGTCACAGTTCGGTGGCACCGAGACTGCTAGGGTTTCACAAAGAATCAAACTCGATCACACGGATTTGCAATTTTCGGTCAGACCGAAAACGCATGTGCAATGGCCTAAGCCAAATCGGTGAGACCGATTTCTACAACTTGGTCGGTCCGAGATGAGTTCGGCGGAGACCTAACCCTAAATTTTCAAATCAAATCTAATCTATGGGTTGCTTTCGCTGGACAGGATGATTTCACACATGGAAAGAATCATGGCAAAGCAATGTGCTACGAATCGGAGTTAAGGAATAGCACAAAGATCAAGTTCATACCCTATTCCGGCGGTGAACTTGCTACGGCGACAACGGCGGGGCAGATTGCCGTTGACGGCAGCGGAGACCAGCGGCGGGCGGTCACTGGCGGCGAGAGGACGATCCGGAGACCCGAGGAAGCAGAGCAGGTCACGCGCGGGTGAAAGGTTTCGGAAATTTTTCCAAAATTTGACCCGTCAGTATATATAACCTGACCCTGTCGGTGTGACCGAGTGGAACAACTCGGTGGGACCGAGATGCAAAACTGTGAGCAGTTACTGCAACTCGGTGTGGCTAAAAAGTTATAATCGGTTGCACCGAGATTGAAAACCTAGATCAACTTAGTGATCTCGGTGTGACCGAAATGGATGACTCGGTCATACCGAAATGCACAAAGAGGTTTTGGAAGTTTAAGTCTTTGACGAATCAGGGACTCCGAGTGCTCCTCACATAGAGTGGTTCGAATCTGACTTGATCAAACTTTGTGATGTAGCATAAATAGAGTTTGAGACGAGGAAAGCACAGATAGCTAGAGGGAGTTCTTAGGCATTCTTATCCATCCATTTGGCAAAAGAGAAAAGGCCAAACAACCAAAGCAACAAATGGATGTCCTTAAATGAGTAAAATATGCAACCAACATGCTCACACAATAGGATGACAAATGAAATATGTGACAAAGCATGCACAAGAACTCTAGCATCTATCAAGCAATTTGGCGATGACTAGGTCATCTATATATGAGTATATTGACTTAGAGTCAAATGAGAACATTTGATCATAGGTTATACTCATCGTTTAAGCACAAGTGGGGTTGCCACTTTTACATAAAGCATTGTTGTGTTCACACCATTAGAGTTGCTTTAGCTCAATTGATTAGAGTAAAGCTCCCCTAGATGTGATATCCCCCCTAAGAGGGATGAACTAACCTTGGATTTTGTCAATGATGACTTCATGTAGGTGTTGAAGATGTAGATGCTCAATGTTGATGTAGATCCTTTGGAGCAATCCTTTGGAGTGAGTTGCACTTTCAATACCTACACGGGTTAGTCCCACAAGGAACAAACAAGGATATCCATAGACATAGAGTGATATTCACATGAGATGATGTCCATGAATGCATTAGGTTACCTTGTCCCTTGTCTTACCAACAAGAGGGTTTGTGACTCCTTGAACTAGTGCAAGATATGAAAGTTGTTTTCACTTGTCCTCGCCAAAATGATATGAGTGAAGTGTGTTGGCGGAGTCACCCTCAAGAACTATCTAGTTCTTCTTCTTCGGGATCCACACCATCTTGATGGGAATCCTTGGAGTTGTAGTCGTACTTGATGAAGTAGAACTTGATGTAGTCTTGGGAACCCACTTGACCAAGGCTTTGGGAGCTTCTTCAAATGCATCAATCTCCTTTTGAAGCTTGTCCTTGCCTTTTAGCTTGTGGTCTTGTGGTGGAAGATCATCTTGAGATTGTGTTCCTTGGAAAGAAGTAGGATCATACTTCTCTTGTTGAGGAACAAACTTTGTCTTGGGGTATTGATCTTCTTCCCACTCAACTCCATTGGCATTGAACTTTCGTTCAAAACCAACACCTTGATTCTTCCGGTGTCTTCCTTGCTTGCGTACAATTTCCTCAAATTGCTTACTTCCGGCAAGGCTCTTGTAAACACCTTTCTCTATAATTCCCTTTGGGACTTTAGCCATGAAGCATCTTTCACTTCCTTCATTTGGTGACTCAAATATGTCGTAGGAGTTGGTTGACACAAGTGCTAGACCGGCAACACCTTCATATTGAGTATATTCGGAGTCGGAGTGATAACTTCTCTCGGAGTGATCGTCGGAGTCGGAGCCGGATACCCATTCACCAACGTGAGCTTGATGTCTTCGTGTTGTGTAGCCCCTTGATGATTTGTCCTTCCTTTCTGAATCCTTGCTTCTCCGTGATGTTCTTCGTTCATAACGGTCATCTCTACTCCTTCTCTCTCTTGATGGTGATTCATCTCTCCTACTCCTTCTTTTGGGAGAACCTTCTCTTCTTTTGTAGGGAGCCGTACACTCATTGGAGTAGTGTCCGAGTCTTCCACAATTTTAGCAATTACGTTCACGACTTGAAGATCTTTTGTCATTGTAGGACCTTGACTTAGAACTTCTTTCCTTGCTTCTACTCTTGTAGAACTTGTTGAAGTTCTTCACCATTAGTCTTAATTTTTCATTGAAATTCAGTTTCTCACTTGATGATGTGGAAGCATTACATGAGGCTTTGTAAGCACCACTTGACTGTTGTGAAGCTCTTCCTTATCCTTGAGTGACATCTCATGAGCAACAATCCTTCCAATGACTTCCGTTGGCTTGAGATCTTTGTAATTGGGCATCATTTGGATCAATGTGCACATGGTATCATCTTTTCCATCCAAGGATCTTAGGATCTTCTTGATGATGAATCTATCGGTCATCTCTTCACTTCCTAAGCCGACAATCTCATTTGTGATGAGAGCAAGCCTAGAGTACATTTCAGCGACACCTTCACCATCCTTCATTTTGAACTTGTCAAGTTGACTTTGAAGCACATCCAATTTGGATTCCTTGACGGAGTCGGTACCTTCTTGCATATCAATCAAAGTATCCCAAATTTCCTTTGCATTCTCAAGACGACTGATTTTGTTGAATTTTTCGGGGCACAATCCGTTGAAGAGAATATCACAAGCTTGAGCATTGTATTGCAGCATCTTCAGCTGCTAGCCTCACGGTTCGGTTCCCTCCCATCAAAGAATTCACCTTGCAAGCCAATACACACAATAGCCCAAACGGCGGGGTTATGTCCAAGAATATGCATTTTCATCTTATGCTTTCAACTAGCAAAATTAGTACCATCAAAATAAGGACCTCTACGGTGGTAATTTCCCTCACTAGACGTCATACTCTCCTAGGTTGTGAAACCAAGGCTATAATCACCAAAGCTATGGAAATCAAGGCAAATGGAGACCAAAGCTCTGATATCACTTGTAGGATCGAAAGTATGTCTAGAGGGGGTGATTAGACTACTTGACCAAATAAAAATCTAGCCTTTTTCCAATTTTAATTCTTGACAGATTTTAGCAACTTAGCACAAGTCAAGCAAACAACCTACACATGCAATTTTAAGAGTATAGCAGCGGAATGTAAAAGAATTGCATATGAAGGTAAAGGGAGGAGTTTGGAGGGAGCAAACCCAATGTAGACACGAAGATTTTTGGCATGGTTCCGATAGGTGTTGCTATCGTACATCCACATTGATGGAGACTTCAACCCATGAAGGGTAACGGTTGCGTGAGTCCATGGAGGGCTCCACCCATGAAGGGTCCACGAAGAAGCAACCTTGTCTATCCCACCATGGCCAACGCCCACGAAGGACTTGCCTTAGTAGGGTAGATCTTCACGAAGTAGGCGATCTCCTTGTCCTTACAAACTCCTTCGTTCAACTCCACAATCTTGACAGAGTCTCCCAAGTGACACCTAACCAATCTAGGAGACACCACTCTCCAAGAGGTAACAAATGGTGTGTTGATGATGAACTCCTTGCTCTTGTGCTTCAAATGATAGTCTCCCCAACATTCAACTCTCTTTCATAGGATAGGATTTGGTGGAAAGATGATTTGAGTGGAAAGCAACTTGGGGAAGGCTAGAGATCAAGATTTATGTGGTTGGAATGAAGTATCTTGGCCTCAACACAAGTGTAGGTGGTTCTCTCTCAGAAAATGTATGTTGGAAGTGTAGGCATGTTCTGATGGCTCTCTCCTCGAATGAAGAGTGGGTGGAGAGGTATATATAGCCTCCACACAAAATCTAACCGTTACACACAAATCACCAAACTCGGTGGGACCGAATCATACAACTCGGTCAGACCGATTTAGTTCATAATGTGACCGTTAGGGTTTTCGGTGGGACCGACATGTCAACTCGGTGGGACCAATATAATTAGGGTTAGGACATAAAGTAATCTCGGTGAGACTGATTACACAAACTCGGTGAGACCGATTTTGGTAATAGACTAACCAGAGAGTTGGTCAGGCAATCTCGGTGGGACCGATTCGCTCTCTCGGTAGAACCGAAATGTTACAAAAGGGAAACAGAGAGTTTTCATTGCAATCTCGGTGGGACCGATCTTTCATCTCGGCTGGACTGAAACGTTATGATGAAAAACAGAGATTACAATCCCATCTCGGTGAGACCGAGATCCCTATCGATGGGACCGAAAAGACTAGGCTTTGTGGCAGTGGCTATGTCAAGTGAACTCGGTGGCGCCGGATAGATTAAATCGGTGGGGGCGAGTTTGACTTTTGGTTTGAGATATATTTGGATATGAGAAAGTGGTTGAGGGTTGTGGAGCATATCACTAAGCACTTTGAGCAAGAACCTAATTAAGCAACACCCCATCCCCTCTTAATAGTATTGGATTTTCCTATGGACTCAATGTGATCTTGGATCACTAAAAATGAAATGTAGAGTCTTGTGCTTTGAGCTTGAGCCAATTCTTTTGTCCTTGGCATTTTGAGGGATCCACTTTTCAATCCATGTCATGCCAATCATTGAGATTTTTCTGAAATATTTATCTTCAAGTAGCATTAGCTCAATGAACTATATATTATTAGGAATTACCAAAACCATTTAGGGAAAGTTGCACTTTCACTCATACACAAGGTGGAGGGAGATCGGGTAATCAATGCCAACTATTGGCATTGAGAGCACACAGTCGGTATGCTCAATTAGGGTATCCAAGTTGGAGATTAATTCTCTAAATGGGATTTCCTTGAATTCGTCTATAACTTTGGAGCTGAAACCGAAATGAATTGGTGGCGAGATGAAGCACAAGCGGGAGAGGAAGACATCACACCATGGATGTGTGTGTTTGTTCGTGCTCCTGTTCGTGTAGGAGGAAGATGATTGTTGCTTCATGTGTCTAGGCTTAGGCTAGAAGGAATATTGGACTTCGGAGGAGAGGATAAACCCAAAGCAGAAAGAAATAAGAAGGTTTAAAAGAGAAGGAAAAGAGACATGGGCATGGCTGTTCGGTGGAGCATGTGGGGGCGGAGAGAGAAAAGTCATGCTAGCTAACATATTTACGTCAATCGAGTTCTTGGAAATGATTTTTTTATTTAAATAACTATCGCAAAATAATTATGGTCACATATAATTACCAAACCTTCTCTGATAAATCCAAGACTTTTGAATAAATCCAAATACTTATATTGTGATGTGGGAAAATAGTTTTTGCTCAAACTTAGTTATGGAAATTCATTTTTTTTTCATTTTAGCTTTTATAAATTCCCTAAAAACAAGTCTTGGGGTTTTATAATTCCCATAATTATTTTTCTTCAACCTCAAATATGCAAGGATCATATATAACTAGAGAAGTCATTTTATCTCCACTCTCTATTTTAAATAAGACCCAAATCCAAATGCATCAAAATTTTAATAAATTATATATCCATGATTATGAGAAAGACGTTTTATTATCACTATTGAAAATATTTTTGAAATATTGTAAATAATAATAACATTTTTTGAATTTAAGTAAAAAATAATCTAAGATTTATATTTGCTGGATAATTATGTTGATCCAACTCTCATTACACGGTTTGGAGAATTGCAAATCCTTCTAAAATTCATAGCATTTGATTCAATAATATTTAATGAATTAATTATTTATTTAACATTTCAAAATTTATAACTATTTATGCTCTTATAGGAAGTTTTTCATCAATCAGAAGCAAAATATCAATATGTGGAAGCACTACTCTCTACACCAATCTTCAGTCCCCCAACTGCACCCATGTCCCGACACCTGATTTTACTGAATTCTCGTGCAGCCATGTCATCATTTTTACTTACTAGAACAACACGGTGGGGTATAGCACAGTAACATGAGTTGTACCAAGCCGAGTATTTAACCAAAAACTACCACAATTCACGGTACCGTGACGAAAAACTACCACTTTACGATTTTGTCCCGAAAACTACCACTTTTTCCTAATCCGTGGCAAAAAACTACCAAGTCGCGAAATCGCTCGCTTGGCCCGTGCTAAGCACAAATCTGACCGCTTGGGCCCACGAACCAGGTGCCACCCTGGCCATCCTTCGCGCCGGAGACGCACCCGCACGCGCGCGCCCGCTCCCACCTCGCCGTCGTCGTGCCCACCAAGCTTCTGGGGCCGGCCACTGCCGCGTGGCCGCCAGCGCCGCGCTGCTGCCCCCGC
>NC_041388.1:685741561-685757638 GCF_002162155.2 Triticum dicoccoides
CGGCCAGGGGCGCGGCGAGGCCAGACGGCCATGGGCACGGCCAGGCGCGCGGCCACGGGCGCGCGGCCAGGGGCGCGGCGAGGCCAGACGGCCATGGGCACGGCCAGGTGCGCGGCCACGGTGCGCATGGCGAGGGGCGGCCACGAGCGCCGCGGGCGCGCGCGTGCGGGTGCGGCTCGGAGCACGAGCTCCAGCGCGCGGCCACGGAGTAGAGGGGAAGCAGCGGGCGCTGACAATGGTGACGGGGAGCTGCATGAGGTGGTCGTGGACGCGGCGAAGTGCGGGCGAGAGGGTCACCGGAGTGCACGCGAGGTGTTCGAGGAAATGCCAGAGAGAGGAGGAGGAGGAGGAGGAAGAAGATTGATGCTGACAGGTGGGCCCATCCTGTCAGAAATGCGTTTAGAAGAGGCGAATCGAGCACTTTCCCGACATGGTAATTTTTAGTCACAGATTAGCGAGAAAGTGGTAGTTTTCGGGACAAAATCGTAAAGTGGTAGTTTTTCGTCACGGTTCCGTGAATTGTGGTAGTTTTTGGTTAAATACTCTACCAAGCCACTAACATGTCACGAGAGCTATTTCTTATCTCGCCATAGGCGAGGGCGAGCGGGCCCGCCCTTTTAGTGCAGTTTTCACGTTTACTGTAATCGCTCGCTGTAGGTTTAGGTCTGATTTTCTTTGGTTTCCTCTCTTTTTTTTTCTTCGGTTCCTTTTGTTTTTTCACCGATTTTCTCTCAGTTTTCTTTATCTCTTCGCTATAACTTCTGTTTTCATTTGTTTTTCACTCTTCTTTTCTTGGTTTTCACTAATTTTTCCTTCTGTTTATTTTCTTCTTCATTTTCCTTTGTTTCTTTTATTCGATTTTCATTGATTTCCTTTGGTTTTCTTTGTTTCTCCTTCTTTTCACCGTTTTAGTCCCGGTTTCTTTCATTTTTGTGTACGTGTTTTTCTTTACGGTTTTCATATGTTTTTAGAACCTTTGCTGATAGTTTCTTGTTCATAGGCTTTTTAACATTTTTTTATCATTTTCCTTTGTAAACTTCGTTTCTTTGTCAGTTTTCATCTTTTTTTATTTTTATTTTCTGAATACAACAACATTTTATATACACATTACTTTTTCTAAGTACATACTTTTTATGTATAAATTTTTCCATAAAAATTTTCCATATACATTATATTTTTGTATAGATCAGAAATTTTTTATATACACATTTAGCATTATTCTAATACATTATTAACATTCAAAAGTATATTTTCCATTTTTCATGTAAATGCATTATTAGCATTTTACATATAAAGTGATTTCTGTAAATGCACTATTAGCATTTTCATTTTTCTATGTAAAGTGATTTCTGTAATATATATATATATATATTTAGATTTTTTTTGAAATATAAGCAAAAGGAAAAGGACAATGAAAATGTGAAAAAAGAGAGGAAGAACTACCTTCCTGTGCCCGCCCATTTATGGCGATACCTGATGCGAGCGAGCACCACAGCTCACGTCAGCCGATAACATGCGCTAAAAGGCACTGATGCTACATGTTATTGGCTTACGCAAGCGAGTGCTACAGCCCGCGTTAGGGGATAACATGAGCTAAAAGGCACTCAGGTCACATGTGTTGAGTTCTGGCAAAATATATTTTCCGAGGCCTTATATGCGTGTTAGCTTTTAACTATCTTCGCTCTATGTTTTTTAAATATATGTGCCATTCAAATAAAATGTTCACGTGTTTCAGAAAATGTTCATCACATATTTAAACATTTATACAATGCAAAACAAAATGTTTGTGTACATTTTAAGAAAAAACATACCATTCCAAAAATGTTCAACATTTACTAAAAAGAATCTTCAAACATGTATTTGAAAAAAAATGTTGAGTTACGGGCTGTTTCCATGGACATGGCGTTACAGACAGATGTGTCCCCCCCCCCCTCCCCCCTCTCCCCCCAGGGTGGGGATCCCTTCCGTCGAAGTAGGTGCCACCTCTCTCTGTAGCCTTTTATTCGTAAAAAAGTGCCAGTAAGCTTAGCATTGTTCTTGAAAAAAATGTTTATTATACATTTTTTAAATATATTATGTATGTACACTGAAAAAGTACAGTGTGTATTGAAAAAAGGTGACATGTATTTGAAAAAAATACAAATTACAACTTAAATTACATACTCTTAATTGCGAATCAACCTGAGATTGGATGGTTAGAGGGACAGTGGTATCCCCAGCCAACCGAGGCTCAAGTCCTGGTGCTCGCATTATTCCTGGATTTATTTCAGAATTTTCGGTGATGCGCTTTTAGTGGGAGGAGACGTTCCCGTCGACGGTGACTTTGTAAATTTCAAGATGACATGCCGGCTCAGTCTCTCGGAGGTGCTCATAGGAGTAGGGTATGCGCGTGTGTGTTCATAGGGGTGAGTGTATACGGGTATGTGTGAGCACTTGCGTCTGCCCTGATGTTAAAAAAAAGTATGCTCTTAATTACATGCATGTCTATATGTTTGGAAGACGTTTCTAATTGGTGTCCCCTGAAGTGGTTAGCTCATCCTGCCCTCATGGACATGTACGTAACCACGATGACGTACGCATGCGACCCACACGAAACAAGCACCGCAAGAACCTCCACCTCCATCTACTCTTCAGTCAGCCACGCCACAGTCCCCCAAGGCGACACTGATCGATCGATCCAGCGACTAGGGCCATGGCGGCCGCGGGGTGGTTTCTAGCCGCCGGAGCCATCGTCATGGCCACCCTGCTGTCAGGCTGCGCCCTGACGGCCCCCGTGGCCGGCATGCCCACGCCCACGCCGCCGTCGTCCTCCTCGCTGGATTGCGGCACGGTGACGTCGCTGCTGACGGGCTGCGCGGCTTTCGTCACGCGCGGCACGAGCGCGGCGCCCCTGCCGGCCCCGGGCACGCCGTGCTGCGAGGGGGTGGACGGCCTGTACGCCGTCGCGGCGGACTCGCCGGACAACTGGCGGTCGGTGTGCCGCTGCATGGCGGGGCTCGTCAGGCGGTACTGGTCCAACGCGTCCGCCATCGCGCTGCTGCCGGGGCTCTGCGGCGTCTCGCCGGTGTCCACCGCTCACGCGGTCACCTGCTGCACAAGGTAGACGGAAAATGCTAGCTTGAGTTCGTTCGTTTTTGGTCACCACTCACTCAGGAGCAGATGACAATCGTTCTTTTCTTTGAGGCTAATGGCAAGCTAATTCCCTTGCAGCATCCCCTGACGGTTCTCAGCCTCGGCAAGGCGACCGACAATTTTAAGAGCATGCAGCTTGTTTCAGTTTGAAGTTATCAATTTTGTTCTTTGCTAGTAGTAGAGTAATAGTGATTTTGCTTTGCTACCGGCCTGTTCAATTGGGTGTTGCTCTTGTTGTTAGGAATAATAATCTTCGGTTGTAATGAGTTAAGAATCTATGTGATATAAGTAGAGTCCAGTAGTAGCAGGAGCTGGCTTGCACTCCGATGGCCAAGTGTGATACTAGTTAGTTCGTGTGGATGTGGCTGAGTGGGTTGTGCAGTTCTCGCCGTCGCGTGGGGATGGCCGGCAAGTTGAGGGTTTACCGGGTGCGGAGGAGCGTCAGTGCGGCAGCGGGGCTAGCCTAGTGCACAAATGCGGCTCGTCTCTCGGTGAGAGGCAGCGCCTTTGCAGCGGGATGTCACGGTGTTCAGCGCCTTTGCAGCGGATGCGATCTAGGCGTGTCTCCTTGCTCCTCTTCTACCTGGCCACTCTTTTGGAATGGAATATTAGGCAAATTCATGATTAATTCTGGTAAACAATGCATGATTATAACAGAAATTAGCATGTAAAAATCTGGCATACAAGAATGATAGAAAAACATGCACCGTGACATCACACATATGACAACAACCACAATTTGACACATGAACAGATCACGACGCACGTACTGTTCGTTAATAGGCGTAGTTGCTGCCGGGGCGACGTTGTTGATGATGATGTTGGTGACGACTTGATGCGGACTGCGTTGAAGACGACGATGAATAGCGCCGCCTGACTTGAACGGAAGGCGACCCGTGGTGACAAACTTGAACAGTTGTGCAGTGCGCTTTCCAAAACCTAATTTGTCCTCTCTGAATGCAGGATCGCATGGGCGAACAGTTTCGAAGACCTGCCCTCCTACACGTAGGTGCACACCGGCCTTTCGGATGGAGTAAAATATGATGGCGGTGCAAGTAGAGTAAGCAGCATATATATGAGGACCAAGGCGATATCATGTCGCGATCACGATCTCAAACCGATTTGGTTTCTAAGTCGTGAACTTACCGGACAAATAAACGATCACCTTTTTTGTCAAGACATCAAAACATAAAATGACAAAAGGAAGTTGCGCCCTGCAAGGTCATGAACCGGATTTCGGTCGACCATTCATGCGAATGTTGCACGCCCGCACTGCCCCGGCCCGGTTAGGCGATGCAAGCATGTGCGAGTAGTCTTCCCTTTCTCTCCTAAACACATCACTTAGTGTGGTGAGGAGAACGCACTATATAAAAATGTCAAACACTTCGCGGGATGAGACTAAACTTTAGCACCACCACTTGACATTTATACATGGGCCATTTGAGATTTTGGAATTTCACATGAGCCTAGCCCATTAATTCTAGCAATACCCCTGCCAGATTTTGAATACCCATTTAAAGATTTGTTTTTTCTCACTACATGTTTAATATATGAGCGTTTTAGGAGACACTGTAAGTTGAACTTCTGCCTAGAATTTTAAACTACATTCATGAACAACTTGACAATGGACTATGCCCTGACTTGCAACTTTTGTGCGAGCAGGTTTCACTCAAAATTTTAACCAGTACCTGGCTGTCAGTAGGCTACCCCGCGGGTTCGAGCATATATATTGTACCCCCTAGTTTTTTCATGAGCTTACTAGAGATCGCCCAAGTCTTATAGACTGCGATGTTTACAATCGGGGCTCGTATACATGTGTTCTTTCAAGACTGCTTTATAGGATAGCATCTTGGAGTACACGACAAGTCTTCCAGAGCCTTCCGTCCACGTGCCATGAGCCGCCCAATATGGTCCACTCCTGAACTGACAAAGGTGGTTCGCGGCTGGCCTACTAGCCCGAGAAGTGACGTGTTGAGACCCCCCCTGCGCGGGGGGACACCATCAACCACTTCCCCTCGACACTTGCTTTAACCATACATTTCTAAACCTGCAAAGGAAAAAAAAAGAAAATTTGTAGTCGCCTATCCGCCCTCCCCCCTCCCCTCTAGTTGACCTCCTTGGTCATTTCAGTCGCCTCTCAAGGAGGGCGAATGTGACGCCTACAACTCACACCAATGAAGCCGTAGTGGACTAAGTAAAGGGGATAAGGCCCAAGAGTCCTTTGTGGCCGACGAACAGTGTGTTTGAGTGTGTTATTATATCACCTGGAATGATCGACAAAATAGGCATGTGGTGCATGAGGAACTAAAAGACCCCCTTCTTTCTCTTATACCCCACCTCTCGATGTCTTTGTTCTCATCCCCAATTTCCCTACCAACTCCCGATATGAGTGATGCCGATCCCTTCTCTGGGTCAGGTCGTCATAGGGCAGTGGCCGCCGGAGCTAGGCAATGGGAAAGTAGGAAAATAGAGAGGAGACTGGCAGAATGGTGGGATGTGGTCGTACGAGGGTCGGGGTGAACAACGACAACGAAGCCGCGTGCAGGGACCACCACGCAGCCAGTGGCGGAGGGACATTTTCTAATCCGAGGACCTTAAAAAAAGTGTTCCTTTATAATTTTTACAAGGCTAGGGAGTGTGGCCCCTGCTGGCCTACACAACAACAGGAGAGGCCCCACGAACCAATCTCTGGTTGGATGGTTAAAGGGACTGTGGTATCCCCAGCCCATCAGGGGTCAAGTTCTGGTGCTCGCATGTATTTCTGGATTTATTTCAGGATTTTCGGCGAGGCGCATTCAGTGGGAGGAGACATTCCTGTCGACGACTAGGTGCCTACGGTGACTTCGTAAATTTCAAGATAATATGCCGTCTCAGTCTTTCGGAGGTGCTTATAAGGATAGGGTGTGTGTGCGTTCATAGGGGTGAGTGTATGCGCGTGTATAAACGCTTGCGTATGTACTATGTTAAAAAAAACAGGAGAGGCCCCGAGAGCACACCGTATCCGTCGACCTGAAGGGCTCAAGGCTTTAGAGCTCACACGGCGAGTATCATGCGATCTCACCTAGACATGTTGACATGACATAGCACTAAATCAGAAAAGAGAGGATAGCATTGGAATGCCACTTTTAATCATATAAAATAATAAACAAGATCATCTTAAATAAATACAAATACATGTAGTTATGCATGATTCTCCTCAATGACTAGCCTGAACACCAGCGCAGCTAATGGCTGGCCGTCCAAGCTGCAGGTCTATCAACTTCAGTCACAGAGAGGTCTGGCTAGGTAGCGAGGAAGGGGGGAGAAACAGGTGTTGATAGACCAAAAACAGTAATTAGACCAAGATACGTACTTGTATGCGGATTGCATCATTGGTGATGATACCACTGAAAGAGTTGTGAAATCACAAAAGCAGGTGTCAAGTCATGAGCAACCCCACAGCGTCTCAAAGAACCAACAGTATTCCCGCTATAAAACTCAACAAGCAAACTGCAGGATTAAACACACAAAATGGGGCCAAGAAGATCTTCACAGCGACATCTGGAGAAGGAGAACCGGAAACATAATCAAAAGGAACAGTATGTACTCATAGCACATATACATGTATTACATGTTACAATAATATATATAGGTCTTAAGTAATGTGCATGACGGACCTTTCAAAGCATACAACGAGATAGGACGCACGCACAGCGCATATTTACAGAAAGCTCAGTATGAGCCATGAGTTGAGATTATTTTCTACTCATAATAAAGCTTCAGTTTTAGCCATCACGTACTACGACGGTTGATACTGCAATTTATGTCACAATCTCCGGCTCGCATACTGCTAAGTTAAAACATATATATACAACACACACAAGGTTTGCGAATCAAGGCGGCCAGATGCCTTTCACTTCAAATGGTTTCCTGGGAGGAAGAAGTCCTCCTTCAGCACATGCTCCCATTCCGGGGGTGAGTTGCTTAGCTGCTCGTCATGCATTTGCGCACTTGCAGGTTCCGCTGGTGCTGAGACAATAGGAGACTCTTCAAGCAATGCACTGACGTACTGGCTGGCAGTTTTGCTATCCACTTCATCAGATTGGGCCCTGGACCCAGCATCGTCAGGCAAATCAGTCTTCTGGACTAGCTCATCATGCGCCCCTCGACCGAAATGTTTTGTTTCAAAGTGACCCGCCCAATCATCAGAATGGAAAGCCTCTTGTCCATCGTTCACAGCGCTGCTATTGTTACCTTCACGCCTTTTCAGGACTTGCAGCCTGGCCATAACCACGTCTTCAAGCTGACCGAATTCATTCTTGCTTGCTGTTTGGAGCTGATGAGCATTGCCCTCGTTTGATGAACTTACATCATCACTACAGAACATCAAATCTTTGAGCTTAGCCATAAAAGCGCCATGGATTTTGCTTTCACTAGATTCTAACTGTTCTATGTTGGTGTCCTCATCCAATGGGCTTGTATTGTTGTTACAGCTTGTGAAATCGTTAAGTGCAGCAATGGTAGCACCATCAGCTTCACCACCTTCACTGCTGCTTGCTTCTGAACGCTCTTTGATGATGTCCTCCACTAAAGAAGTTATCCTATCGTCAACAGCATTATCAAAAACAGTGTCATCAACAACATCTGTCCTGTTATAATTACTTGTTCCCTTCTGCAGCTCAGCATTGACCTGACGGGAGCAATTTATACTCTCATCACGGAGCTTCAGAACTTTCAGTCGAGCAAAGACATCAGCATCAACCTTATCACCTCCCTGAGGTAGCAAGGCTGCATTGCCGATATTGCGCTCTTTCACATGGTTTTGTTGTTTGCTAGAACCAGCAATCCCTTCAAAACATACAGAGTTCTTGTGTTTGGGCAGGTTAGAGGCTTTGGCTTCTCCTAATGAATCGGCAGGTGCTGCAGCTACAAGATTATTCAACACACAGGAGTAAGTGAATGTTACGAATTGTCCAGATAAATTAAGGCACACTTACTTGCTACACGCGTACAAACAGAAGCACTAACCTGTTTGCTGATTGCAATGTTTTGTCGCAAGTTTCATGCGGGCAAGTTGCAGTTCATACTTGAGTTTACACATGGAAGCTTCAGCTTCAATCCATAGATTCTTATATATCAGCATTTGTGCATCTTTAGTATCACCAATGACATTCTCTTCTGGAAGTTTAGTAAGATCCTGCACGCAAGAAGATGGCAATAGTATAAGTAACATGATTGAGAGGATAGCAGATACCTAAAACATTCCTAAGTAATGAAGCACTACCTCCAAAATAAAAGCTCTAAAATCTGCACCAATGTTCTCCCAGTCAAGTCCATCAAACTTCTCAGGCTGATGATTCTTTCCATGGCACCTTGTATTTGTTTGGCAGCAGTTTCCATTGACATCATCATTTTTTAATGCAGCCTTGCACATGAAAGTAAACAAACCAAAATGAGTCAACCAATAATTTCACGGCCATTTTCATATTTGTATAGAAACACAACTGAATTTAATATTATGTTACTTAATGACAAATTTCGAGTGGATCCAAAAGTGGACCCTTGCCAAATGATTATTAAAAGATGGGTCAAATAAATGAAAATTCCTGGCCAGGGCATTAGCTTTGTACAGCTAGCAAACAGATCATGATGTTAATTAACTAGTCGGCCCGAACAATGTTCAGCCAGACAACGGATGTTGTAAAGCAATATCAGCAGCTGTTAACACTGCTCAAAGAAAGCAAGAATGATATAATGTTTCAGCAAATAGTGGACATGATCTCAGTTATCATGAACGAAAAACCATATCACTACCAAAAATAGAAGCTTAGTCATTCTTAGTACGGAAATACCAGGGGTAGCAAAAACATGCAACTAGTCAAAGTGAACAATAAGCATTCATATCAGCCATACCGCTTATATACAAGTGAGAAAACTTGAATACTTACCAGGTTGTAATGTACATCTTTTAATTCTTGAATCACAAGTTCAATGAATGTAGTACAAGTCATACAAAGTAACTTTATAGTAGTAGTATTCATGAAAGCATAACTTAATCAAGTTGGTGATACCTGACAATGGTGATTTTGTATCATACATCCATACCTTGCTTATCTTGGAACTCAAAGAACTGAGATTGTGTATTGTAGATTGAACAAGTGCATGTTCAGATTCCTCCAACTCATAACCACCATCGCAAGTAGATAGAAGCACTACTGAGATATTATAAATTGACTTGATTAAGTCTTCTTGAGTCTTGGATCTGCGGGTAACTTTATCTGAAGATATCTTCACCAACTCCTCAACACCAGCACTGCAATGGGATAAATGCTCCAGACCTTTCTTCACAGGCATCTCCGAGTACAGACCTTCCAATGTTGCCACAGCTTTATGGACACAAGTATTTCCTTGTAGACTTTCTTTTGTTAAACTCCTAACATTTGCAATTGGAGCTGCATCAACATTGCTTGAAACTTTCTTACCAGAATCTTCATTCATGCCCACAACATGACTGGCGAAGTCTCTGCCTAACACTATGGGTTCAAATGTTCTTTTGCCAAGAAAAACAACTCCCTGTTGACCTGGTGTTACTCCATTTTCGGAATTGTCTCCTGTCTTACAGATCACATGGTTTTCTCTTCTGGTGCCTTGATCTACAGATACATAACTAGGGTGGCTAGACCTAGCCATACCATCGAAATCCCCAACAATGGATGGTTGTGCATCACTATGACCTTCAGATTTTTTACACCCTGAAGGCAGACTGAATGAAGAAAGACAATTTACGTAGTAAGGTAGACACGAATCACTCTCGGGATTTGATGTGTCATGACACTTGGGAAATAACACAGAATTACTTGTACCAAACTCAGAAAGCTTCTTGCTTTGGTGCAAATCATGGAGGTCACCTGAGCCATTAGCAGAAAAAGGAGCTTCATCATTTTTCACACCAAATGATGACTGGAGTACAGTTGGTGTCCCTTTCCAACAAGGAGAATCAACAACAGGATTATTTACTTCAAGTGGCTCAATGAAAAGGTCACGAGGCTGAGAAAATGCATGTTCTGAAGGAGAGATATTGGAACATGATGCTTGTAAGCTCTTGAAACCAGACTTCACTTCTGATGAAGGCTGCACAGGTCTCCCAGATTCAGAAGTGTCACCTGAAAGATAGTTCTCTCCAACTCCATGTCTGTTAAGTGGATAGGTTCCTGGCTGCACAGGCCTCCCAGTTTCTGAACTCTCACCCAAAGGATAGTTCTCTCCAACTCCACGTCTACTAAGTGGATAGCTTCCCATTATTCTCGTACCATTGTCAGAGTTACTCCAGTCACCATAATGTTTATAAGCAGTCTGATGTCCAAAGAGGTCTTTCTGTTCATTCTGCATGGAGTCAAAATAATCAAGATTTAATCTGCAAGGGTTTATATATGGTGAGGAAAATGCACTTTCCAATATATGGCCATCTGTTGTGGGTGACAATGATTTTGTTGTAGCGCATACTTCAGGTGAGGCAGAAACAGGTGGCATGGACAGGTTGTAATCCAATGGATATGTTGAGGATGATGGAAGTTGTGCCGTGTAGTTATCATAAGCAGAATACGGGGAATGCTGATTCACGGGCTGAGGTGTGGAACAGGGTTTTTTATCTAAGCAAGCAAACATGTTAGGAGACCCAGAAGGCTGATGGATAACTGATGACCCAAAATCACTTGGGAGGGCCTTTGACGTTCTTTGGTAAATTCCAGGATACTTCTCTTCCATCCACTCGGAGCTGCATGTTGTGAAGGGATGTGGCTGCTGCACGGTGGTACCAAAATGATTCCCAGTGTATAAGCCATTGTGTGTATTCTCAGAAACCAGAAACCCATCAGAATTAGCAAAACCTGCATAATTTGGTTGCTGGCGTTAGGTAACAACATAAGGTTAATCCATGCTATACACCTAGACATTACTGCAATGTGTTGTCCTCCACGAAATTGCCCATGACACTAAAATTACAAGGCAAAACTAATAACATGAACAGTGAGAAGCATCTAGATAATATCATGGCTCATGACTAGCTGACCCATACACGTAAGTGCGCAATTAATTGTTGTCTCTCTCAAATTTCAGAAGTACTACCTCCGTTTCAGTTTACAAGTCCTACGCGTATATCTAGGTTGCCAATTTTATCACCCTAATATAAACTATATAACACAAAAATTATACCTTTTGAAAGTAGAAACTCCGAAGTTTATGTTGGTATATTTTTTGTAATATATGACTTGTATTAGATTGGTCAAATTGACGACCTAGGGGTACGCGCACGCCCTGTAAACTGAGAGAGAGGTAGTAACTCAATCTACTACTCCCTCCGATCCAAATTAAATGATGCAGCCTCTATACAACGTCCATTTTACATTGTATAGAGGCTGCGTCAATTAATTTGGACCGGAGGGAGTAATATATTTCGCAAAATTACAAATTACTCAACATGTCTGAGATCCCAAGATGCAGGGTATGTGTGTAACCAACTATCGCCGCCATGGAAACAGCAATCAAAATTAACAAACCGCGAAGCACGATTCCACGGGCCAGCCCGGTAACGGGAGAAGAGAGGGCGTCGGCTCACCTCGGTACCCGGCCGCTGCGCCGGCCTCCAGATCCATGTAGCTCGCGGGAGGCTCGACCCAGGAGTCGTACAGCGACGGCGCGGTGGGGAGGTCGGGGTAGGGGCTAGGGTTAGCGGGGGCGTTGGGGACCGGATCGGGGATCGCGGCCCCGCGGGTACGGCCGACGGTGAAGGGCGCCGCGGACGGGGAGAGGTAGGAGAGGGTCGCGTGCGGCTGCGGGGGCGGCGGCGGGGAGGGCCGGCGATCGCCGGAGTACGCCATCGTGTCGTGTCGACGCCGGGTTGTGGACGGATGCGGCTGCTGCTCGGTGCGAAAGCAGAGTGCGCGTCTCGCGTCGGCAAGGTGTGGAGTGTGGGTTTGGTGGATCGGGTCGGACTTTTTTTTTCGGTGAGGGGTTCGGGCCCTCGGGAGGGGCGCTGGGCCTGACGGCCCGTGAAGTTGGTGTGCCCCGACCTGCCGAACGCTCGCAAACAACAAAGGGAAAACTACCCCTCAAAAAAAAAGGAAAACTTTGTTTTTGCCACTCTAGTTTTTGCCCACTTTGCTTTTGCCACTCTAGAATTTCACATCTTACTTTTGCTACTCTTAGCTTTTGACAATACATCACAAATGCCATTCCATGGCAAAAAATGAAAAAATTTCATTTCACTTTTGCCACTCTTAGCTTTTGCAATGTATCACAATTACCACTCTCAAAATTTTGCTTTTGCCACGGAATGGCAAAAGTGATATTTTGTCAAAAGCTAAGAGTGGCAAAAGTGAAATATCAAATTCTAGAGTGTCATAAGTAAAGTGGGCAAAAGCTAGAGTGGCAAAAACAAAGTTTTCCCAACAACAAACGGCGGGAGTCACTAGTTAACGAGCGCTCTTTTCGGAGCCTCACAACAATCACCGCTACGTGTCGCATTTTGGACGCTCCCTTCGAGTTTTGATTTTATCGAAAACGTAAAAAAACGCATTTTCTAGTTTTTTTCTTTCGCGAGAGGTACGGGAAACGAAAAAAAGACGCTTTTTGTTTTTTATTTCTTTCACGAGAGGCACGTTTTTGCTTCCGAAAGGCATGATTTTTCTTTCTGGAGAGCCACAGCCGTGCCTTTCAGAAACGAAAAAAAAATATGTTTTCTATTTTTTTATTCCACGAGAGGTACAGTTTTGTTTTTGCGGGAGGCACGGCCATGCCTGTTTCGGAAAGGGAAAACCATACTTCCAGTTTTGGTTTTTTGTCCGATTTTTTCGTGAAAAAAATGTTCGTCAAAACCTATCAACATAATATCTAGTTTTGAAGATCTCAACGCGAGGAATCCAACGGTGAAAACGGTTTGAGATTTGGACGCACGGTTAAAGAGATAAAATATTTTGAATAAATGGATCTACTAAAAAAGAGAAAACTCCCAGGTTGTGACAAGTGGCACACATGCAACGCGCCACTTGTCACAGCCTGAGGAGGTGAGGGTGATCTTTGCAAGGAGTACTCCTCAATTAGTGATTTCGTCACAAATGTCAAGACTCCCTAGTCAAAAATTGTCGTTTGCTCAAAAAGATTTTTTTTATTAAAATACTTATATATTTTATCATACATTTTTATTTTATTAGAGTTTTGGTTTGGATTTGGATTTGATTTCTTTCCTACTGATGTAATTTTTTCCAAAAGCATTGACACTTTTTTAGGTGGCTAGTGGGGAATGGAGGCAGGAGCACCACATGTCTCGGTGGCATGTTTGGATTTAATTATTTCAATAGCATAGTCGCGGGATGGTGGTAGACTATACTTGGCCATACCTCGGGCCGGGCCTAGCCAAGCCCGACGCAAAAAACCCAGGCCCGGGTCCGGCCCGGCCCAGCCATCAAGCTTGTTTTCTGGGCCTGAGCCCGGCCCGACCTTCAGAAAAGTGTGAAAACGACGGGCCTGGGCCCGGCCCGGCCCGGCCTTCGGGCTCAAAATCTAGGCCCGAGCCCGGCCCGGGAGCAGCGTCGGGCCGGGCCGGGCTTCCCATGGGCAGGTATATGGTAGACCCTAGTTTGACTCAACCTATATTGAGCCAAGTTAGCATGTGTATCCATTTTTAGGATTTCCAATATCTTATTCTCGAAAATCGAATTCAAATTCAATTCTTTTTATGACTGCCTAGTAAGCGGACAACAATTGCTTTGTACCTAGAGATCATGTCTCCTCCACCGTCCCATATTAATGTTACCATTCAACGTTATTTTTGGCAAATGCACCATCTCAAGGGGCACATCTTGCTCGTCAAATAAGATAGGGTAATTCAAATAAATTATAAGTGGCCACTGCTACATGTCTCATAATGTTTTTAAAAGTCGTGAAGTATCATAATGTCAATCATGATGTATTTATCTTAAGTGAATGATGTGTTGAACTTGTTCTAACAAGAAAAGTTATGTGAATGTAGAAAAACATGAGAGATCCATCTTTTTGTGGGGTCACCAAGTTTCAAATTTGGGTACTCGCATTTACATAGTTGAGCGTGCTTTGCTAAGATAAAATCACTGTCTCCATAAGACATTATTGAGCTCTCGGCTTCTCTCCTCCTAGGCATTGTGGCCGGGGCTTTTTTAAGAGGGGGGGGGGTACATCGTGTAAAATCTCTCCTCGAAGTTCTTCAATAAATGCAACTTACCGTTTATATTACTCCTGGATAGGTTAGCACTAAATTGACATAAATTCTAACAATTGAATTAACATAAGCGCATTCGGAAGAAGTCAAAGTGAATACTATCGTGGAATTATCACGGCAGATGTCCTAGTGAAAGGACTTAGTCGCAGAGCCATCGCAACTAAGAAGCTTAAAGGGGTTAATCGAGACAAAGGACAAGAGAGGTTTATACTGGTTCGGCCCCTTGCGGTCACTAGTAGAAAAAGGGTCAAACGTGAAGCACAATAGTGCCGGTTTGAATTTTAGCCGGCACTAATGTGTACAATAGCACCGGTTCGTGGCAAACCTTTAGTACCGGTTCATGCCACGAACCGGTACTAAAAAGGCTGTGTCAGCCCGCGGTCAGGCTATGGCCCCACCATCACCATTTAGTGCCGGTTCGTACCATGAACTGGTACTAATGAGGTTATGGCAAGCTGTTTTTAGTCCCATCTCGCTAAGAGAGAGGGACTAGGAGTGGTTTATAAGCCCTGAGTGCAGAGACGATGAAGAAAAGGCTCAATGCTCACGTTGCTTAGCTTCAAGCCTTCAGGAATATAGTAGATTGCACGGAGCTACGCGCAGTGCAGTTTACACTATTCCGAAAGGCTTGAAGCAAATTAACGAGCATTGCACCTCTTTTTTATTTTTAATAACTTATTACAACTCCGGACTTCTTCTGTTATGGCAAAAACTAATTGCATGTCGGCATTTCTTTTTTTAAAACTTTGGTTATAACTCCAGACTTTGACCATCAAGTTTTGCAGAAAAGAAAAAATAGCAGAAAAGAAAAAAAACTATAGCTGAAAAGAAAAAAAACTATATAAAAAACTACTCAGAAATAAATAGAAGAAAATAAATATAGCAGAAAAGAAAAAACTACTCAGAAATAAATAGAAGAAAAAATAAAGTAGAAAAGAAAAAAAATATTTGCTATTTTTCAATCGTTCACAAAATGACCGTGAAATTGAAAATCACTACAAAATGAACTCTGAAAATGTTGAATTTTGGCAAACTAGATGAATAAAACTACTCACAAATAAATAGAAGAAAAATAAATATAACAGAAAAGAAAAAACTATACAAAAAACTACGCAGAAATAAATAGAAGAAAATAAAGCAGAAAAGAAAAAACTATAAAAAAAATTGGGGCGCTGGCCTGTGGGCCTGCTAGGCCACAGGCGTGCAATTACAGGCCTTAAAGGCCCGGCAGACTCACAGGGCAGCGCGCAGAGTTTAGGCCCACAAGTCTGCTATATAGAGAAGTTCAAAGAGGTAGCCGCGGCTGGGTTTATAAACCAGTGCGGCTGCCCTTCGCCCGGCGAGGTGGGACTAAACTTTGGGGTGGCAGCGCGAGGCCTTTAGTACCGGTTGGTGGCTCCAACCGGTACTAAAGACCACCCTGTAGTACCGGTTGGAGTCACCAACCGGTACTAAAGGCCTGCTCTTTCCGCCTCTTGGCCTGGCCAAAGCTGACCTTTAGTACTGGTTGGTGGCTCCAACCGGTACTAAAGGCCTTTCCTATATATACAACACTTACGAAAATTCAGTTAGATCTCCCTACTTCTTTCGTCTCCAACCTCTCGCGCGCCGCTCGAACCCGTCCTCGCCGCCCGTCGCTCGTCGTCCGTCGTCGTCGTCGCTGTCCCCGCCGCCGCCCGTCGTCGTCGCCGTCTCGCGCTGCCGCCCCGAACGCC
>NC_041388.1:685758353-685763449 GCF_002162155.2 Triticum dicoccoides
CCCGGCCCGTACGGCGGCGCCCCCGCCCGTACGTACGCCGCCGCCGCCGCCCCGTACGCCGGCGCCGTCGCTCGTACGTACGGGGCGGCGGCGTACGGGGCCGCACACATACACACACATATATACATACACACTACACACACACATACACACACACATTTTTTTTTACTTATTTTCTGTTTTTTAGAAAAGTTAATTAGATGATCGAATGTTTGATTAATGTCGAATGTTAGATGAATTAGCTAGATAGAAAATTGTCGAACTAGAGATTTGAACTAATTGAATATTTAATATAACTAGTTTACTTTTAGTAAGAAAATTATCGAACTAGTTTATTTAGGTACATGAGATTTGAACTAGTTCAATAATTAATATAACTAGTTTATTTTTAGTAAGAAAATTGTCGAACTAGTTTATTTAGGTATATGAGATTTGAACTAGTTCAATAATTAATATAACTAGTTTATTTAGGTATATGAGATTTGAACTAGTTCAATAATTAATATAACTAGTTTATTTTTAGTAAGAAAATTTAGGTATCTGAGATTTGATGATCTAATTAAAATATTATTTGTTAATGAGTTTTTCTGTTTATTTAATTTTTTATATAATTTGAGTTTATATAAATGTTAGATTAATGTCGAATATTAGATGAATTAGATAGAAAAGTTAAATATATAGTAATGTCAATTGTTAGAGATGAATATAGTTAGATATATTAATGTCAAATGTTAGATGAATATATATTTGGCTAGATATTAATTAATGTTAGATAGTAATAGGTGTTTAATGTTTCACCTATATGAACATAGGAAATGTCATCTGACGACGAAAAAGATTTCATTATGTGCGAACACTGTGAAGACCAGCGCGGCCTGTGCAACAGAAATTTCCTTGTTGATGGTAGGCGCTTCAGCATCAAGCTGGATGAGACATTCAAAGTTGATACAGTAAGTCATTTTGTCAATTATTATTTGAATGCAAAACTTATGCTTCATTTGCTTCAACTTATAATTTTAAATTTTCACTATTCTACTAGCGCATTCCCTGCCATGCAAGAATTTTTGTCTTGGATAAGATAGGTTTTAGTGCTATAGATGATATGGAGGTAAAGAGAGTTTACTTGAAGACGGAGCATGGGTATACTTTCAACGCCAAATTATATAATGAAGACACATACACCCATTTTGAATGCAAAACTTGGCAAGCACTATGCAAGGCTTATGCATTTGAGCCTGGTATGGTTGTCATCTTTGATATTCGTCCGGAAGATGATATTGAAGGTAATATAGACATCTGGGTCGATGTGCAAACGCCTCCAGTTCTACCATTATGTGAGTTTTTCTCAACCATGCATGCATATGTTTATGTCTTTGATACAGTTTATTCAAAAATAGTTGACAACTAATTTGTATTGTCAGCTTATTTCGGTTCAAGCAAACATGCCCGACGCTTGGTAGACAGGACCTACTACTGCCCCGGGGCTCAACTAAACTGCGAGGAAATAAGTCATTATGTTTCATGGCTTGAGGATCTTAATACTGTCAAGACAAAAAAATTCCTGAACTTAGAAATGTTAGTACTCAAAATGTGCGACCAATGGTGATCTTATTGAACTACGGTCACATCTATAATCGAAAGATGGTAAGATTTTAACTATTTGTCCTTAATTAGTGCATCTTTTGCATACATTATTTTTGAAGCTAAACTTTCATTGATTAGTATATTAATTACTATACGATGTTCTTCAACAGGGACTTCCGATGACAGTTGTGCCTCAGTGGATCGAGACTAAATGTGACATGTCAATGGTTAGCTTACGGCCAAGATATCCTACATTGCACATGAGTGCATTCAGGATTTCTGAAAGCGAAGAATGCTTAATAGTGAAAGATTGGAGCAAAATTGTTAACGATCGCAGAGAAGTACTAGGGGGCAGCAAGGAGAAGCGCAACCCAAGATTAGGAGACAGATTCATCTGCATGCTCCAGTATGATGAATCAGGAGAGCTATACATGTTCTATGCTATTCTACCTGCGAGGGAGCAGCACTAGTTCATGCTCTTAATTAGTGTCTCATGTCCGTGTCCTGAACTTTGATGTTGGTGATGATTATGTTGAACTCGATGATATCTTTGCTTCTGTTACAAAGTGAATGTTTCCTCTTTAAGCTAGCCAGTGTTGGTGATGATTAGATAGCTAGCGGTAATGACTATGATGATTAAATAGTGGTAATTAGACGACTACGATGATTTTTAGCTAGATAGAGTTTATTTATTTATTAATATGCGATGATGATGATGATGATGACGATTACAACTCATTATAACGTAAAACAATCCTAAATTAAATTGATAACACAAATTTAATTGAAAAATACAAAATAAAACAAAAACCCACAAACATTTAGTACCGGTTGGTGTTACCAACCAGTACTAAAGGGCTCCCGGCCCCCGGAGCTGGCTCGTCGTGGTTTCCCTTTAGCACCGGTTCTTGCTGAACCGGTACTAAAGGGGGGGCCTTTAGTGCCCACACTTTAGTGCCGGTTATGGAACCGGCACTAAAGGGCCTTACGAACCGGTGCTATTGCCCGGTTCTGCACTAGTGGGTGAAGGTAAAGCCTAGTTCAGTTGATGTGGTATTGCTAGGTTTGGATGACCAAGGAGCGAATACGCTAGCTTGGCTCTCAATCTCTTGTTTTCTTGCCCTAAGCCGCCGCCGGGTTGTCCCCTTATATACACGGGTTGACGCCTTGCGGCCTACAGAGTCCCGGCCGGCTCATACAACATGTCCGGCTCGGTGACATATCTTACATGCCTTACTTTACAAGTCTTATTCATACATGGTGGTTTATACTTACGGGCCTTAAGGTGCCTCTAGGCTTGGGCCTATTATAAGCCTTATGGTAAACCATCACCTTGTATACTCTTCGGGCTTTATTTAAGTAACCTGCCATTGTGGTTGACCCGGCCCCTCCTGGGCGGGTCATATCTGGTAGTCATATCCCCAACATTAGACCCAGGTTGATTTGAACTTTGTTCATGTCAATCTTCAACACTTAGAAGAAATCCATCTTCCACTGCTTGTAAAAGCTTTGTAACCCACCATGACGTCACCTTCAGAAAATTTGGAAACCCGCCATGACGTCATCTTAACGGATCCTTATCTTAAATGCCTTCCTAAAATCGAGGCGTCTAATTAGCTGGATAATCATCATTTTGGCCTTCCTCGTTTTCCGCACCTGCCTGTTCACCTATCTCCTTATAAATAGGCATGGCTGGTCTTCCTCATTCTTCTTCTTCCTTCTCTCGCAACCCCTCTATCGCTCGAACTCTGCCGCCACCGCAGTGCTCACCGTCGTCCTCAACCTTGGCCGCTGCATCAACCTAAGCTTGTCCCGAGAATGGCGGCGACCCTCCGTAGTAGAATTGCGTCCATAAGTTTTTGCTTTTCCGCACCTTAGATCCGCATTAGGGTTTGCAAGTTCTTCTGTGTTCTTCGCTGTTCATCATAGATTCTTTGTAGTTTCTCCACCGCATCCTCTTTTGATCTAAAAGAAATATGGAACTCATGCGGTAGCTGTTTCGCATCCATTTTAGATGCTAGTAGATCCCCTTTTCTTGTACAAAGGCCTCCTTAGAACTGATGAACTCCTATGTACTGGTTTTTTAGGTCTATATTTATTTTCCTTTTTTGAACAATCTTGATCCAAAATAATAGCAACAACCTGTGAAACTTGTTTATCTCAGTACTTAACCAATTTTTTGTCGCTGGCAACTTTTGAATACCTTTAGTCATGGCAGCTTATCATGCCGGCTCATTTTTCCTTCATATATCATTAGCCCTTACTTAAGCCGCCATTACTCATCTGTATTGCAATCATTAACCTGTGATTCCACCAATTAACTTGAACCGGCAAATTATTTTCTTTTTAGCTTGTCCTTTTTCACCATGCCGCCAAAGACGACAACAGTCTGCAACTGGGTCCCTTCCACAGTCACTGATGACACTTTGAAGGATTTTGTCACCATCGAGTATTTACCAGAGAAGAACATTATGTCCTATCACACCCCTGACCCGGCCGAAGAAAAACCTCAGCCCAGAGATGGTGAAGTCATCGTCTTTACTGACCATATGAGCCGGGGTTTTTCACCGCCCGGCTCCAAATTCTTCAGAGATGTTCTGCACTTTTTCAAGCTTCATCCACAAGATCTTGGACCCAATTCCATATCAAATATCTGCAATTTCCAAGTTCTCTGCGAGGTTTATCTTCAAGAAGAACCTATTGTTGAACTCTTCAGAGAGTATTTCTATTTAAACCGCCAGAATGAATACACCAACGGCCCCAGCTTGGAACTTGGTGGAATTTCGATTCAGCGCGGACAGGATGATGTCTTTCCCTTAGTAGTCTTGCCAAGCCATCCCAAGGATTAGAACCAAACTTGGTTTTACTGCAAAGACACGTCGCCTGCTGATGAAAAACCAGTGCCAGGTTATCGCGCGGAGCGTCTTGACGCTAAGTTTTCACTCCCTGACAAGCTTTCTGCCGCCGAACGTAAGAAGCTCATCCCAACACTACAAAAAAAAGACACATCCGTGACATTTTGGGCCGAACGATTTTTTTTTCTGTCATACATATGACACTTCTATGACGATAATTGTGACAAACCCCGGTATCATCATAGATGTGGTGGGCTCCTACTTCTATGACAAAAAATCATGACAGAAAATGGGCTTTTCGTCCTGGGCGGGCTGGAGAAGCAGCTGCATGACATTCTTTGGGCCGTCCATGACGGAAAAAACCGTGGTAGAAGCGAGGGCGAGGAAAATTTTGGGGAGTTCCCGGTTACGGTGGGAGGTCGGGGGCCGAGCGATGCACGTTTCTCTCATACACGTGCGCGCGTGTGTGCGAGGCGTTGGCTCCAACTGAACCCAAGCGAGGCGTTGGGATCTAACTGAACCCGAGCGAGTGCACTGCAGGCTACGCGTTACTGAACCCGAGCGATCGATCGATGGCTGTTAACTGAACCCGATCGAGCGATTCATTCGCTACTGCTGCTAACTGAAGCCGATCGATGCTGCCTCTGGATGAACAGT
>NC_041388.1:685763762-685780547 GCF_002162155.2 Triticum dicoccoides
CCGGTGGGGGTGGATGAACAGGACCCCGTGGTGTTGCCTCTGGATGAATGGGACCCCGATCGATCGAGCTAGTTGGGGCTGGATGAACAGGACCCCGTGGAGGGCTGGATGAACAGGACCACCCCGTGGAGGGCAGGATGAACAGTAGACGGTGGAGGGCAGGATGAACAGTAGCCCGTGGAGGGGTGGTTGAATAGAAGCCCGTGGAGAGGGCTGGTTGAACAGTAGCCGGTGGAGTAGCACGCGGTGGAGGCTGGATGAACAGGAGCCCTTGGATGAACAGTCGCAGGTGGAGGCTGGAGGAGGTCGACGGTGGATGAACAGTAGCTCGTGGAGGCTGGAGGGGGTCGACGGTGGAGATGAACAGTATCCCGTGGAGTCCCATTTTGCGGTACGCCACACCCCTCCCGATGAGCAGGACCCCCGCTTCGACCGTAGCGCTCCAACACAAGTCCGTTTCGTCCGTTTTGCGGTACGCCACACCCCTCCCGATCAACAGGACCCCCGTTTCAACTGTAGGAGGTCCGTTTCCTCCGTTTTGCGGTACGCCAGACCCCTCCCGATCAACAGGATCCCGTTTCGAACGTGGCCGGTCGAACACAAGGCCGTTTCCTCCGTTCTGCGGTACGCCAGGCCTCGTTTCCATCGCCTGTTCCGTCCAAGCCCTCCCGATGAACACGAAGCATTCTGTTGCCTCCTCATGAACATGACACATTCTGTTGCCTCCCAATGAACATGACGACGACGCTGTTTCTCCGTTCCGACCCAGCGGCCATGGACCCAGCTGTCAGCGTCTCCACGCACAGTACTCTTCCGATGGAAGTCGGTCGTTGACCACATTGACCACGGTGGTGGACGACGGCGAGGTCTAGGAAGGGGACGACGCGGAGCTGGGGAAGACGCGGCAGTGGAAGCCCGCGCGGAGAGGAGTATGAGGGTTCACTAGTTCGGCTGCGGTGTGAGGCTGCCGTCGCCGCAGGGCCTGGCTAGCGGTGGGAATAGTAGGGGGCGGTGAGGCCTCCGCGACGGCATGGCCAGCCACGGGAGGCAGGAGCATCCGGCACGACCGGCGCTGCTTTGGGAGGCTGAAGCAAGAAGACCAGAGGTTGAAAAAGCACTACGACCGTTGGATGGACATCGTACGGTCAGTGGAGCTAGAATCGTTCATATTGACTAAGTTGACAAAGCCCTTCGTCCCCGTCAACTTAGTAGGCCCACAAGTCAGCCTCCCACCAAGGTGGGTCCCAGCTAGCCGGGGGAGTATTCATTTTTTTGTGCGTAATAAGGAGGCACTTACGGTGGGTCCGAGTTGACAGCGGGGGGAACGTTTTTTTCGCGAAATACAGTGGCCCGTCCGATGGGTTCCAGTAGTCAGGGGGAAACGATTTTTTTCTCAAAATACTGGTGGCCCGTCCGGTGGGTCCCCGCTGTCAGGTGGAGGAATAATTATTTTCCGCGTAAAAAGGAGGCACTTCCTTGCGGCTACCGTGGACCCAGCTATCAGCCTCTCCACGTACAGTACTCTTTCGATGGAAGTCGGTCGTTGACCACGCCGCGCCGAGAGCACCACGGCGGTGGACGACGGCGAGGCATAGGAAGGGGACGACGCAGAGCCGGGGAAGACGCGGTAGTGGATGCCCACGCGGAGAGGAGTACGAGCGTTCACCGGTTCGGCTGTGGTGTGAGGATGACGTCGCCGCAGAATAACAGGGGTGTGGGTGAGTAGAGGGATGCCCTGGCCAGCGGTGGGAGTAGTAGGGGCGCTGAGGCCTGCGCGGCAGCACAACCGTCCACGGGAGGCGGGAGTAGGCAGTCCCGCCGGCGCTGATTTGGCGGCTGGCGCAAGAAGATCAGAGATTGAAGAAACACGACGGCCGTTGGATTGACATCCAACGATTACGTCTGCTAGAATCGTTTGTTGACGTATATAATAACTAAAAAAATCTTGCATACGCGTCAACTAAATAGGCCCACAAGTCAGACCACTCCCTCTTTTTTAAATAATTTATATATAGCTCATGGCAACTTCTTATGCAATTTATTGCAGTCGTTTTTTTGGTTGGCCAGGGCCAATTTCACATATTTCTGTGGGTTCCAAACTATTTTTGATACCGAAATGTCCAGCAAGATTTAAAGTACTTTGAAGATATATTTAAATTAGGTTAATGCCCAGTGAAATAGGAATCTGAAAATGTAATAAAAATCAGAAATTATAAAGTAATTGCCAATTTGTCATCTGTTTTTATATTTACAACCCATTTCATATTACTTTCAAGATTTGTAGGCGTCTTGAAAGAGTTGCAGCCCATCAGGGCGTAGAAACATAAGTAGGCCTGGATTGGGTATTCTTCAGAAAAAATAAACTGGGCTCATTTTCACAAAGAAAAAAATAGCTGGGCTGGTCACATGGTGAACATAAAATATAAGCCTGGGCTAGACGGGCCAGAGCCCAGTTCAAACCCTGCTCCATCTCAACAATACCAAACAAAAAAATACTGCTCGAGTAGCTACGTCCCAGGTGTCAGTCGATCTTGTGCTGTTCTCTTGTCTATTGACTATATACGCTCCCAATGTCATGGGTCCCAGATGACAGGAAAACACTAGGAGGAAGCATTTTATTTTTCTATACGCTGACATGGTGGGCCCCTACTGTCATCCTCTCCACGTACTTCTGCCGATTCCTGTTGTTTGTTGACCATGTTGACAACGCGAGAGGGCGGCGCCGCGGCGAGCGCATCAAAGCGCGCGGAGGACGTCGGCGTTAACAATTTAGGAGACGGTGGGGTGGCGATGCGTGCGCTGAGGCGCAGCCAGTCGTGGGAGGCGGAAGCACGCGGCCCCACCGGCGTTGGTTTGGTTTTGGCAGCTGGAGGAAGACAGGACTGAAGAAACACGACAGACTATAAAAGCAGCAGGAGTACTTAACAACCTTAACTGAAACCAGCAGGGGCACTTAACAACCAAAACTGAAAGCAGTATGAGTACTTATACAGGTTCAACCATACAAAGCACACCTCGAACAGTGCTACTTTGCCTACAGTTAACCAAGGGTGAGGCCGCCAAGCCCCAGGACAAGGCCCAGGCGCCACCCCGCGCATCCACAACCTTCTGAAAGCGGCTTCATCTCGCAACGTGGTCAATAAACAGGATATTCGCTTTAGAGCCATGGAAAAGCATGAACATAATCTTCTGTCCTATTCTCCAAGATGGATGGGCCTTCATTATTTGAGACCACCCATGAATAAGTATCTTTTCACCTCCAGGGGGAATTGATTAGGTCGACATAAACATCATGTTTTGACCAAGCGCAAGTCTGACCCGACCATGGTCAGGCATCTGTATAGGAACAATAGAACTCGGCAGTTCCTGTTTCAAGAAGATCACAGGTGTAAAACTGTGTATAAGCAATAGTTTATGAACAACATATATAACAGAAAACAGCTTGCACCATAAGTTTCTCGACACAGTTGGACCTGTTCAACGAGTGCAGCAGTGGCACACATATCCCACATGGCCTTCCACCATTGAAACGCCCCACAAGGACCTCAAGATGATCAATAAAGTGTAGGAACTTGTGGATGTTGATCCAGTCAACTTCAGTGCCATTAGTAACAGCCGAGTTATTACAGAGTAATAAACGAGCAGACTACTTAACTCTGAAAAAACCTACACGTGCCACCAATTATAAGAAAATATTAGTTAGAAGTAGCATCTTCGTGAGAGATTCGTTGCTACTTCTAAAGTTAAATTGTGATTAGTTAGACAGAATAGGTGGGTTAAGAAGTAATCGAGGCAACAAGCAAGAACCAGATACAAAACTAACATGGATGAACAATTGGAACGACGTTGGGGTGGAAGATCGCAGTGAAGATGAGACCAGGTTCTGCTATTTCCATCAACATTTGTGTGCCAACTTTTAGTCCGTAACACTTGAGAAAGTTTATCCAAGTTCGGCCATAAAAAAAGCAGCGATCTTCTTGGTTCATGAACCCAACTCGAAACTTATATCCATGGCTTGTCTTCACTGTGACCATTAAACTAGTGTATTCAGTTATGGCAAGGCCGAGCATCTTGAGTACATGTGTTCTGGCAGAGCAAATAATACACTGCAGGAAAAATAATATGACAACACAACATGTTCAAAAAAAACCCACCCTCCCGGATAGAAAAGTGGATTCTAGGAACATACTGTGCGCGTTTCAAAATGCTGTGTTAGGATGAGAAGGAACAAGTGTGGCGTATCACCGAGGGCGCAGAAACCTGTAGGGTACTCGCACTTTGGGCACTGCAAATGAAACACACTAGATTCAGTAGGAAGAAAAATGCATCAACGGCGGCGGCTGCCATCCTAGGATTACCTGCGACCAAGGGACTTGGGTTTATCAGGGATGGATGAAGAATTCGTACCTGGTTCTCCATGAGAAAACCCTATGCAATCGCCGAGAGGGGGGTTTCTTTGAACAAGCAGACGAGGGAGAAGGGGATTCAGGCCCAATGAAATATTGATGCTTCGTCCGTCCAGCTTACTACTAAAGCTGGAAAGGGGGGGGGGTTGTGATTTGACGGCTCATTGGGCATTACTGCGGCGCTACGACCGGGGTGTGTCTACCGTGAAGTTCTGCACTCTAATTTGTGCATATGGCACGTGGACCCCGTTGCCGGTTACCCCACATATAAATGAAAGGAAGTAGAAGGATAGGAGTAACTAGTTACACATAAATATATATTTTGACAGAGAGATACTCCCTGTGTAAAGAAATATACAAATATTTTATATCACAGGCTCACCTTGCCGAGAAATATACTCCCTCTGCAACGCACGTGCATTATGGGGGTTCAGCTGAGAATATAATACTCAGATGTTTTTTTAGGGATAAAAGCTGCTTTATTGAAGATTAACAGTCATAGGTATACAAATAATTTCGGGGGTTCCTGTGAGCCAAAGATGGCATCCACAGGGCAAAGAAGTAGCAGCTTTTGCGGGCACATGCGCTTCAACATTACACTCGTGTTTTTCATGTATGATCTCCATGGTTTGGAACATATTCTTCTTCATCTTGATCTCGTCCATAATAACTTTGCTGGGCCCCAAGTATGCCTCTCTGATATGCTTGACTGTTGCTGAACAGTCGGTGCTAATCTAAACTTGTTGCAGGTTTAAGTCAAGAGCCAGAGATAGCCCCTCACAACATGCCATTGCCTCTAGGATCTCTGGATCAGTAACACTTTCGCACACCAGTGCCGATGCTCCAAGGAAGAAGCCTGTATGATCCCGACTCACAACTGTCAGGGCTCCCCTTTCACCATTGTGAGATAATGCAGCATCAACATTCATCTTCGCCCAACCCACAGCAGGAGGAGGACGCCACTTCTGCACCGAGCTAGTGCTTCTCGAAACCAGGTTCTGGACTTTGGGTCGCAGGCCGACCCTGCATGTTTGGGGGCCCATGTGTTCTACCTCAGCGCTTTTCATATTGCAAGCGATCGGTACGGCGCTGGTTTTAGATGCTGTCGCAAGGCGAATACACAAAATTGAATAAAGCACGATAGCTGTTGGAATGAAATTGAACGACGATTCCTAACCAGCAATCAGAGTTGCAATTCTATCAATGATATACCATCTGATAAATAATACTATCGTACTACTTATACACACAGGACACTTGTTTCACCATGCCAGATTATTACATTAAAATCTCTCGGAGGATAGATCAGTTAGGCAGTTGTGTGCTGCTACTGAAGAATTTCAAAGTTGATTTGGACCAGCTCTCCTTGCCGAGAAAGTTCGATTTTGACATCATCCCCTACCGCAAGATATGATTTAGATTTGAACATTGACCATCCTTTAGCATCAATCATCATGCGACCATCCTTTGTACTTACGATATATTGAGCAGGTTCATTCACACCAAGGCTGCGCATGGTAATTAAGAGAAACTTGGCCGAGGTCGCCCGGATTGTTGAACGACTCCCTCGTTATTCTAGGAATTCTTTGTTTGCAAACAAGAAGACATACCCAAACAGTTAGATCAACACAGTGAATCATGTGAAACAACCTGGAAAGAAAAAAGAACGAAGCACTTGGGCGGCCAATGCTTACGAAGAAGGTGGACATGTCAGTTTTTGTAAGGACTTTGGTATATGAAGTGCGAACTGCAGCCCAGTCTGTTGCCGGTGCAACTGCACGGGCCGGAGCAGATGCAAGTGCAAGTGTTGGTGCAGGTGCCGAAGCCGCTGCTGCTGCCGGAGATGGTGCTCCTTGTAGAGCTGGTGCCGGTGTCGAAGCAGGTGCCGGTGTCGATGCCTGATCCTCTGGTAGATCAGACTGATCCGCTGACGCGGTCGGTGCCCAATCCTCAGCTGGATCAGACTGAGCTGCTGCCGCTATCAGTGCTAGAGCAACTATCGGTGCTCGATCTGTGCGAGACAGCGGCGATCGTGTCTGGTCTGCTATGATCAGCTTTCTAACTTGACTAGGATCCGTGACCGTGATCCATTTTTTTCTTCATTTCTTTTAAACGCGAGAAGGACTAATTGTGGCATTTTTGTTAAACCAAACTGCAGTTCATCATAGGGATTCAGCTTGTACTCAGACAACAGACTGATCCAGTTTTTTCCAGTAATATAAGTGATGGATAGTGCCTTCGTTACTGGCACGACATAAGAAGTGAAACCTGCAAAAATAGCCATCATAGAGCAAACCAAACGGTTTATTCTGTGATGAATGTCACATGGCAAAACCTGCATCGTAAAATTGCAGGAAAAGAAAGAAAACATGACATTAAATCAATAAGATTTAGATAGTAAGTCAATAAGATTTACTTGATGTGACACGAGTGAATCCTTACCAAGAAATCACTATGTTGAAGTACTAAACAGAAGATTGATCGTTCAACTACGCATGGCATGCAGGGGCCCCGCCTACTCCCACAAGCAGGACAGTCCAAAGGTCGTGACAAATCGTATGGACCGAACATCCATGGGGCTGGAAATCCTAGTGGGTGCGATAAACCCTGCAATGCATACAGATATTAGAGTGTAACCATAATTGATAGACCGTCCTCACAAAAAATATGATATGCATACTTCAAAATATACAGACTGAATTGAGTGGACAGACATTAACATAGACCATTCTTAGGACTGACCACACACCAAAAGCGGCAGTACTAATAAACAATACATGGTTCACAAACACAAATCAAGTACTGAACAATAGTACTTACTACAGACAAGAAAAGTTGCACTAACTAAACTCTGCAGACTATTTTTTGCCACCGACCTACGGGATGAACCCCGCATAACTGACTAGGCCATGGACTTCGTGTGAGATGTCTACATGCACCATCACCATCTTGTCAACCTTGGAGAACCTAACAGAGTGGTCTTTCCACTCATAAACATGATGATGAGGACAGGCCGCATCAGATTTGTTGGGAAGCTTTACAAGAACCACACCCTTCGTAATCCAAGGCACAACCAGGAAATTGTTGTGGTCAAGTACAGCCTCGAGAACACGCCTGACAACAATGCTACAGGAAAACACTAGTTCAGGACATGTGGCGACAAGGACACAACAGCTGGATAGTTCAGCAGTAGAACTGATCATCAGGTCTTCCAGTTCACACGACATGACTTTGAGAACTTCATTTCCACCGCGGACCTGGTTCTAATTCAAACAGAAACCATATTTTATTACTACCTCCGTTTAGAAATATAAGATGATTTTCGGTATTATACTCCATATATGGCTACATATACGCACAGAAATGAGTGAACAAAGACACTAGAACATGTCTTCAAAGGCATGAGAGCAGAGGGATTACATGCAATATCCATAACACAAGTTACTGAGGCAAATATACCCTCTTAAAAGGTAGCATTGATGTTCATAAAGTACTCCCTCCGTCCCAAAATTCTTGTCTTAGATTTGTCTAGATACGGATGTATCAAGTCACATTTTAGTATTAGATATATCCATATCTAGACAAATCTAAGACAAGAAATTTGGGACAGAGGAAGTAGTTGAAAGTAATCTATAAGAAATCAGTGTCAACCTCTCGCATGTTTTGGTCAAAAGAGGAATTTAGAACCGTCATTTGGCACACAAAAATTACATGCAAGATCACCCAGAAAGTTGTACTACTAGTACTAGTATTGCGTGTTAGATGAAAAAACACGATCAAGATCGAGAAAAAGATCGTCAAGAAGAGATATTACCTGGACTTGCTTAATGAGGGATCCCGTAGAGGGGGGCTTGGACAGGGCGATGGCTTTGAGCTTGTCTGCGGTAGTCTCGGCGGGGTGCTTGTGCTTCTTCGTACCATGAGCCTCGACGGTTTCGGCCGGAGCCATAGACATCACTTTGGCCGGTGCTCCAGCATCCATCAAGAAACTGTCAAATAGAAATAAAAGAAAAGAAACCATAATCACAAACCCAAAAGAAGAAAAGAGAGGGAGTTATAGGATCAGTCTCGGGGTTGCAAGACCTGGCCTTGGCCAGAATCAACACCATTGATGCGCTCACCTTTCCTTCTTTGGGAGAGAAGAAGAATGGCAGAAGCAGGTCAGGGTTTTCTTGAAGAAATGAGGAAAAAGATGAGGCAGAAGCGAGGGTTGGGTAGAGAGGAAGCTGAGAGAGAAGAGTGAAATGATGGTTGCTTCGTCCGTCCAACTTACTGCTAGAAAGGAGGGGGTTTTGTGATTTGACGGCTCATTGGGCATTACTGCGGCGCTTCGATCGGGGTAGTCTACCTTCACTCTACTACCGAGTAATTTAGTGCATGGTTGGTTGTAACGCCCCGAGACCGATGTGCCAGGTGTCTTCCAGTTATTCATTGTCGTTGCCGTGTCATGTGCTTGCGTGTTGCATCTTGTCATGTCATCATGTGCATTGCATCATCATGTTTTAAAACTTGCATCCGTCCGGGTTTCCCCAGTGCCATTCGTTGTCCGTTCTGAGCCCACACACACTTGCACGCGCCCGCGCATGTTCGAAATATTATTTTATAAGTGGCCGGGAAATGTTTTCAGAATGGGATGAAAGTTGGCGTGCGGTGTTTTTATGTTGTAGGTAGGCCGCCTGTCAATTTTCGTCGCATTCGGAGTTCGTTTGACGCCCCAACGATTAACTATAGCGGCAGTATAGCCGGTCTAACGTCGGACGTTCTTCGGTCTCCGAGAAACTGCTGCCGGGTCTCTCTCTCTTCTCTTCTCTCAGCTCGAGCCTTTCTGCACAGCCCACGAGTTCCAACCCACCCCTCGCGCGCGCGTCCGAAAAGCTGTCCCGAACCCGACCCGGACAGTCGTTACCGCTGTGTCCGGATCAACCCCAAACATCTGCAAAACGTCACCGTTTTCTCATTTGGTCTCCCTGAGCTTTTATTTCATGACCGTCCGTTTAAGACCGGAGGGACCAAATGCCCCTATCCAAAAATCCACTTACTATATATAGACGCCTCCCCTGTCATTTTTGGCCTCCTACCTACCCCTCCTCCATTTCCGCGCCGCCCCAATCAACAGTCACCTACCTACCCGTCCTCCTTTTTCGCGCCGCCCCTCCTCCATTTTTGGCCTCCTACCTACCCCTCCTCCTCGATTTCAGCTACCAACCAACCAGCGCCCACCCTCTCGATCCAGGAGCCGAGCTCCCCTGCCTGAGGTTGCCGACTTCGACCGGCCTCGCCCGAGGCATCCAGCCTCATCCCCGCGCCGATATGTCGGAGTGCGCCTCTCCTTGAAGCCGACCCCGCCTCCTCTGCTTGCCCCTCGTCCGCCCGAGCACCGTCGCGCCGGCTGGCGAGCCGACGCAGACGAGCACCAGCAGGACGCCCTCGTCGCCCCTATCCTCCTTCTTCCCCTTCTCCTTTCCTCCTTCCCTCACATGCCTATCTCTCTGTGTGTGTGACTTGCCGCAGTAGGGAACCGCCGCCGCCCGAGGCTTCCTCGACCCCGTCGCTGACCAGATCCGTGACTGCCTTCGCCGCCGGAGACCAAGCAGCGCCGCCCTGCCTGCATCACGCCTCTCCCCATGCCTGGATCCGCCGCCGCACGCACCTGGGCCGCCTCCTCTTCCACCGTTGACCGCGGCCCCCGCACCCCCTCGCTCGATCCAGGCGGGATCAAGGAGCGGGACGAGCCCAGGCCTCAACCGCCTCCCAGGCCCAGATCGCGCCGCCCCCGCCTCGGCCTGCCTCCTCTCCACGTCCGGGCCAAGAGCCCAATGGGTGAGCCACACCCCAGCGCCCGCCTCTATTTTTTTCCCTTCCTGCTGTGGGCTTGCCCCAGATTTGGCCCGATATGTTTCTTTTTCGGGTCCTGCGAATTGTCTATTATTCCGGAGATTGCTGTTTTATAGATTAGTCCCCCTAGTTCATGCATTTAATAACTCACTAACCGTGCATCGGATTAAAATGTTTTATATATGAAACTTGCTCAGAATTTTGTGTAGATTAATAATATCCAACTTTCAGCTATGTTTAAAATAATTAAAATGTTGTTTGCATTAATTTGCTCCTATGCCATGCTAAAATGATTTAACTCATAACTAAATAACCGTAGCTCCGAATCTAACAAACTTTATATGTAAATGGGGTAGAATTTTGCCTAGTTTAACATGGTGGCATCATCTTGCATGTTTAATAACTCTAAAATTTGGTTTAGGGCAGAGCAGTATCAAACCTTAAATTATGCATATGAGGATTTTCCAGAATTGTTGTTCGTTGCTTCCGGCCTCATTTAAACTAGCCTAGATGGGTAGTTTTGTTGTGCTTCGCCTCTTGCCATGTTAATCAACATTTAATATTGTTGGGGTACATAAACGAGAGAGAACTAAATAATTGATGTGGTGTTTTGTCAATATGCATCCCGATGCATATTGAGCTCCACTTAATTTGTAGGATTGGTTGTGCACTTTGCCATGCCATGCATACTTAAACTGGACATGCATCATACTCGATTGTGCATCATGCCATGTTGAAGTGTTGGTTGTTTACTATGTCGTGTGCTTCTTTTCCGGTGGTTGCTTCTTCGTGTTGGATCCGGTAACGTCGTGTGTGTGAGGACCCGTTCGTCTACGTCTGTTTGTCTTCTTCATGGACTCGTTCTTCTTCCTTGCGGGATTTCAGGCAAGATGATCATACCCTCGAAATCACTACTATCTTTGCTATGCTAGTTTGCTCGCTCTTGCTATGCCAATGCTACGATGCCTACCTTTTGCTTGTCAGCCTCCCAATTGCCATGTCAAACCTCTAACCCACCTTGTCCTAGCAAACCATTGATTGGCTATGTTACCGCTTTGCTCAGCCCCTCTTATAGCGTTGTTAGCTGCAGGAGAAGATTGAAGTTTGTACCTTGTTGGTATATGGATATGCCGTTCCTTGTTGGAATATTTATTTACTTGTTGGGATATCACAATATATCTTATTTAATTAATGCATCTATATACTTGGTAAAGGGTGGAAGGCTTGGCCCTATGCCTGGTGTTTTGTTCCACTCTTGCCGCCCTAGTTTCCGTCATATCGGTGTTATGTTCCCGGATTTTGCGTCCCTTACGCGGTTGGGCTATAATGGGAACCCCTTGACAGTTCGCCTTAAGTAAAGCTCTTCCAGCAATGCCCAACATTGGTTTTACCATTTGCACTAACAACCTACCACCTTCCCTTGGGTTTTCGCGAGCCCGAGGGTCATCTTTATTTTAACCCCCCGGGCCAGTGCTTCTCTAAGTGTTGGTCCAACTGAGCGATGTCCGAGGCTACCAGGGGCAACTCTGGGCTGGCTTACCCGACGTCTGGCTCATCTGAGTGTGCCCTGAGAAAGAGATATGTGCAGCTCCTATCGGGATTTGTCGGCACATTCGGGCGGTGTTGCTAGTTTAGTTTTACCCCGTCGAAATGTCTTGTTGTACCGGGATACCGAGTCTGATCGGAATGTCTCGGGTGGAGGTCTATTCCTTCGTTGACCGTGAGAGCTTGTCATGGGCTAAGTTGGGACACCCCTGCAGGGATTTGAACTTTCGAAAGCCGTGCCCACGGTTATGGGCAGATGGGAATTTGTTAATGTCCGGTTGTAGATAACTTGAACCTTAACTTAATTAAAATGAATCAACAGCGTGTGTAACCATGATGGTCTCTTTCCGGCGGAGTCCGGGAAGTGAACACGGTTGTTGGAGTTATGCTTGACGTAGGTTGCTATAGGATCACTTCTTGATCATACTTTATCGACTGTGCTTTGCCTTCTCTTCTCGCTCTCATTTGCGTATGTTAGCCACCATATATGCTAGTCGCTTGCTGCAGCTCCACCTCATACCTTTTACCTTACCCATAAGCTTAAATAGTCTTGATCGCGAGGGTGCGAGATTGCTGAGTCCCCGTGGCTCACAGATACTTCCAAAACCAGCTTGCAGGTGCCGATGAGTCCGTGCAGATGACGCAACCAAGCTCAGGAGGAGCTCGATGAAGATCTTGTCCTTTGCGTTGTTTCGTTCTAGTTGATCAGTAGTGGAGCCCAGTTGGGGTCGATCGTGGACCTTTGTCGCATTTGGGGTTCTTCTTTTATTTTGGTTCCGTAGTCGGACCATGAGTGTATTTGATTGATGTAATGTTTATTCATGTAATTGTGTGAAGTGGCGATTGTAAGCCAACTATGTATCTCTTTCCCTTATGTATTACATGGGTTGTGTGAAGATTACCTCACTTGCGACATATGCCTTCAATGCGATTATGTCTCCAAGTCGTGCCTCGACACGTGGGAGCTATAGTCGCATCGAGGGTGTTACAGTGGTGGACCCCGATGCTGGCTATCCCACACGTCGGCGAAAGTGAGTAATTTAGTGCATGGCTGGAGGAGGATCCGCACGGTAGAGCGTGTCCACTGTTTTTCAGAAGAAAAAATGATTATAGCAAGCGTTTCCACTCTTACAACAGAGGAGTGCGAAACACGACAGCCACTTAAACATACACAGTGCTCCTACTACTAGGCATGTGCAGTGGTTCATACGTCAGTACTACACAATCTTGTTGCTAGTGTAGTAAGATATGACGATAACAAATGATGTTGTGCGCATGTCAACTACTCCTATATGTAACATAGTATCGCTTTTTCGACTGTCCGGTCGAGAATGGACGGTGAGATCAATGTTAACAGAACTAGGTCCACAGCGCACGGAGAGTACGGTGCCACAGTACTCCATGAAACATGAACCATATGAAGCATGAATAGTGTTAAGCAGGGTGTATGAAGGGTGCACGGGATGGGAGAAAAAGTTCCCTTCTCGACCCACTTTTGGGTGTTTGGCAGAGTGCATGAAGGGTGCATGAGTCCACACTAGTAGGTTGACAAAAATACACGAAGATGAAACAACTATATTGAGATGAGAATGCAACCAAACACACCCACACGCTTTGTGCTACAGTGACTGATCTGCACCGTCTGAGTTTGATCCAACGGTCATGTTGCGCCGAGACATGGACATGCCCATGAAGAGGGCGCCTAAACAGCACCGAAGTCCCTCTGCTTCTCGAGGCGCACGACGTTGGTGATGCAGGGTGCAACCGCCCGCAGAGCCCACTCCCAGTCGACGGGAGCCAGCTCGTCAAAGACAGCGTCCAATGGCATGAATGGATTCCGGTGACGGAGCCCTAAAAGGATTCGCCCGCCAACGACAACGACAGCCCACAACCCCTCCTTGTCCAGCTCAGCCCCCACCATCGCGCGGAGATGGCTCAGCTCCTCGGAGATATAGGTGAAGAAGGAGACCAGGTCAGGAAGCCGCAGCTCGTTGAAGTCGACCGGGTGGTCGAACGGGTTTAGCCCGACGGCCGGCATCGTCGCGCTGGCACGACGGTAGGCATCGCGCAGCCGCAACACGTGCGTGGCAACTTGGTTCACCAAGTGGCTGAGGCGATCCTGGACCTCGTCACGATCGGCCCGCTCGCGCTCCAGCCGGCTCCCCTGACAGCCTATCGTATCTCCCGCTTTTTGCAGCAACGCCGCCGACGCCTCGAGCATCTTTGTGGTGGACGCATGCCGCTTTTGAAGCTCCGTGAACTCCCGCACATAACGGAGGAGCATGGCACTCCTCTCCTCCTTGAGCTCACGGAGCTCCATGTCCTTGGCCCTGAGCTCCGCATCCTTGGCATGGAGCTCCTGTGTCAGGAGCCTCACCTCGGACTCCATGATCTGCTGCGCCGCCATGTCACCAGGTAGAAGCAATGGGGAGAGGAAGCAAAGGGGGCAAAACGGCTGAAAGGCAATGCAATTTACGGGAAGGCGGAGGGAGCGGGGAATCTTTTGGTTTTCACCACGGTAAAACACCAGTCGACGACTTCTCACATCAGGGAGCAGTGGGTACATGCGGAGTCATCATGACTAATTGCTGCCGCGCCTGCTCCCGTCAATCAAAAAATTAAAAATCCTGCCGCGCCTGCTCCCGTCAATCAAAAAATTAGAAATCCTGTTGCACCCAAACACCAAAGCAATGCTGCGGTGGATATTTAAATTTACCTGCCGGCAAGTAGATAAAAAAAGGGTGAAAAAACAAATGTGGCGGCAGCCTAGCTAATCGGTCGAACTATCCCAACTAGCTAGCCACCGTGCTTCACTGATGTACTCGGTGGGAAAGGTGGTCTTTCGTGATTTGACGACTCATTTACTTGCTTCAGCGCTACAACCAAGGAGGACCCAGAAAACGCGCGGTAGGGCGTCCCACGTCAGGAAGAATATATGCGTGCACCACCCGGGAGGACCCCGAAACCGCGCGGTAGGGTGTGCCATGTCTTGACACGGAGGAAAAATGTGCGTGTAAAAATATACTGTATCAGACGTAGTAGAGTACCTATGGTTCGACCTCGGGACCCAGCCAGTCGGTTGAAAACACCCCACTAGCCACACAGCTTCATCATGCAAACGTGGCACGGAGGATATATGTGGTTAGCTCCGTCTCGACCAGCCACAACGTCTCTTGTTCTAGGCGATTCTTCTATTTTCTAAGTTTTTTTAGTTGTAATAACACCACGACAAGCTAGCGCCGCTCTTCGTGTGTGCCCGTGCAAAGGTTAGACGATGGAGAGAAGAGAGATTGAGATCACAGACCTGGGACCCACCAGTAAGTGAGATAACGGTCATGCACGTGTTGACGAGGCACTCCCTCTACTCTACTCAACGTAAGTACTGTATAAAATCAAGTTATGGGACAAAGCCAACAACCGTTCGTTTTTAGGCTATCGACTTACGCTTTGTAGTCCAGGTTGCCAGTTCGAATCTCGTCTTTCAGATTTGTTAGTTTTAGGTCCAAATTTGATTAATGACAAGTGGGACCCCCGTGTGTTGTTCCAATATTTCAGTGTAGGATGGTTTTTTTGAACAAACACTTGGGCGGTTAGACAAGCAACGGCACGAGTTACACGTTTTTTGCAAGTTTACGAACAAAAATGACAGCGGCATAGAATATCACATCCACCCCGCAGCTTAGATACTATGGTGATACGAGTTTTTACACCGTTGGAAGTGAGATCCAATGGCTTGGGAGTAGTCTTTGTAATTATGCGCAATTTCCAAACTCTCCAAAGGTTTTTTTGCAAATAAAACATTCAGGCCTTGTGTGTGCCGCTGCATCTTCGATCCAACGGCTCCCCGGTGCTCATATTAGGTGCTCCCCGTAGCTTAATTACCCGCTACAGTGATTGGAGTAGTTGTGGGCCGAATGCTACGAAAATATAATCTAAACCGACCGGAATAAATGCCTACACAAATTAATCCAAGGTTGGAGTGCCCCTCGCAATGTAAATAGCTCTGGCTTTGCGAGGGATGGAGAGGTAGTAGCTTCAACGCGTGGAAGATACGGTGTGAGAAAGCGAGGTCAATCGAGAGACATATAAATAGAGAGACAAAGTGAGTGTGGTCCGACATTCATTGAACAAATATATATGCTCTGGAGAGATATTGTCCGATTGAGCTTTTTGGCAAGGGTGAGGGCTGTAAGATAGAGCTTGAGAGATGATCCAGTCACAGACGTGTAGATATATTTTGTGCATGGGAGAAAGCAAGGTCAACCGATCACATAGGGTCGCCGTGCGATCGAAAGAGTGAGACGGGTTGGAGAGAGTGACCTAGATAGACGATGTGCGTGAGAGAGTATACAATGTGAATAGGTCAAATTGGGCTCAACATGGTGATATATCATTTTTGTCCGAGAAAGAGCGAGGTCAATCGAGACATACGGAGAGAGAGAGAGAGAGAGAGAGAGAGAGAGAGATTGAGTGAGCGTGGCCCACCATGAGGTTGAAAGAGTGGTGGCGGCTTGGATGGACTGACCTAGATAGACAATCTGTATGAGAGAGTATAGAGTGTGTCGATCGAGGCCCGAACAGGGAGATATATCATTTGTGTGTGAAAGAAAATGAGGTTAAATGAGACTCAGATAAAGAGAGCGAGATTGAGCGAGTGTGGCCGGCCGTGTGGAAGAAAGAGTGAGACAGTCTCGAGGGAGTGACCTAGATATACAACGTGTGTGCGTGCGCATGCACGAGAGGTTGGGGGGCTAGATAGGCAATGTATGTATTTAGCGCGAGAGGGTGAGAGGGAGAGGGGGGAGAGAGAGAGAGCTCGACTTGGGGTGCAATGGCGGGTGTCTGAGGTAAATACATTTGGTAACAGAGTGGAAAAAGGGGTTGTGTAGTTGAGAGACTTAGAGATCGAAACATGGAGAGAAAGAATGAACGTGTGTTGGAAACCGATAGCTTCCTAAGGTGGTTAGGAGAGGAAGATTAACCGATACAGGAAGAATGT
>NC_041388.1:685781059-685825852 GCF_002162155.2 Triticum dicoccoides
AAACATTTCAGACAATGTGCAAAATAGTTCATTTAAGTTGTCTAAAACGACTTACAAAAGTGAATGGATGGAGTATCTCGTTTCGAATGACTAATTATTGCAAGGAAAACACAGGCATGGTAATACATACAGTTTCGTTTGCAAATGAAAGAAGATTCGTTTGCATTCTCAAATATAGGCGCACCAGACAAACCAGGGTCATGTCGGGGTGGACGCTGCTTCGGTGCCTTAAAGGCAACTGCCTTTGGGTCACTGACATGTGGGCCAACCACCTGTTGGGCCCATAGGTCATGGACACAAAGGCAGGTGCCTTGAGGCACCGAAGCATAGTCCTGTCAGGGTGGTCGCGTGTGTCGGACGGACACGTAGCACCCAGCCACCCACCCCCTCCCCCCAAAAAAAGGACAACGACAATATAAGTTCGCGCTTCCACGTTTCGGATTGAAATATCTGGCGGCCCCAATTCCAGCCCTGCAAAATCTCTCTTCTCCACCATCCCCTTCCGCGCCCAGATTGCTCAAATCCCTAATTCACCGCCAACCCTCGAATCGCCCCTCGTCTCGTCTCTTTCCCCACCGTTCCTCACCTCTGTGCCGGACGATGACGACGAAGACGACAGTCGCGCTTCACCACTGCACCGGAGCTACCTCATCTACGCCCTCGTCCACCGCATCGGGTGGTCCACCGACAATGTTGGCCGCCGCAACCGACGTGCCTCACAAACACCGAGTTCCATCGCATCAGGTGCGCTTCACCAACGCCGTCTCCCAGCTCACCGGGGCTACTTCACCGAGCACATCTTCGCACCTCCACCCCCCGAGGCCATTGGGGCTTCACCAACGGTCTCGGCCACCGCATCGTAGCGCTCCGCTGCCACTCAAGATCTGCATCCATGCGCGGCCAGCCAGCGCATCACCCTCAACGGCTCTGAAGTGACCCGCACTCTAGCTAGGCGAGCATGCACAAACGCCGGCCCGAACTAGGTATCCACACATCACTCCCTTGTGCACTGTTCCGACGATGTTTGGATATCCTTTCACTGCTCTCTTAGCTTACACGCCTATGCAACTCTGACCTTAACTCTTATTTCTTCTGGAGATATCATCTGAAACAAGCAAATCCATATTTTAGCAAAGCATGACGGCGCTACAAGATCTGGTACACATCCTGCACACCCGTATAACCTTGTAAGCATCTGTCCTCCGGTACAACATCAAGGTCGATTCCTCTTATTTGATCAACCATTCGCCATGTCAAAAATGCAGAGGGGGATGCAAGGAGCACAAGGCCTGCACATCCAAGCAAGTGGTAACATGGACTTGTACATGGAACATCCCAAGCGCAAGCAGAGCTGCAGTGAGCCTGTACAACGAGCTAGCGTAAGTCCCTGCATTTCATTTAATTCGTACTGGCATTCGTGTATGATTTGTGTGCAGTGGCTGATCCACGAATTCAAGTTACCAGGGGCGAACATTTAACTTAAAAAATACGAAGGCACTTGCACTCCGGAAATCAACATAACTTGAGAAATGTGAAGCTACATGCACTTTGAAAACCAGCTAATGATCTAAAGTAGTTCAGATTATAAACACTAAATGATGCAAGCACCAAAAAACACAAAATGCAACATGGTGTACAAGGAGTACAAACATGGTCTGTACCTGCTTCTCTGGCTGAAAATATCGAAGTGTAATTGCACGTATAACCAGTGCGTAAACTGCATATCAATATATCTATCCTGCACAAGTATGCCAATAGTTTCAAACAACAGATTAGAAAAGTATTTATGCTATGTTGTCATGATACGGGGACTTTTGGTAGATGGCCTCGACATTTCCTCAAGCTATGAAAATGCACTATAATTTGCTTGTCATCAATGCCTGCAAATCTCTGTCTCTCTCAACATAGTAGATCATCATTAGACACTAAATCCTTCAATGAGCTTGCAAAATGCTTGCATTAGATCCCTCATTAGACACTATATGTTCATCACCAGGAGCATGTAAAATGTTTGCATCAAATCCTTCATTAGCAGTCTGTTCATTAGACACTTCAGGCTCAAGAACAACATGAGCTTGTATGTTTGCACCGGAAACTTGATTAGATACATCAGATTCAGTCAGTTCAGTATTGATTGGGGGAGTTATAAAATAAGTAGAAATTGGTTTCATTTTCTCATAGATTCCTACATACAAGCAGTTTTACAACACCGTCAGGTTTAACTATTGGCCAGAAATTGAAGAGTTGAATTAGATATAATCAGGGATGTGATGTACCTGCTCGTTGCACATGCTACTCTTGCAAGCTGCGACTGTCCGTTTGCGCAAGCTCGATGCCATGCCCGTGCTGCCGCCGCTGCCTCCCACGCAGGCTACACCCAGGGTTGGATCTTCATCTTCTTGTCCTTCCGATCGCTTGAAGCCCGGCGACCGCCCTCCAACGAGGGCGCGAGGAAGTGTTGTGTCGGTCTGTCCAGCGGTGGCTAGGTTAGGAGTGAACCTGACTAGAGGCTGGAGTGAATGAATTGGGATTTTTCCTACTGTCGATCGATATGGGAGGCGCTCGTTTGGGCCGCGAGCCTGCTATAGGGCCTGCCTTGCACTTATGTTATTGGCCCATCCAAATTGAAACATTTTTCTTCATTTTTTTACATTTCCTGCTCGTGCGTTGGGACGAACAAAACTAGCGTGGGCCAACCTGGATGACTCAAACTAGGTGCACACTTTCCAGCCACCTGAGGCGGCCGCCCATACCAGCCCCTATGGCGGCGTCGCCCCTTTTTGCGTGTATGATTGGATAGTGAAAAATATTCCAGTGGCGCTTTTGATTTACCCACAGAATGGTTGAATTGCTTGTTTCTATGAACCGAGTTCACCAATAATGTGAAGGATGCCAGTCTTTTCATCCTATTGTAGATTGCTTAGATCTCGATATGCCAAAAGTAATCGCATGAAATATACAGTAAAAGCCAGTGTGATGTGTTTGACTACAACTAGTCTGACTACACGTCCTCATATAACATATCAAGGACGCACCATCTTACCAGATTAACCATTCGACTTACCCATGCAGTGTGGGAAGAAAGAAGTATTAGGACTGTGTATCCAAGCAATTGATGCCATGGACTCCTTCGTACAACCTTGTAAGCGAAAAAGAAGTTGCAGTGTGCCTGTACAAAGAACTAGCGTAAGTTCAGTTACCTGCTTCTCGGAATTTTAGTTAGCCACTTATTGCAAAATTGTTCAATTACGTTTCTTGGCTTAATTTAGTTTGCTACTGATTACATAATGACACAGTCTGTTAATCATATTGTAGACTGCGCCTATCTATGTGTTTGATACTTACTGTTAAGAATTACCTGTTTGCCTTAACTTAAATATCTACTTGTTTGTTTAACTGCTTTGCTGCTGCAACATCGGGTTACAATGATGTTAATAACTACTTTTCAGCATCCAATTGAAACTCTTTAATTCCTTGTTTGTTTAACTGGTTTGCTGTTATAACTCCCAGTTGAGATGTTTTGCTAACTTCAACTTTTCTGAATACAATCGGAACTTTAATGGCAAAACAGGTTAGCCCAAGATCAAAGAGCGAGGTCCCCATGGACGTTGCATCATCCCACAGCAGTGGCACCGGCCCAATCGTGCATTATGAATTGCCAACTGCTGATGCTCTAGAGGCTAAACTAGTGGTAGAAAGAGATTCTGCTTCTGCACTTAGAGATGAAGTTGACATGTTGAGGAAGCAAACAGCACAATCACAAGCAGTACTCAAGACAACCATTAAATATTTGGTGGATTTCAAAACGAAGCAAGCTGAGACTGACCAGATTGTTAAGGTCCTGAAGGAAAAAAGAAAATTAAATTCCTACTTGGTAAATCATAGGTGAAAAGTTCTTTCCATAGTTGAATAACCTTTGTGTTGTCTGTTCATGTAATCAATCAAACCATTTGTTTTAGAGATAATGTAATAATTATTTTTTTGTTTTTTTGTTTGTAATTTTTTTTGAGCACAAGTCAGTATTACTTGATAAGACTCGGAGACATTTCATTTGGATTGCTGTGCCAGACCTACAAATATGCCTATTGGGCTGAATGTGCATTCAGCAATAGTAGTAGAGAGAAGTGCATATTTCAACCCCGAACTCTTGCCCTAGTCTAATTTACAACCCTGAACTCGAATACCATCTAAATTACAACCCCCCAACTCTTAAAACCGGTCAGAATTCAACCCTTCTCTCCCTGTTGACCGGTTTTGACCTAGTTGACCGGGTTTTGACCCGTTGACTAGTCAACAGTAAATTTTAAAAAATAAAAAATATAAAAATCACAAATAATTTATTTTTTTCACAAGGTGAACAGTAAATTTTAAAAAGTAAAAAAATTCAAAAAATAATTTTGATTTTTTCACCGTCTGAACAGTAAATTCAAAAAACAAAAAAAATAAAAAAAAGAATATTTTTTGCATGGAAGATGTATCAATGTGTGAGGTCCGTGCCAATTTTTATCGTGTTCGGACATCTAAGTAGCTCTCAGCCAAAAAAACAAAATCAGCCCGAACAGTGCACGACAGTTAACTGTTTCACAGACTCCACATTTGTCTTTTTTCTGAGAGCTACTCAAATGTCCAAACAAGCTAAAAAATTGTAACTTAAAAAAATACTATTCACCATGTGAAAAAAATAAGGAATAGATTTTTTTTAATTTACTGTTCACCTAGTCAATGGGTCAAAACCGGTCAACTTGGTCAACCGGTCAAGAGGTAGTGAAGGGTTGAATCCTGACTGGTTTTGAGAGTTGGGGGTTGTAATTTAGACGGTATTGAAGTTCGGGGTTGTAAATTAGACTAGGGCAAGAGTTCGGGGTTGAAATATGTACTTCTCTCATAGTAGTATAGATGGACCATAAGTGGCACGCATCGGAAAGGGCCAAGATGTTGGCTAAAAAAGGATGTTGTTGTAGCCAAAAAAAAGTACAGTGGCCTGGCTTATGTATGTTAGTTGATATTATTGATCCATATACTCTATAAGTGTTTATATGTCTGTTAGTTCCGTACATTCTTGGTTGATTGACTCGGTATTTGAATCTTGATACATCGCTTGTGTACATATCTAAATGAGAGTACACATTATGCTGCGTGTGACATTTGAGTTGGACATGAAGTGTTCCAAATATTCGAATTCATCTTAAACTGGATTCTAGTTTCTGAATTTGAGTATCGACATTTGTAAACCATATTCATATATGATAGTGGAATACATCTTTGTCGTCCTTTTGAAGATATATAAAAACACATAGAATGATTTATAAAGATTCATATAGGAATACAAAATGGATTCGAATTTAGTTGCCAGGGTAAACGTGGATGCTTATTGTCCCAAAATTCAAAAGAAACAGCAAAATGTCCACTCCCACATCGGCTGCCCAAAGCCAAGTGTTTGGGAGATGGAAATTATTGTCTACCCATTACATGGACAATCCATCGGCCCGATTTCCACTGCTCTAAATAGGGGTAGGTTAGTAACTTCAATTAGACGTGACACGACCGCCTCTGAGCCCATTCCGACACGGTGGGCGTCAAACATGGGCGGCAAAACTCATTTGATTCAAGCTCGTCCGAAATACCTCTGTTTCTCCCTCCATTCCCCATTCATACACGATGGGCGGCAAAACACCCTCTCCTCGTCCGAAATAGATGTAGGCTAATATTTTAAATAGGGACAGATGTGTAACTTCCATGAGACGTGACACAACCGCCCTACCTGTCAGCCCCATTCATACACCATGGGCGCCAACCGTGGGCGGCAAAACACCCTCTCCTCGCCCTAAATAGTTACCGGCAAATATTTGGGAGATGCGAGATTACCGTCCTATCCCAAACCGACGAGACGTCCAAATTTGAAACGGGGGATAAGTTCGTAACTTTCCCATATTTCAGACAGGCGCGTCCCAAAAACATGGCTCCCTGTACCTGTCCCTCCATTTTCCCATTCATACACCGTCCGCGCTAGAACACCCCATTCCCACACCAGCCTCCGTCCGCCACCCCATCCATCGCCGCCGTCCTCCACCACATCCATCGCCACCGTCCTCCACCATGCCGGAGTGCCTACCAAGACCGCGTCGTCCACTGCTAGAGATGGACGTTTCTCATCCACGACGATGGACCAATAGCCTTGCATCGCGTCCTCTCGCTTCATCGGTGCCGTCGTCCTCTTTGCCCGGGCCGCTCACACGACCTTCTCTTCCACTGCAACGGGACTTATCCCTCGACGCAACCGTCTACCGTCGCATATCTGCTTCAACGCCACCGACAGCCATCGCACCCCCGATGCCTACACGGCGCCGCAAGAGAGGTGGTACTTCATATCTCCTCAACTTTTTGATCTCAACCAGAAAATAGATCTTAACTTGGTTACTCTACTTTCTTTTCAGCTCTTAGAATTTAGTTCTTAGTTCGAAGCAAACAATGGATGCTAAATATCATTTCTCCGGTTTGCAGCTTCAAATCTGCCATGGCACAACCATAATACGGTTTAATTAATCATGCTTAGGGTTTAATTGATCATGTTGGTTCTGTGGTGGTTTCTTTAATAGATATCAGAGGGGAAACCCTCTTTTGCTAAAAAATATATGCTCAGAGTTTCCCCCTTTTATGATCACTATACGATCAGAATACATGTTTTGTGTCATAATAACACCGCTCCACCCATCAAGCTAAACAAGCTTAGTTGTTCAAATACGAATCTGATATTATTAAAATAGAGTTGTTTAATTGGTCAGCTAAATGTTCCTAAATTAGTTTCGTAAATGCATGTTCGCCGCTCAGTTGTGTATCTCTGTGTGTGGTCTGGTCAGCATGGTTGGGGAGTTGAACTTTGCATATGGAGGGGTTTATAGGGAGACACTCTCCGAGTTGAAACCGCAATGCATTCCATAGATAATCTGACTACTTTTTATGTTTTCATGAATCTCAGATTCTGAACAGCATCATAATGATTATGAGCTTGCGCGCATGAAAAGAATAAAGCAGAACAATGCCATGGCTGTCAAACTTGGCATTAAGGGACTGAAATCAAGTTTGGATGCAATGCAATGCAAACACTCTCCACCTACAGATTCATGCTCAGAATATGATCCTAACAGTGATTCTGAGCTAGAGGGAGACCTAAGTCAATGTAGCTCCCTAGTGGAGGAGTCAGAGGAAGATGCCCTATCTTATTCACCCATCAAGGTACTTGCTCTAACTTTCCAAGGTTACATTGCTCGCACATATCTTGCAACTAATGCTTTGCATTGCTTCTACTTTGTTGAACTGCCATTAGCTTAGTTTACACATCGTGTATGTGAATACGCCCTGCCTATCCATTTTCAGTACATATTCCATCTGTCATCATACCATATTTATCCATTCAAATGTTGTTCTTGTGTATCAGACGTCCAAAAGGAAGAGGGCGATTGCTGATCGTGGAGGAGCACAAGCAAAGTATTTGGAAAAGGTAGTGGCACCTAATAAATCAAATAGCCCATTAGGTGTAGTTGCAATATCACCTGACCCACAAAATACCCCAACTCTAGCAGACTCTAGCCCTACTACACTGGTCATTTCTGATGCCCCAACTCAGCAGACCCCAACTGCAGCAAACAGTATGATTATGCCAGTTGACATAGCACCAGTTGTACGACGCAAAACCCCCATTCCAGCAAAGAGTACACCAAATCCAGTTGCCAAATCCCTTTTCGAACCAGAGAGAGCCCCAATTGCAGCAAATAGGACCCCTGTTCCATTTCTTCCCAGTTTAGAAGACGAAGCTTATGTTGTTGTTAGGAACTTTGTGCGCATCTTTCCTTCATGGAAAGATTATACCGCAGACACAGAAAAATTTCCAGTCTTCCTATGCAACTTACGCGTAAGTAATGTACTAATGTTATTCATGGTCATTACTGCATATGTTTCTGCTAACAGAAGACACAAGATTTCATTCTTTTAAGTAGGCAAGGCGCAAACTGGATTGTGATGACGAGCAAGGGTTGGTTGCGCTTTTCAAGCACTCGTTGATGAAGTATCGTTCCTACCTGAGGCAAGCGCACTTCGATGGCAAGTGAGGGAGTCCTGGATTAGGGGGTCTCCGGACAGCCGGACTATCTCCGTTGGCCGGACTGTTAGACTATGAAGATACAAGATTGAAGACTTCGTCTCGTGTCCGGATGGGACTCTACTTGGCGTGGAAGGCAAACTAGGCAATACGAATATGGATATCTCCTCCTTTGTAACCGACCTTGTGTAACTTTAACCCTCTCCGGTGTCTATATAAACCGAAGGGTTTTAGTCCGTAGGACAACAATCACAACATACAATCATACCATAGGCTAGCTTCTAGGGTTTAGCCTCTCTGATCTCGTGGTAGATCTACTCTTGTACTATCCATATCATCAATATTAATCAAGTAGGACGTAGGGTTTTACCTCCATCAAGAGGGCCCGAACCTGGGTAAAACATCATGTCCCCTGCCTCCTGTTACCATCCGGCCTAGATGCATAGTTCGGGACCCCCTACCCGAGATCCGCCGGTTTTGACACCGACATTGGTGCTTTCATTGAGAGTTCCTCTGTGTCGTCACCGTTAGGCTTGATGGCTCCTACTATCATCGATAGCGATGCGGTCCAGGGTGAGACTTTTCTCCCCGGACAGATCTTCGTATTCGGCAGCTTTGCACTGCGGGCCAATTCGCTTGGCCATCTGGAGCAGATTGAAAGCTACACCCCTGGCCATTAGGTCAGATTTGGAGGTTTGAACTACACGGCCGACATCCGCGGAGACTTGATCTTCGACGGATTCGAGCCACAGCTGGGCGCGCCGCACTGTCACGATGGGTATGACCGAGCTCTACCGCCGAACAGTACCCCAGAAGCCGCGCCCGCATCAGCTCCAACCCGTAGTTCGGAGCCAACTGCGCCAATCGAGGAAGGGTGGTTAGACACCGCCTCAGGGGCTGCAGTCTCAATGGCGATCAAGCCGAACACCAGCATAATCCTCTGCGCAGCCCATGACTCCAAGGTGCCGGACTCTTTTTCTGACTCCGAACCGCCCGCGCCCCTGCCAATCGAATCCGATTGGGCGCCGATCATGGAATTCACCGCCGCGGATATCTTTCAGCACTCGCCCTTTGGTGACATTCTGAATTCACTAATGTCTCTCTCTTTGTCAGGAGAGCCCTGGCCGGATTATGGCCAACAGGATTGGGATGCGGACGACGAAGAAATTCGACGCCCACCCACCACCCACTTAATAGCCACTGTCGATGACTCAACCGACATGCTCGACTTTGACTCCGAAGACATCGACGGTATGAACGATGATGCGGGAGGCGAAGAGGAACCACCGCCCACAGGGCGCTAGACGTCCTCTTCATCATATGACGTATACATGGTGGACACACCAAAAGAAGACGACGACGAGGAACGGAAGGACGCACCGAAGGCTTGTTCCCTCAAGAAGCAGTCAAAGCGGCGTCGCAAGCGCCGCCCCAAATCCTGCCTCGGCAGAAATAACGATCATACAGACCCAGCGTTGGAGCAGGGCGAACCACTGCCAGACCACGGCAACACGAAGAATCAAACCGAACAAACCAATTCTGTCAAAGATAATAGTCCGGACGACATAACGCCAGACAGGCACCCGGAGCAGCAGAATGCCCGTCAAAGGCTTGTTGCCACCGCGAGGAGTCTGAAAAAGCAGAAGCAAAGGCTCAAGGCTGCGCAAGACACACTCCAAATCAGATGGAGTAAAGTACTCAACACAGCAGCGAGGTACGGCGACAATCGCCCCACCAAGAGCTACCCAAAGCGGAAGTTGCTACCTGAATTTGATGAGGAGGCCTCAGACCCCCCACAACCAAAAATCAAAACAGCCACCTGGCCAGATAGACGACCTCACGGCCAACATCGAGCGGCAAACAACGCCACTCACAAGCCAATACGCGATCCATGCGAGGGCTCGCACCAAAAGGATGGCGCAACCAGATCCATCTATGGACCACGCAAGCGCGCCCCAGCATATGATGTAACACAACAAACATCCGAACAATGCGGTACACCCAGATACAGGGGTGCCGCACACCCCCTATGTTTCACCGACGAGGTGCTGGACCATGAATTTCCAGAGGGATTCAAACGCATAAACATAGAGGCATACGACGGAACAACAGACCCTGGGGTCTGGATCGAGGACTATATCCTCCATATCCATATGGCTCGAGGAGATGATCTCCACCTCATCAAGTACTTACCCCTCAAGCTCAAAGGGCCAGCTCGTCACTGGCTCAAAAGCCTCCCCGAAAACTCCATTGGAAGCTGGGAAGAGCTTGAAGACGCTTTTCGGGCAAATTTTCAAGGTACTTATGTTCGACCTCCGGACGCGGACGATCTGAGTCATATAACACAACAGCCCGGAGAGTCAGCCCGAAAACTTTGGAACAGGTTTCTTACTAAAAAGAACCAAATTGTCGACTGTCCGGACGCTGAAGCCTTGGCAGCTTTTAAGCATAGCGTCCATGACGCCTCGTCTTACTCACTCACCTTCTACTAATCGGTGGCTCACCAGACACCTCGGCCAAGAAAAGCCGAGAACAATGGCAGCATTAACAAGCCTCATGACCCGCTTTTGCACGGGTGAGGACAGCTGGCTAGCCAGATGCAGCACAAACGACCCCAATACATCTGAAGTTAGAGATGGAAATAGGAAATCATGGCGCAACAGCAATAACAAACGTCGGAATAAAGAAGACAGCACGAAGAGCACGGTAGTAAACGTCGGATTCAAAAGATCTCGGCCAGGTCAGCAAAAGCCGCCCTCTAAAGGCGCCAGAGACGAACTGTCCAGCCTAAACAAAATTCTGGACCAAATATGTCAGATCCATAGCATCCCTGGCAAACCCGCTAATCATACCCACAGAGAATGTTGGGTCTTCAAGCAGTCCGGCAAGCTCAACGCCGTACACAAGGGGGAGGATACACCAAGCGAAGACGAGGATGAGCCTCTCAAGCAAGACACTGGGGGACAAAAGAAATTTCCACCAGAAGTCAAAACAGTAAACGTGTTATACGTGATCAAGGGAAGAAACAAAACGGCACTCCCAAAAAAATATGCCCAAGGGCCTATCACCGCGGAGTCCTGCCACTGGTCGTATCAACCGATCACTTTCGACCATCGTGATTACTCAGCAAGTATCCGGCGTGCAGGATGGGCTGCCGTGGTATTAGACCCAATAATTGACGAATACCACTTCGCACGAGTCCTGATGGATGGTGGCAGCAGTCTAAACCTGATATACCAGGACACAATCCGCGAAATGAGGATAGACCCAACAAAAATTTGCCAAAGCAATACTACCTTTAAAGGAGTAACGCCAGGCCCAGGGGCTCATTGCACGGGCTTCCTGCTACTAAAGGTTATATTCGGCTTCCCCGATAACTTCCGTAGCGAACATTTAACCTTCCACATCGCTCCATTCCAAAGTGGCTATCAAGCACTACTCGGACGCGAAGCTTTCATTCGCTTTAACGCAATACCGCACTACGCTTCCCTCACACTCAAGATGCCCGGCCCACGTGGCATCATTACAGTGAATGGAAGTATTAAGTGATCTTTGCGCGCCGAAGAGAGCGCGGCTGCCTTGGTAGCCACACACTAAAAACAGTCTCACCAACTAAAGCATTTAACAGGTCGTCAAGACCTCGGACACGGTTAGATGAGTCCGGCGCATCTATATGTAATTCATACCGGATCAATGGTCACACCCCTATTACAAATACAAGGGGCTCAATGCGCGCAGACAAGTGGCAATTTTTACTTATCTTGAATTATACATGGTTTCTTTAAAAACTATCTTCTTGCACGAGAACTTTTTCACCTAAGTTCCTCTCTTTTACAGATGATCATCGTGCTACACCCGTCCAGGATACGGCAAAACGGAGACACATGCGCAGACGTGTAGCAGGGACCCGCTCCAAGGATTCTTTTTAGATTAAGACCCTGCGTAAACCTTCTTTACTATCTCTTGTTGATACATATCCACCGAATTCTCAGCACAGTTGAGAAGGATGCCGACGTCTTGGCATGTGGCCACGTCAGAATAATGCACGTACCTGGACACAAGGGGCTTCTTACAAAGGGCACTATTTAGGCCTGATTTATACCGTAAAGACTGAATACCTTAAGGAGTGTTCGGCGTTGCGAGTTTGGCCTTATATGCATCAGCTCCGAATCATTGTCTTTGGTCAAATGTTGGGTTTGCCCGGCTCCTGTGTTTTGGTGCCTTACGTTCCGCTTTATCAGCTAAGGTAGCACCAGGAGAACTACTGCGATTGTGCCCTGGTTCATCCAGACGAGCACCTCAGTAGAGAAAGCCAAAAACTGACTGTCATGATATAGCGTGGGACTGGTTAACCACTCGATGACCTATCGGAATGTTAGAATTCCTCCGCCTTAACGAAGGGCCGTTTTCCGGCCAGGCATGTACGCACCCCGCGATCGGGAGAGTGCGAAGCCACCAGGGGCTATCTAGTAGCCCCACTGTCAAACTCCTATGGCTAAGTGAAAGTGTTAAAGCATTATAGTCCGGTTGCCTCGCTCGCTGCGCTATCACCTCCTTAATAGGACCAAGACGTTGGGTTAAGTGTGAACACGCGTTTTTTGCGAGCACCTCCGCATTATATGCGTGAGGGTTGAAGCCGACGACTGCAATCTTTCAGGTTATACACATGTATACATAAATGGCCGCACAGGAGGCATCATACTACTTTCAGGCACAAGTATAAACATAGCCTTATAAAAACTTCATAAAAGCATTGTGTTTACAATGAGAATACATATGACTCAAACATAATATTCTTCGAGCACTGGGCCTCTATCAAACGAGCACCCTCGAGAACCTCCTCGAAATAATGCTCGGCAGCCACTCGGCCTATGGCCGAACCCTGCGCCGCAATAGTGGTAGCGTCCATCTCCGCCTAGTATGCTTTAACACGGGCAAGGGCCATCCGCGAGCCTTCTATGCACGCCGACCTCTTCATCGCATTAATGCGCGACACCGCACCAAGGAACTGCTGCACTAAGCTAAAATAGCTGTTCGGCTTTGGCTTTTCCGGCCATAGCTGATCCACAATAGACCTCATGGCGAGTCCGGACAACCTATTCAGTTCGGCCCATTCGGCTAACTGGTCAGTCAATGAAAGCGGACGCTCTGGAACGTGGAATTGCGACCAGAACAGCTTGTCCACTTCACGATCTGTCTGACCTTGGAAGTACTTGGCTGCATCGGCAGCGCTCGCCGCCAAATCCATATACGCATCTACTGAGCGCCACAGCCGATCCAGAGGGGCATACCATGGATCTCCGAACTTCCTCCGTAACATGAAGGGTTTCCCAGCCGCAATATCCCTGGCTTCCCGCAGCTCCTCCTTCTTCGCTCTCATAGCAGAACGGGTGTCTTTGTCCGCCGCCGTGGCCTTCTCAAGGTCCGTTGCCTTCGCTCGGTTTTCTTTTTCAAGGACCTGGCAACGGTCGATAGTGTCTTTTAATTCTACGGCCATCTTGGCCATCTTCTCTTGGCTCTCGCAATGTGCGGCCTTCTCGGCTTTCAACTCTTCGACCGCCTTCAAAGCAGCCGCATTACTAATCCTCGCTTGTTCCTTGGCTCGGGAAAGTTCTGCCCGCAAGGTTTCCACGGTGGCAGCTCCATCTGCAGTCACAACATATTAAAGATACTGGCATCATGCTGCTCTTATTATGTGGCGTTCACCAGATAATAACACTTACCCTGTGCCTCGTCAAGCCTCTTGTTAACAAGCTCGATGTCGGCGTCTGCCGCATCCAGTTGCCGTTTTAATTTGGCAAACTCACTAGCCCGGCTAGCCACCGGAGCTTCCACCACCTGCACATAGGGGTAGTCTGGTTATTGCCAGGGAATATGATCCTCTGTTCGCCGCCGTTCTTGACGACAACCAGAGTCTCAGGGGCTACTATCTACACAGGGCACACCTAACATGTGCAGTACTCTCACACATTATCTCACATACCTCAAAGCCTGTCAGTAGACTCATAAAGGCTTCATGTAATTCGCTTCCGACGGACGAGATTCTCTCCATCACCGTACTCATCAGCATACGGTGTTCTTCTGAGATGGCCGCTCGCCCCACCAACTCCCTCAGAACGTCCGACCGCACACCAGACGGTGCCGGACTCTTTTGTCTGCTCTCTTCGGGAGCCGGACGCTGGGGACTTCGGGGGTCTATGGGATTATCTTCTGGCCTCACCGGATCCGGAGAGGCCCTCCGTGACGACACTTCGGGGTCGCCCGCTTCTTGAACGGAGGAGTCCAGGGGAGGCGTTTTGCTCTCCATCATCTCTGGAAGAAGATCCCCTGAAGATGAGCTCATCTGAGAGGGGCTAAGGCCCGAACTACAAGATATATGCGGTGGTTATTTTCTCAGAAAAAAGGATAGCATACCTTTACTATTAAAGTATATTGGATCACTTACGACTTGTTGGAGGGCTGATCCCCCCGCGGACTTTGTGCGGCAAAAGCACCCCCCGAGGCAGGACCCTCTGTGGGAGACTTCTTCTCCTGTTTGGAGGCTTCGGCTTCCGGATCCTCGGAAATGGTCCTTTTCCTCCCCCGGTTGTCCTCCTTCGTGGAGACGCTCATTCCCTCGGTTGGAACAGGCAGTGATGGGGGCCCGCGTCCGCCCGTATTATCCCCCTCGGTATCTTCCTTCGAGGGCTCCGGGCAAGGTGCGACCTTGAGCATCTTTTCCAATACCGGATTTTCCAAACCCTCAGGGAGGGGGCCAAACACCGGATCATCTTCGCCTTTGTTAGCCAGTCCTGGTCAAAAAGTGAACTCAGAAATAACTCTGTGACGAATGAAAGACAGTGTGTTCGGCCAGAGGGTTTCTTACTTGTTCAGCGGCGCGGTTACTGCTCAGGCCCACGTCCTCGGTAATATCCGGACACTGTACTTGAGGTCCAAAGAATTACTTGTACATCTCCTTGCGTGTTAGGCCGAGAAAGCTTTGAATGGCACGCGGTCCCTCTGGGTTGAACTCCCACAAGCGAAGGGGCCGTTGTCTGCAAGGCTGGACTTGACAAACCAGCATAACTTGTATTACCACAGCCAAATTAAAATCTCCCTCGAAGAGATCTCAGATGCGGCTTTGCAGTATAGGCACGTCCTTGGCTGGACCCCAGCTCAGACCTCTGCTAATCCATGACATCAGTTGTGGTTGGGGGCCCGAGCGGAAAGCGAGGGCAGCCGCCCACTTGGCACTTCTAGGAGCCGTGACGTAAAACCACTCCCGTTGCCATAATTTGGACACCTCTAGAAAGGAACCTTTCGGCCATGGAGCTCCCGCCATCTTGCCTATTGATGCACCTCCGCACGCTGCATGTTGCCCCTCGATCATCTTCGGCTTTACTTCAAAGGTCTTGAGCCACAGGCCGAAGTGAGGGGTAACGCGGAGGAAGGCCTCACACACGACAATAAAAGTCGAGATGTGGAGAAAGGAGTCCAGAGCTAGATCGTGGAAATCTAGCCCGTAATAGAACATCAAACCCCTGACGAAAGGATCCAGAGTGAGGCCTAGACCTCGGAGGAAGTGGGAGACGAACACAACGTTCTCATTGGGTTCGGGAGTAGGGACGATCTGCCTTCGAGCAGGCAGCTGATGCGAAACCTCGACGGTCAGGTATCTGGCCTCCCTCAACTTCTTAATGTCATCTTTCGTAACGGAGGAGGGCATCCATCGGCCTTGAAGGCTGGATCCGGACATGATTGAAGATCCTGAGCACCTAACCTGGGCTTTGGGTGTTAGAACTCAAGGCAGGGGAAGGGTTCGATTGAGCACGAGAGGGAAAAAGCGAAAACCTTGTCCCCTTATAAAGAGGGTGAATATCAAGCGTCCTCTCCGTAGCCGTTTGGGACTTGCCTATAATCTAGGAGTCCTAGACACGGTTGGGTTACCCACGACCGCATTAATGAGAATCCCATAATTGGGGGAACACGATCTCCGCTTCGGCAAGACGTGTCAAGAAACCGCCTCGCGTTATGTGTGGAGCTGGTTAAAAGAAACGGTTCAAATAATCACCGGGCCATGACATAACGTCATGCTGCCAAAAGAAGCCAGCAAACTAGATCTGCGGAAATATTATTCTCCCTACGGTGGAATGTGGAACTTATTTTGCAGGGTCGGACACTATCCTCGTATTCAAATTCTTCTGCGGTATATTCGGAGAAGGAACCCGCCTTGCAATGCCGAAGACAATACTGCGTGTCGGACTCATCGTCATTGAAGCCTGGTTCAGGGGCTACTGAGGGAGTCCTGGATTAGGGGGTCTCCGGACAGCCGGACTGTTAGACTATGAAGATACAAGATTGAAGACTTCGTCTCGTGTCCGGATGGGACTCTACTTGGCGTGGAAGGCAAGATAGGCAATACGAATATGGATATCTCCTCCTTTGTAACCGACCTTGTGTAACCCTAACCCTCTCCGGTGTCTATATAAACCGAAGGGTTTTAGTCCGTAGGACAACAATCACAACATACAATCATACCATAGGCTAGCTTCTAGGGTTTAGCCTCTCTGATCTCGTGGTAGATCTACTCTTGTACTACCCATATCATCAATATTAATCAAGAAGGACGTAGGATTTTACCTCCATCAAGAGGGCCCGAACCTGGGTAAAACATCGTGTCCCCTGCCTCCTGTTACCATCCGGCCTAGACGCACAGTTCGGGACCCCTACCCGAGATCCGCCGGTTTTGACACCGACAGCAAGCATCTGAACAAAATTTCTGTAAAGTCTTCGGTGCTACATTTATCCGACGGTGACTGGAATAATCTTGTTACACATTGGTCTCGGCTGTAGTGTAAGGTACTGTCTATGATATCACATCACAATTTGAACTACATTTCTGCATTTGCCTTAATGTCTCACTTGTACAAAAACTGTTAGCAGAAGAACATTCGTTCTCAAGGGACCACAGAATCTCGCAACTATACTGCACACTGCATTGCTCTTGTGAGTACCTCTTGCCCTGTATGACCATACTTATTTTCATAGCTGTTTGATTATGTAGCATCACTGCACATTTTAGCCTCGTAATCGTCCATTTGGTGGACATTATAAGATTCGTATGGACTCTTACATAAATTTAAAATCAACCCAATGCTTTTGAAGAGGTTTAGCTCTGCAGTCCTCTTGTAAGGACTAAATGTGGTCTATCACTGTACTTACATTAACAGCTACTCCCTCCGTCCCATAATATAAGAACATTTTGTACAGTACACCAGTTTTCAAAACACTCTTGTATTATGGGAAGAGGGATTGGTTCATTTTGTAGCATTTTGCATCTTATCTCCCTCGCCCAGATCTATATTTAATCTTAGCAACAAGTAGAATACACAGACAATGCCAGTGCAGAAGTGTAGCCCATTGCTCTTGTCAGTACATTTTGTCCTGTAACGCTTGTAATTCCAGGGATCGGTAGTTGATTATGTAGCATCAATCTGCATCTTATCTTCATTATCCTCTATCCCTTCTAGTATTATCATATCTATAATTACACTCTACAAAATGTAGAGTACAGGCAATGCTTATGAAGAAGATTCTGTGCTGAAATTCTTGAGTTATCCTTCCCTTGCCATGGAGAAGGGCATTATAAAGCCGGTGTTAACTGTTAATGTAAGTCAGTCCTTCTAAAGCATTTATCCTCAACTGCTATTTAATTTTCTCATACTCCCTATCGTTTACTGCTGTTTAGTTTGTTGTTTCTACCAAAATGCATGTTCGTAAGAACCATAAGTTCTAAGTTTTACTTGTAAAACCAAATTCCTTATTCATACCATGCACATTACTTAATACTCCCCATATGTATGCTTGTTTTTGTGCATCTATAATCCAGTGTGTGGTGAAGCAGCCCACGTTTGCACCTTGTTATCTCCTGTTTTATCTTACTGATGTGGCTGATGATATGAACAACATGCCATGCACATTATCCAAAATAGATACAATGATTTTATTTGCCCTTCATCTATGCTTGTTATGTTGACATGGTAATCCAGTAGTCTGGTGAAGCTCCCCGCATTATGAACAATGCCAAATTATTCTATTGATATTTGAACATACTCTTTATTTTCTAATTTGAAATTGGATAGAATTGACAGAACAGTTATCATCTTTGTTTATACACGTGCAAAACCTGTCATCTCTCTGCTTTATTTCAGGGTGATATGCCTGATGGCATGCACAAGTCTGCTGAAGGCTGTGAGACAAACCCAACATATATTGCAGCAAAGAAGGCAAAACATCTTGAAGATAGCGAGACAACCCCAAAGTCTTGTCTTGATGCAGTGTTCAAGTTACTTGAGACTAACAGTCAGACAAGCTCACAGAATTCGTTTTCTGAATCAGTTCGACTTCTTCAGTCCCAAGTTCTAGCAGAAAGGCATTCTGCAACTCAACTTCGACTTGAAGTCCTATCTCTAAGAAAGATTGCGTAGAACACCAATGAGAACCTCACCGCTAAACAGCTACACCTGGAAGCTATGACCAACATGCTAGGCTGGTCTCACAGCCTTGCTCAGCAGCTTGCGCAGCAGTTCCCCCGCAAGGCTAACCTTTCTTGAACTGTCTTGGAAGTGGTCTCGGTTCAGTATTATTTTGTTACGCTGCAATGGTGCCCAGTTTTTGTAATATACTTCTTCGTTGCGCTTTATGATCATTGGCGGCGAACTTTGATGCCCAATGGATGTAATATACCTTAAATCCTTTATTGTGTAGTGTAGGTTTATTCTTAGTTACTATGCCGTAATTTCTTTATTGTATAGAGTAGGTTTGTTCTTAATTCCTACTAGTTACGCAGCAGCCCGAAATGAACCCCGGCCCATGATTGTGCGAATCAAATCACGGGCTTTTAACAGGACAAAATTGTGTGGGTCCTTGTTTGGCCCAATCAGATATCGGCTGCGAGCAAGCCGGATGCAAACCGGGCCGTAGTTAGGCCCAACTATATGACGGGCTTTTAACAGGCCGAAATTAATATAGGGCCGAAATGTTAAATGGGCCCTTAACAGGCCAAAACTAATATCAGGCCGAATTACTAAGTGGGCCTTTAGCAAGTGGGCCCAAAAGCATAGTGTCCAGTTGACGGGCCAATTCTGATATGGGCCATAATTGAGCCCAAAGCCTCTTAAAGGGCCGGACCTGATCTGGGCCATAATTTGGCCCAGAACGTGGTAGGCTTTTAACGGGCCGGATCTCATATGGGCCACTATTAGGCCCGGAGCGTGGCAGGCCATTAATGGACCGGATCAAATATGGGCCGACATTTGGCCCAAAACATGGCAGTCAGTTAATGGGCCGGCCTACTAGGGTCCTTAAAATCTTGTGGGCCTACAGCTGGGCTGACCCATTAATGTCGGCGAAATCTCGTGGGCCTTTAGCTGGGCCGGCCCATTATGACTCGCAAGAATCTTGTGGGCCTTTACCTGGGACGGCCCATTATGGCACAAAAAATCTTGTGGGCCTTTACCTAGGCCGGCCCATTAGGCCCGCAAAATCTTGTGGGCCTTTAGCTGGGCCAGCCCATTATGGTCCGCAAAATCTCGTGTGCCTTTAGCTAGGCCGGCCCACTATGGTCCGCAAAATCTTGTGGGCCTCTAGTTGGGCCGGCCCATTTAAACTTGTTGGGCCGTGCCACGTTTCGACGTATCATAGGCACCTTTTGTCCAGTGAGTGGATGACATCTGTCTCGACGATGAGCCGACACGTGTTTCCTCTAGCCAATGATGATTTTACACATGGAAAATCCCCATTGGTCGGGGCTGTTAACGGGTTATCGGATCCAAAACACGACCCGATAGCTTAACGCGTTCCATTACGGTGGATGTCACTTGTCGGTCACCCTTGACGAAAGCACTTCTGTGACGCGCGATTTATCGTCATGGAAGTGGACACTTCCGTGATGATAATTTTGGTAATGTCATGGAACACTTCTATGACAGCACAGGTATGACTATCTTGATTTTGTCATAAATTTGTCATGGATGTACATGCATGACAAAAAAAGTGACCTACTGTGACAAACACGTATCATCACGGAAGTGTATTTTTTTGTAGTGCAACCATCAAAAGGGTTCAAGCTTTGCTGGGAAACGGCTAAACTGGTGTTGACTTGATCCACTGTTGGATCGCATGGCGGATCATCCCTCTAAGCCGCCGGTCTGACTTAATGTACAATTACACTGGAGGAGTAGACGATTTGTTGCGTTATAGCTCTCTACGTTTGACTGAAGAAGCCATTGTTGAAATGTCAACTACCCTTGTAAACAGTAAATATGAAGACTGCAGTAAGGTAGGATTGAATCCTTTTTGCAAACTTAACCCGACACACCAGGTAAATCCCCTTGACTCCTTTTTTTATTTAGTAGTTAAGCACTTGCATGATGTTTCAACCTGTTATTTGCCTATAGGCCAAATCTGACTTTTGGAAAGTCAAATATGATCATTAGGCCGCCAAAAAAGCTAGAGCCGCCGCAATAGCCGCAAAGAAGACCACCAGAAAATCCAAAAAGAAACCAACCGCTTCTGATCTCCTCAAGCTGGATGATGCCTCTAAGTCGGAGGTAGCCCTTGACTCTCTTGGCCTGCTTTTTAACAACCTTATTGACACTGACTATTGCCAGGATGACGCGGGGGCCAGCCAAGCAGTAGAAGAAGAGGTAACTATTTCCTCCGACTCAGAACCTTTGCCAAGACAGAAACCTCGACTGGTAACCCGGAAAGTAAGGTTTTTACACCCTTTGGCTTATTTGGACCCTCATTTTCTTTTGAAAAAACAGCAACATGAGAGCCGTCGTCAGACCCGGACCAGTGACGACATGAACTGCCCTCCAGCTTACCGAAAACTCCTCGGAAACGCTAGAATGAGGTTTCTTTCACCTTTGACTTTTGCCTTTATCATTGAATCTATTTCCTTGCTCTTTTTAATTGTGATTTCACTTTTGCAGGAGGTCTCTCGATCTTCTGGTGATTCTTCACAAACTCAACTTCCGGCTTTCAAGACTGCCCCTGGGTAAAGATAATTATCCTTCTTCTGCATCTTTATGTCCGTATCATTATACTGACTCATCAAATTCCTCTTAGTGGTCAAGCAAACCCCAAGAAGGCCAGGGTGGTTAAGCCGACTGAAAACCCGGAAGCCGCTAAACCGACACTGCCAACTCCTGCCCCGGGACAACTTGAGGCACCAGAAGACCCTGCTGTCAATGTTCAAATAGATCCTCCTGAGCCGTCTGTTGACGAAACTGTTCTCAACCCATCTACTGTTGAACCGTCAAGCTCAGCTAACCCATTGGCGACTTATGACAGTGACGTTTTAATCACCGGTAGTAGATTTGTTGAACCGGGCAATCCAACTGTGCTAGCCAGACACTCCGCCAAGCAAGAGGCTTTGGAAAAGCAAAAAGTGCGGTTTGACATCTCTCACTATGCTCACCTGAGTATTAGTGATGTGCTATCTGGCTACCTTAGTCATGTGCATTCCATCCGTGACTCTGAAATTGAGATGGTCAAATAGCTGCAACTAAAATATGAGGTATGTTCTCCGGCTTTCATTAGTTTATCTGCTCTGCCAGCCCCCCAAGTCTCCTGATTATGATAAATTTGAATGATCTGTAGACTTGTGATATAGGTTGATGAGCATAATATCACCTGTAGTCCCCAAGGGCCGGCTTAATTCATCATGAATGAGCTGGTACTTAACTTCATAACTTGCTTGACCCAGTCCAAACTAATATTGTTATCCGGCTTAAGAGGAAAAACTTTCTGAATATCATGCATTAGCCCCCAAGTGGCCAAGCGTTGTTACCTGTAAGACACTTGGGACTTTTTAGAAGAGTCATTTCTGCATTTAAAACTTGCTTTGGCAGACATTAGCCCCCAAGTGCCGAGTGGTGTTGCTTTGTAAAGTACTTGGGACTTTAATCATTATGACCTCTATTGGAATAAACTTTGACACGCCTGTGCATGTCTGCAGACCGCCATAGCTGACTTGGATTCTCAACTAGCTGATGCAAAAACCCAGTTGGCGGCTCAAGAAACTGAGATAAAGAATACTGAATCCAAACTCCAGTTGAGCTTATCTGAAGCAGAGAAACTAAAGACCAGTTTTGATGTAGAGAAAAAATCTTGGGCCGATGAAAAAACCTTGCTGACATAGCGTGCTGAAACGGCCGAGGCGGCTCTCAAACAGGTTACCGTTGAACTCACCGGTTTAAAAAGCCGTGTGTCTTAGATGGTCTCTGCAATCTTTGGTGAGTTCTCATATTATTTACTTAAACTCTATTTTTGCCATCATAATGTAAGCCACTTGCTTAACCTTTTGGAATACCTCATAGGTCCACGGAGCAGCAATCTAAGCCAAAACAACCTGATAAAGCTCAAGGCGGTTTACACCCTGGTGGAGCAACTGTATACTGGAGCTCAAAGGGCTCTTGCGATTATCTCCCCAGCCAACCAAGGACCAAACCTTTTGAGTGATGTCTTGAGGAAGTTATCTATCTTACCCGCCAGATTCCAAGAAGTCGAGCGGTCCTGTGCAAGAGCCGGAGCCCTAACTTCTCTAAGACGCTCCAAAGCCTAGGTGCCGGAGCTAGACCCGGCGGATGTAGCCAAGGGGTATCCCAGCTTTAAGGAAGACGGGACTCCGTTTGACCAAGAAGATTTTGCTGCTTGCGTCAAGGAAATTCGTCCTCATGCTACCATCCTTGGCAACGAGACCAATGTTGATAAGTATCAGCTGGGTTTTGATGCTGAAAATAAAAATATGGCGACTCCTTCGTATAAAGTAACAGATCTAATCCCGCCGCTTCGCCAGCACACCTTTGCCACGGAAATTGACCCGTCTGGTTTAATTGACGACGAAGCGGAGTTCATCGCTCTTCACGGCTTTGACTGGTCCAAGCCCAATTTCCGAGCGGTGGAGGAGGATGAACCGGCAAGGGATGAGTTGTAACCATCAAACAACCCGGCCAGGATTTTATGACGCTGCTTTGGTTTACCACTTGATTAAGAGAAAAACAGTCTTATCTTTCTAGGCTCCAAGTGCCTTGTAATAGGCTAGCTTAAATATTCATGTTCTGCCAATGCCATCGTGCATATTGTGCTGCGTACAACACTTCTATCCGTCATGTCAACATATGCTTTACATCCTTTACCATATGTGTAACGTTTGAATCTGTTCCTGTATGTAAAAGATGAAAAAACTGTCCTGGCGGTTTGTCACCGGACGGGTCAAAACACCCAATACATAACTATGGAAATAAAACATAACGGTATAATCAAGGCTAGATGTAAGGATAAATAAGCCTGGAAAGTCTTTGATTAAAGAAAACACAGATAAGTCTGTTCATGAATTTTAAACGACAATATCATACCTGTGTTCTTGAATCTGGACTGTTGGCTTATGTGACCCGAACGGTAAGGGTGACAACCCAATCTTTTTAGAAGCCAATACTGCCATACGCATGATGACTATATACCCTGGCAATTCATTGTCAAAGAACCAAGCCGGTTTAAATTGAAACCATACTTACAGTTAGATTTTAGATAACAAAAACCAGTAAAACAAAAAATTATCTTTCAAACAATGTAAATCAAGCACCAAGAAAGATTTGGAGGCTTCTGATTCGAATATGATCAGTAAACTGGACCAAAGGGGTTAAGCTAGGATTCGAATACGATCATGTAGCCCCCAGTGGCTTTGGCTTTGCGTCGATCAAGAGGGTACCGACAGCTATGTTCTCTTTGGTTCAAATACGACCTATGTTTGAACAGGAAACCCCCAAATGACCTTGAGAGGTTTTTAACGACCCTGATTCGAATACGATCCAAGTCGGACCCAAAAGGGATTAAGCCATGATTCGGATACGATCAAGAAGCCCCCTAGTGAGTTTGGCTTTGCGCCGATCAAGAGGGTAACGACAGCTATGTTCTCTTTGGTTCGAATACGACCTATGTTTGAACAGGAAGCCCCCTAGTGATCATGAGGTTTAACGGCTAGATTCGAATACGATCATGAGCCGGACCAAGAGGGTTAAGCTAGATTCGAATACGATCAGCCCCCAATTGGTCATTTATACTTAAAATAACAAAGACATGTGATCATTAAGGATAAAAAGGACAGAGGTCCTGCTTTATTACTTATCATAATATATACAATGTCAAAGTATGTACATTATGAGAGCCGGTGGCTCAAGTGTAGTAAGGCCGAAGATGAGCAATATTCCACGGCCGGCGGGTCTCCTCCTCCGACTTACGTGAGTCTTTGTGCTCTCGAACATCGATAAGGTAGTATGACCCGTTATTCAAGTTCTTGCTGACCACAAAGGGTCATCCCCAAGGTGGGGATAGCTTGTGCGCATCAGACTATTCCTGGATGAGCCGGAGCACCAAATCACCTTCTTGAAAGGTTCTTGAATTATTTCGGCGGTTGTGATAACGGTGCAGGTCCTGTTGGTAAATCGCTGAGCGGGCTGCTGCTAAGTCACTCTCTTCATCTAATAGGTCAAGTGCATCCTGACGGGCTTGTTCGTTATCAGCTTCAACGTAAGCCGCCACTCGGGGTGACTCATGACGGATGTCACTGGGCAGGACTGCCTCTGCTCCATAAACCATGAAGAAAGGCATATAACCCGTAGACCTGTTAGGGGTAGTATTGATGCTCCATATCACAGAGGGTAACTCTTCCACCCAACAACTCGGCCTCCATTGTAAAGGGACCATGAGCCGGGGTTTTAGACCTTTCAGGATTTCCTGATTGGCTCTTTCAGCTTGACCATTGGATTGGGGGTGAGCTACTAATGAAACATCAAGCCAGATATGTTCCCGTTGATAGAATTCTTCCATAGCTCCTTGGGACAGGTTAGTGCCATTGTCAGTGATAACACTGTGTGGAAAGCCAAAACGAAAGATCACTTTCTTCATGAATTGAACCGCTGTGGCCGCATCACACTTACTAACCGGCTCTGCCTCAACCCACTTTGTGAATTTGTCCACTACCACCAAAAGGTGCGTCTTTTTATCTTTGGCTCTTTTGAAAGGTCCAACCATATCAAGCCCCCAGACTGCAAATGGCCAAGTAATTGGAATCATCCGCAATTCCTAAGCCGGCACATGCACCCGTCGTGTGAATTTTTGACACCCATCGCACCTACTGACCAGATCCTCTGCATCGGCGTGAGCCGTTAGCCAGTAAAAACCATGACGAAAAGCTTTGGCCACAAGAGAATTTGAACCGGCATGATGGCCACAATCTCCTTCATGGATCTCACAGAGAATTTCTTGACCTTCTTCAGGAGAGACACAACGTTGAAACGCTCCGGTGACACTACGATGATACAAATCACCATTGGAAATTGTCATTGACTTAGACCACCAGATTATCTGTCTAGCCAAGGTATCATCCTCTGGCAACTTGCCCCAGGTCATATAAGCCAAATACGGCACTGTCCAATCTGGAATGACATGAAGAGCCGCCACCAATTGTGCTTCCGGGTCTGGAATAGCCAAGTCTTCCTCTGTAGGCAACTTGACAGAAGGGTTATGCAGAACATCTAAAAAAGTGTTAGGCGACACCGGCTTACGCTGAGATCCCAACCGGCTTAAAGCATCAGTTGCTTCGTTCTTTCTGTGATCAATGTGCTCCACTTGATAAGCCTTGATGTGTCCAGCAACAGCGTCAACCTCACGGCGATAAGCCACCATGAGAGGATCCTTGGAGTCCCACTTGCCTGATACTTGCTGAGCCACCAAATCCGAGTCGCCAAGGCACCTTACCCGGCTTAAACTCATTTCTTTAGCCATTCGAAGACCATGGAGTAAGGCCTCATACTCAGTTGCATTGTTAGTATAAGGAAACATCAACCATAACACATAACAAAATGTGTCACCTCGAGGGGAAGTTAAAACAACTCCAGCCCCCAAGCCTTCCAATTGCCTGGAACCATCAAAATGAATCGTCCAATATGTGCTATCTGGCTTCTCTTCAGGTATCTGCAACTCCGCCCAATCGTTAATGAAGTCCACCAGTGCTTGAGATTTGATGGCAGTACGTGGCACATACTTTAAACCATGAGACCCAAGTTCAATGGCCCACTTGGCAACTTGTCCCGTGGCTTCTCTATTTTGAATAATATCTCCTAAAGGAGCAGAGCTAACCAGAGTGATAGGATGACCCTGAAAGTAATGCTTAAGCTTCTGGCTCGCCATGAACACCCCATAAACAAGTTTCTGCCAATGTGGATATCTCTGTTTGGACTCAATGAGCACCTCACTGACGTAGTAAACCGGCCATTGAACCGGATATTCCTTGCCAGCCTCTTTGCGCTCTACAACAATGGTCACACTGACAACACGTGTGTTGGCAGCCACATATAACAACAGTGGCTCCTTATCAATGGGAGCAGCAAGAACCGGTGGCTCAGCGAGCTGTCTTTTCAGATCTTCAAAGGCAGAGTTAGCAGCATCACTCCAGAAAAATCATCCGTCTTCTTCATCATTTGATATAACGGCATAGCCTTCTCACCTAACAGGCTTAAAGCTGCAACACGACCCGCCAGCTGCTGAACATCATTGATGCACGCCAGCTTAGCCAAAGACGTAACCGCCTTGATTTTCTCTGGGTTAGCCTCAATGCCTCTATTAGACACCAAAAAACCCAAAAGCTTGCCCGCCGGTACTCCAAAAACGCACTTGGCCGGGTTAAGCATCATCTTGTAGACCCAGGGGTTATCAAAGGTTTCCTTCAGATCATCTATCAAGGTTTCCTTCTCTCTGGATTTCACCACTATATCATCCACACAAGCATGAACATTACGGCCAATCTGATTGTGAAGACAGTTCTGCACACACTGCTGATAAGTCGCCTGGGCACTCTTAAGCCCAAAAGGCATGGACACATAGCAAAAGGATCCAAATGGAGTAATGAAAGTTGTCTTCTCCTGGTCCTTAACCGCCATCTTGATCTGATGGTAACCAGAATAACCATCCAAAAATTTCAAACGCTCACAACCTGCCGTAGCGTCAATGATTTGATCAATACGAGGGAGAGCAAAAAGATCAGTCGGACAAGCTTTGTTTAAGTCCGTGTAATCCACACACATACGCTAGGTGCCGTTCTTTTTAAGCACGAGCACTGGGTTAGCCAACCACTCTGGATGAAAGACTTCAGTAATGAACCTGGCTGCCAAAAGTCGGGCCACCTCTTCTCCAATAGCCTTGCGCCTTTCCTCGTTGAACCGCCGAAGAAACTGCCTGATCGGCTTAAACTTTGAATCAATATTGAGAGTGTGCTCAGCGAGTTCTCTCGGTACACCCGGCATGTCAGATGGCTTCCATGCAAAGATGTCTCGGTTCTTAAGGATGAACTTGATGAGCGTGGCTTCCTATTTGGGATCCAAATCAGCACTGATAATAAATTGTTTGGATGAGTCGCCAGGCACAAAATCAATCATCTTGATATCGTCAGCTGACTTAAACTTCAGCGCCGGCTCATGTTCCGTAGTTGGCTTCTTCAAAGATGTCATGTCTGCCGGGTCAACGTTGTCTTTGTAGAACTTTAACTCCTTCGTCGCGCAAACAGATTCCGTGTAAGCAGCATCGCCTTCCTCACACTCTAAGGCTATCTTCCGACTTCCATGTACTGTGATAGTACCTTTATAACCCGACATCTTGAGCTGTAGATAAACATAACACGGCCGTGCCATGAATTTTGCATAAGCCGGTCGTCCAAACAGGGCGTGATACGGGCTCTTGATTTTGACCACCTCAAAGGTTAATTTCTCACCCTGGAATCATGCTCATCTCCAAAAGCTACCTCCAGCTCAATCTTACCCACTAGATATGCCGACTTACCAGGCACCACTCCATGAAAAATAGTGTTGGACGTCTTAAGACTTTTGTCAGTCAACCCCATGCGATGGAACGTCTCATAATAAAGGATGTTGATGCTACTGCCTCCATCCATGAGTACTTTAGTGAATTTATATCCACCAACCTGAGGCGCCACCACCAAAGCCAGATGATCCGGATTGTCAACCCAGGGAGGGTGATCCTCCCTACTCCAGAGAATAGGCTGCTCAGACCACCTCAAATAATGAGGAACCGCCGGCTCAACAGCGTTGACCACTCTCTTATGAAGTTTCTAGTCCCTTTTGCATAAACCGGTGGTGAACACATGATACTGCCCACTACTTAGCTGCTTTGGGTTACTCTGAAACCCGGTTTGCTGCTGCTGCTGACCTCCTTGGCCAGATTGCTGATTATAACCACCTTGATTACCTTGAGGGCCCTGACCATGAAAACCGCCACCACCTAAATTGCCGCCCGAGCCATGAAAACCGCCACCGCCTGAGCCGCCGCCAGGTCCATGATTACCGCCGAACATGTTAGAATTCTTGAATGCCTTCATGATCGTATAGTCTTTCCACAGATGGGTGGTCGGCTTCTCCCGGGTGTCGTGTCTTGGACATGGTTCATTTAGCAACTGCTCGAGGGTGTGACCTGACCCACCTGACTGAGGGGGTGGCCTCCCCTTATGTCATTGATTGTTGCCTTGCGCATTCGCCACAAACTTCGAGCTACCATCAGCCTTACGTTTATTATTACCTCCTTGATTTGTCGGGTTATGCTAAAGAACCTTAGCGTTGCCGTTCTTCTTTCCCTTCCTTGTCTTCTCTTCATCAGACGCATGATCCTTGGTACTATGTGAATCGGTATATTTGACTAGAGCCGCCATCAGCTGGCCCATGTCATTACAATCGCGCTTGAGCCGCCCTAGCTTCTGTTTCAGAGGTTCAAAACGACAATTTTTCTCCAACATTAAGACCGCGGAGCCGGCATCCATTTTATCAGACGAATGTATTATTTCCTTCACCTGGCGCACCCAATGGGTCGTGGACTCACCTTCTTCTTGCTTGCAATTAGTCAAGTCCACAATCCACATGGGCTGCTTGCATGTATCTTTGAAGTTCTGAATAAACCGGGCCTTTAACTCGGCCCAGGAACCAATGGAATTAGGGGGCAGTCCCTTTAACCAAGTGCGGGCCGTTCCATCCAGCATCATAGTGAAGTACTTAGCCATTGCTGCGTCACTGACTGATACGTCTCCAACGTATCTATAATTTTTGATTGCTCCATGCTATATTATCTACTGTTTTGGACTATATTGGGCTTTATTTTCCACTTTTATATTATTTTTGGGACTAACCTATTAACCGGAGGCCTGGCCCAGAATTGCTGTTTTTGCCTATTTCAGTGTTTTGGAGAAACAGAATATCAAAAGGAGTCCAAACGGAATAAAATCTTCAGAAACGTGATTTTCTCATCAGATAAGATCCAGGAGACTTGGACCCTCCGTCAAGAAAGCCACAAGGTGGTCACGAGGGTGGAGGGCGCCCCCCCTAGGGCGTGCCCCCTGCCTCATGGGCCCCTCGAAGCTCCACCAACATACTCCTTCCTCCTATATATACCTACGTACCCCCAAATGATCGGAGATGGAGCCAAAAACCTAATTCCACCGCTGCAACTTTCTGTATTCACGTGATCCCATCTTGGGGCCTGTTCCGGAGCTCTGCCGGAAGGGGAATCGATCACGGAGGGCTTCTACATCATCATCCAAGCCCCTCCGATGAAGTGTGAGTAGTTTACTTCAGACCTACGGGTCCATAGTTAGTAGCTAGATGGCTTCTTCTCTCTTTTTGGATCTCAATACAATGTTCTCCCCCTCTCTTGTGGAGATCTATTCGATGTAATCTTCTTTTTGCGGTGTGTTTGTTGAGACCGATGAATTGTGGGTTTATGATCAAGTCTATCTATGAATCATATTTGAATCTTCTCTGAATTCTTTTATATATGATTGGTTATCTTTGCAAGTCTCTTCGAATTATCAGTTTGGTTTGGCCTACTAGATTGGTTGTTCTTGCCATGGGAGAAGTGCTTAGCTTTGGGTTCGATCTTGCGGTGTCCTTTCCCAGTGACAGAAGGGGCAGCAAGGCACGTATTGTATTGTTGCCATCGAGGATAACAAGATGGGGTTTTTATCATATTGCATGAAACTATCCCTCTACATCATGTCATCTTGCTTAAGGCGTTACTCTGTTTTTAACTTAATACTCTAGATGCATGCTGGATAGCAGTCGATGAGTGGAGTAATAGTAGTAGATGCAGGCAGGAGTCGGTCTACTTGTCTCGGACGTGATGCCTATATACATGATCATACCTAGATATTCTCATAACTATGCTCAATTCTGTCAGTTGCTCAACAGTAATTTGTTCACCCACCGTAGAATACTTATGCTCTTGAGAGAAGACACTTATGAAACCTATGGCCCCTGGGTCTCTTTCTCATCATATCAATCTCCATCACTTTATTATTGCTTTTCTTTTACTTTGCCTTTTACTTTTCACTTTGCATCTCTATACCAAAAATACCAAAAATATTATTTATCATCTCCATCAGATCTCACTTTCGTAAGTGACCGTGAAGGGATTGACAACCCCTAAGCGCGTTGGTTGCGTTGAGCTATTGTTTTTGTGTAGGTACAAGGGACTCTCGCGTAGCCTCCTACTGGATCTATACCCTGGTTCTCAAAAACTGAGGGAAATACTTATGCTACTTTGCTGCATCATCCTCTCCTTTTCGGGGAAATCCAACGCAGTGCTCAAGAGGTAGCAAGAAGAATTTCTGGCGCCATTGCCGGGGAGTTTGCGCAAAAGTCAACATACCAAGTACCCATCACAATCCCTATCTCCCGCATTACATTATTTGCCATTTGCCTCTCGTTTTCCTCTCCCCCACTTCACCCTTGTCGTTTTATTCGCCCTCTCTCTCTATCCTCCCTCTCTTTCCCTATTTGCCTCTTTTTGCCCGTTTGCTTTTTGTTTGCTCGTGTGTTGGATTGCTTGTTTGTCACGATGGCTCAAGATAATACTAAATTGTGTGACTTCACCAATACCAACAATAATGATCTCCTTAGCACTCCGATTGCTCCTCTTACCGATGCTGAATCTTGTGAAATTAATACTGCTTTGCTGAATCTTGTCATGAAAGATCCGTTTTCCGGCCTTCCTAGTGAAGATGCCGCTACCCATCTTAATAGCTTCGTTGATTTGTGTGACATGCAAAAGAAGAAAGATGTGGATAATGATATTGTTAAATTGAAGCTATTTCCTTTTTCGCTTAGAGATCGTGCTAAAGCTTGGTTTTCATCTTTGCCTAAAAATAGTATTGATTCATGGAACAAGTGCAAAGATGCTTTTATCTCTAAGTATTTTCCTCCCGCTAAGATCATCTCTCTTAGAAATGATATTATGCATTTTAAGCAACTTGATAATGAACATGTTGCACAAGCTTGGGAGAGAATGAAATTAATGATACGTAATTGCCCAACTCATGGTTTGAATTTGTGGATGATTATACAAAATTTTCATGCCGGATTGAATTTTGCTTCTAGAAATCTTTTAGATTCGGCCGCGGGAGGCACTTTTATGGAAATCACTTTAGGAGATGCTACTAAACTCCTAGATAATATTATGGTTAATTATTCTCAATGGCACACTGAAAGATCCACTAATAAAAAAGTGCATGCGATAGAACAAATTAATGTTTTGAGTGGAAAGATGGATGAACTTATGAAATTATTTGCTACTAAGAGTGTTTCTTCTGATCCTAATGATATTCCTTTGTCTACTTTGATAGAGAATAATAATGAATCCATGGATGTGAATTTTGTTGGTAGGAATAATTTTGGTAACAACGCGTATAGAGGGAATTTTAATCCTAGGCCTTATCCTAGTAATCCTTCTAATAATTATGGAAATTCCTACAACAACTCTTATGGAAATTATAATAGGATGCCCTCTGATTTTGAATCTAATATTAAAGAATTTATTAGTTTGCAAAAGAATTTTAATGCTATGATTGAAGAAAAATTGCTTAAGATTGATTATTTGGCTAGGAACGTTGATAGAATTTCTCTTGAGGTTGATTCTTTAAAGCTTAGATCTATTCCTCCTAAGCATGATATCAATGAGTCTATCAAATCCATGAGAATTTCCATTGATGAGTGCAAGGAAAGAACCGCTAGGACGCGTGCTATGAAAGATGCCTTTATTAAAGCGTGTTCTTCCAATTCCTATGAAAATCAAGATGAAGATCTAAAAGTTATTGATGTGTCTCCTATTAAATCTTTGTTTTGCAATATAAATCTTGATGAAACTGAATATGATCCACCTTTACCTAGAAGGCGTTCTAAAAATTCGGAGTATTTAGATCTTGATGATGAAATTGATAAAAGTGGGACTAAAAGAAATAAAACCCTAGATGTTGCTAAACCCACTATATTGGATTTCAAGGAATTTAATTATGAAAATTTCTCTTTAATTGATTGTATTTCCTTGTTGCAATCCGTGCTAAATTCTCCTCATGCTTATAGTCAAAATAAAGCCTTTACCGAACATATCGTTGATGCCTTGATGCAATCTTATGAAGAAAAACTTGAGTTGAAAGTTTCTATCCCTAGAAAACTTTATGATGAGTGGGAACCTACTATTAAAATTAAAATTAAAGATTATGAGTTTTATGCTTTGTGTGATTTGGGTGCTAGTGTCTCTACTATTCCCAAAACTTTGTGTGATTTGCTAGATTTCCGTGATTTTGATGATTGCTCTCTAAACTTGCATCTTGCGGATTCCACTATTAAGAAACCTATGGGAAGAATTAATGATGTTCTTATTGTTGCAAATAGGAATTATGTGCCCGTAGATTTTATCGTTCTTGATATAGATTGTAATCCTTCTTGCCCTATTATTCTCGGTAGACCTTTCCTTAGAAAGGTTGGTGCAATTATTGATATGAAGGAAGGGAATATTAGATTTCCATTTCCATTAAAAAGGGCATGGAACACTTCCCTAGAAACAAAATAAAATTGCCATATGAATCTATCATGAGAGTCACTTATCGATTACCTACCAAAGATGGCAATACCTATATCTATTTTTGCTTGTTATGCCTAGCTAGGGGAGTTAAACGATAGCGCTTGTTGGGAGGCAACCCAATTTTACTTTTATTCCTTGCTTTTTTCTCCTGTTTAGTAATAAATAATTTATCTAGCCTCTGTTTTGGTTGTGTTTTTTGTGCTTAATTAGTGTTTGTGCCAAGTAGAACCATTAAGAAGACTTGGGGAAAGTCTTGTTGAACTTACTGTAAAAAACATAAACTTTAGCGCTCACGAGAACTGCTGTAATTTTTATTTGGAGAGTGCTATTTAGTTAATTATTTTTGAAGATGATTAATATATAAATTACTCACGTCCAGCAAATTATTTTAGAATTTTTGGGGTTCCAGATCTTGCGCTAGCTACAGATTACTACAGACTGTTCTGTTTTTGACAGATTCTGTTTTTCGTGTGATGTTTGCTTATTTTGATGAATCTATGGCCAGTAAAATAGTTTATAATCCATAGAGAAGTTGGAATACAGTAGGTATAACACCAATATAAATAAAGAATGAGTTCATTACAGTACCTTGAAGTGGTCTTTTGTTTTCTTTCGCTAACGGAGCTCACGAGATTTTCTACTTTAAGTTTTGTGTTGTGAAGTTTTCAAGTTTTGGGTAAAGATTTGATGGATTATGGAGCAAGGAGTGGCAAGAGCCTAAGCTTGGGGATGCCCATGGCACCCCCAAGATAATCTAAGGACACCTAAAAGCCAAAGCTTGGGGATGCCCCGGAAGGCATCCCCTCTTTCGTCTACTTCTATCGGTAACTCTACTTGGAGCTATATTTTTATTCACCACATGATATGTGTTTTGCTTGGAGCGTCTTTTATGATTTGAGTCTTTGCTTGTTAGTCTACCACAATCATCCTTGATGTACACACCTTTTGAGAGAGCCATACATGATTTGGAATTTGATAGAATACTCTATGTGCTTCATTTATATCTTTTGAGCTTTATAGTTTTGCTCTAGTGCTTCACTTATATTTTTTAGAGCACGGTGGTGGATTTGTTTTATAGAAACTATTGATCTCTCATGCTTCACTTAGATTATTTTGAGAGTCTTAATAGCATGGTAATTTTCTTAAAATCCTAATATGCTTGGTATGCAAGATTAATAATAAAACTTTCTTATGAGTGTTTTAATACTAAGAAAAGTTTGATGCTTGATGATTGTTTTGAGACATGGAGGTAATAATATCAAAGTCGTGCTAGTTGAGTAGTTGTGAAATTGAGAAATACTTGTGTTGAAGTTTGCAAGTCCCGTAGCATGCACGTATGGTAAACGTTATGCAACAATTTTGAAACATGAGGTGTTATTTGATTATCTTCCTTATGAGTGGCGGTCGGGGACGAGAGATGGTCTTTTCCTACCAATCTATCCCCCTAGGAGCATGCACGTAGTGCCGAGGTTTTTGATGCCTTGTAGATTTTTGCAATAAGTATGTGAGTTCTTTATGACTAATGTTGATTGCATGGATTATACGCACTCTCACCCTTCCATCCTTGCTAGCCTCTTCGGTACCGTGCATTGCCCTTTCTCACATTGAGAGTTGGCACAAACTTCGCCAGTGCATCCAAACCCCGTGATATGATACGCTCTTTCACACATAAACCTCCTTATATCTTCCTCAAAACAGCCACCATACCTACCTATTATGGCATTTCCATAGCCATTCCGAGATATATTGCCATGCAACTTTCCATCATTCCATTCATCATGACACATTCATCATTGTCATATTGCTTAGCATGATCATGTAGTTGACATAGTATTTTTGGCAAACCACCGTTCATAATTCTTTCATACATGTCACTCTTGATTCATTGCATATCCCGGTACACCGCCGGAGGCATTCATATAGAGTCATCTTTGTTCTAGTATCGAGTTATAATCATTGAGTTGTAAATAAATAGAAGTGTGATGATCATCATTATTAGAGCATTGTCCCAAGTGAGGAAAAAAAGAGAGAAAGGACATAAAAAATAGAAGACCCAAAAAAAGAGGAAAGGCCATAAAAAAAGAAAAGGCCCAAAAAATGAGAGAAAAAGAGAGAAGGGACAATGTTACTATCCTTTTACCACACCTGTGCTTCAAAGTAGCACCATGATCTTCATAGTAGAGAGTCTCTCATGTTATTACTTTCATATACTAGTGGGAATTTTTCATTATAGAACTTGGCTTGTATATTCCAACAATGGGCCTCCTCAAGTGCCCTAGGTATTCGTGAGCAAGCAAGTTGGATGCACACCCACTAGTTTCTTTTATTGAGCTTTCATACATTTATAGCTCTAGTGCATCCGTTGCATGGCAATCCCTACTCCTTGCATTAACATCAATCGGTGGGCATCTCCATAGCCCATTGATTAGCCTCGTTGATGTGAGACTTTCTCCTTTTTTGTCTTCTCCACATAACCCCCTCATTATATTCTATTCCACCCATAGTGCTATGTCCATGGCCCGCGCTCATATATTGCGTGAAAGTTTATAGGTTTGAGATTACTAAAGTATGAAACAATTGCTTGGCTTGTCATCGGGGTTGTGCATGATGAGAGCATTCTTGTGTGACGAAAATGAAACATGACTAAACTATATGATTTTGTAGGGATGAACTTTCTTTGGCAATGTTATTTTGAGAAGACATAATTGCTTAGTTAGTATGCTTGAAGTATTATCATTTTTATGTCAATATAAACTTTTGTCTCGAATCTTTCGGATTTGAATATTCATACCACAATTAAGAAGAATTACATTAAAATTATGCCAAGTAACACTCCACATCAAAAATTCTGTTTTTATCATTTACCTACTCGAGGACGAGCAGGAATTAAGCTTGGGGATGCTTGATACGTCTCCAACGTATCTATAATTTTTGATTGCTCCATGCTATATTATCTACTGTTTTGGACTATATTGGGCTTTATTTTCCACTTTTATATTATTTTTGGGACTAACCTATTAACCGGAGGCCCAGCCCAGAATTGCTGTTTTTGCCTATTTCAGTGTTTCGGAGAAACAAAATATCAAACGGAGTCCAAACGGAATAAAATCTTCGGAAACATGATTTTCTCATCAGATAAGATCCAGGAGACTTGGAGCCACCGTCAAGAAAGCCACGAGGTGGTCATGAGGGTGGAGGGCGCCCCCTGCCTCGTGGGCCCCTCGAAGCTCCACCGACGTACTCCTTCCTCCTATATATACATACGTACCCCCAAACGATCGGGGGCGGAGCCAAAAACCTAATTCCACCGCCGCAACTTTCTGTATCCACGAGATCCCATCTTGGGGCCTGTTCCGGAGCTCTGCCGGATGGGGAATCGATCACGGAGGGCTTCTACATCATCATCCAAGCCCCTCCGATGAAGTGTGAGTAGTTTACTTCAGACCTACGGGTCCATAGTTAGTAGCTAGATGGCTTCTTCTCTATTTTTGGATCTCAATACAATGTTCTCCCCCTCTCTTGTGGAGATCTATTCAATGTAATCTTCTTTTTGTGGTGTGTTTGTTGAGATCGATGAATTGTGGGTTTATGATCAAGTCTATCTATGAATAATATTTGAATCTTCTCTGTATTCTTTTATGTATGATTGGTTATCTTTGCAAGTCTCTTCGAATTATCAGTTTGGTTTGGCCTACTAGATTGGTTGTTCTTGCCATGGGAGAAGTGCTTAGCTTTGGGTTCGATCTTGCGGTGTCCTTTCCCAGTGACAGAAGGGGCAGCAAGGCACGTATTGTATTGTTGCCATCGAGGATAACAAGATGGGTTTTTATCATATTGCATGAAACTATCCCTCTACATCATATCATCTTGCTTAAGGCGTTACTCTGTTTTTAACTTAATACTCTAGATGCATGCTGGATAGCGGTCGATGAGTGGAGTAATAGTAGTAGATGTAGGCAGGAGTCGGTCTACTTGTCTCGGACGTGATGCCTATATACATGCTCATACCTAGATATTCTCATAACTATGCTCAATTCTGTCAATTGCTCAAGAGTAATTTGTTCACCCACCGTAGAATACTTATGCTCTTGAGAGAAGCCACTAGTGAAACCTATGGCCCGGGGTCTCTTTCTCATCATATCAATCTCCATCACTTTATTATTGCTTTGCTTTTACTTTGCCTTTTACTTTTCACTTTGCATCTCTATACCAAAAATACCAAATATATTATTTATCATCTCCATCAGATCTCACTTTCGTAAGTGACCGTGAAGGGATTGACAACCCCTAAGCGCGTTGATTGCGTTGAGCTATTGTTTTTGTGTAGGTACAAGGGACTCTCGCGTAGCCTCCTACTGGATTGATACCTTGGTTCTCAAAAACTGAGGTAAATACTTATGCTACTTTACTGCATCATCCTCTCCTCTTCGGGGAAATCCAACGCAGTGCTCAAGAGGTAGCACTGACCTCCAACAATTTCATGGCCATCTCATAACTTTCAATCCATGCCCCGGGCTGTAAGTCGGCTGTGTAATTAGGCACCTTCCGAGGCACCTTGAAATCCTTTGGCAAACGCTCACTACGTAGAGCCAGCACCAAGCAAGGGACATCTCCTATCCTTGTGGCCACACCTGCTTCAACAGAGGTCGTCGAATAAACCGGAAAAGCTTGGTGAGCCGCCTGCTCAGCTGCCTGTTGAACCGGCCGCTCAGCCTCTTGGCGGATCCTATCCTGGTCAACCAAGCTAAGAGCTCCATCACGCGCCGGGTCATGCCTGCGCGGCTGGTTACGGTGCTGGGTGTTGCTTGACACGGCTACTGAATCCATATGCCTGCTATAGCTCGGGCTCCGGCTTGGGCGAGGGGTTGAATGAATCCTGTCTCGACTATAAGAGTATGTCTCCTGCTGTGCCAAAGCCGTCTAAAGAAGTTCTCTGACCCTTCGCGTTTCGATTGCCGTCGGAGAGTCGTCCTCCATTGGGAGAGCCGCCAAACGTGCCGATGCATCGATCAGATTCTCCAAAGGGTTAGAAAAATGACCCGGTGGTGTCGGTGTATAACGAGGCGGAGCAGTATTCACACGAGGGGTTCCATAGTCCATGGCTGAACCGGCACCCCAGCCCCAGGTGTTGCTATCCGGTTCACCTCTGGCGGGTTATTGGGACCTGCCCTGGGTGTGTGGAAGAGGTTCCTAGGATCGTAAGTCAGAGGCAGGCGTGACTGAGTCTTCTGGTGCCTTCTCCTCATGACCTCGTTTGATGCGTTCAGGTCCATCATGAGCCGAAAAGCCTCTGATTGAAGCTGCTGAGCTCTAGCATCCAGAGCAGCCCGCTCCGCAACCATCCTGACGTCCTCCGCCGCTAAGTTTTCCTTAGCTTGTGCTACCTCCTCACGTAATCGTGCCTGATGTCTACTACACAACCTTCTTCTTGTAGACGTTGTTGGGCCTCCAAGTGCAGAGGTTTGTAGGACAACAGCAAATTTCCCTCAAGTGGATGACCTAAGGTTTATAAATCCGTAGGAGGCGTAGGATGAAGATGGTCTCTCTCAAACAACCCTGCAACCAAATAACAAAGAGTCTCTTGTGTCCCCAACACACCCAATACAATGGTAAATTGTATAGGTGCACTAGTTCGGCGAAGAGATGGTGATACAAGTGGTATATGGATGGTAGATAAAGGTTTTTGTAATCTGAAAATATAAAAACAGCAAGGTAACTAATGATAAAAGTGAGCACAAACGGTATTGCAATGCTAGGAAACAAGGCCTAGGGTTCATACTTTCACTAGTGCAAGTCCTCTCAACAATAATAACATAATTGGATCACATAACTATCCCTCAACATGCAACAAAGAGTCACTCCAAAGTCACTAATAGCGGAGAATGAACGAAGAGATTATGGTAGGGTACGAAACCACCTCAAAGTTATTCTTTCCAATCAATCCGTTGGGCTATTCCTATAAGTGTCACAAACAGCCCTAGAGTTCGTACTAGAATAACACCTTAAGACACAAATCAACCAAAACCCTAATGTCACCTAGATACTTCAATGTCACCTCAAGTATCCATGGGTATGATTATACGATATGCATCACACAATCTCAGATTCATCTATTCAACCAACACATAGAACCTCAAAGAGTGCCCCAAAGTTTCTACCGGAGAATCACGACGAAAACATGTGCCAACCCCTATGCATAGGTTCATGGGTGGAACCCGCAAGTTGATCACCAAAACATACATCAAGTGAATCACGTGATATCCCATTGTCACCACAGATACGCATGGCAAGATATACATCAAGTGTTCTCAAATCTTTAAAGACTCAATCCGATAAGATAAATTCAAAGGGAAAACTCAATCCATTACAAGAGAGTAGAGGGGGAGAAGAAACATAAGATCCAACTATAATAGCAAAGCTCGCGATACATCAAGATCGTGCCAAATCAAGAACACGAGAGAGAGAGAGAGAGAGAGAGAGAGAGAGAGAGAGAGAGATCAAACACATAGCTACTGGTACATACCCTCAGCCCCGAGGGAGAACTACTCCCTCCTCGTCACGGAGAGCACCGGGATGATGAAGATGGCCACCGGAGAGGGATTGCCCCCTCCGACAGGATGCCGGAACGGGTCTAGATTGGTTTTCGGTGGCTACGGAGGCTTCTGGCGGTGGAACTCCTGATCTATTGTGCTCCTCGATCGTTTTAGGGTATATGGATATATATATAGGCGGAAGAAATACATCAGGGGAGCCACAAGGGGCCCACGAGGGTGGAGGGTGCGCCCAGGGGGGTGGGCGCGCCCCCCTACCTCATGGCTTCCTCATTGATCCCCTGACGTGCACTCCAAGTCTTCTGGGTTGCTTCCGTTCCAAAAATAAGTTCCATGAAGTTTCAGGTCAATTGGACTCCGTTTGAGTTTCCTTTTCTGCGATACTCTAAAACAAGGAAAAAACAGAAACTGGCACTGGCACTGGGCTCTGGGTTCATAGGTTAGTCCCAAAAATAATATAAAAGTGAATAATAAAGCCCATAAACATCCAAAACAGATAATATAATAGCATGGAACAATCAAAAATTATAGATACGTTGGAGACGTATCAGTGCCACCTCCGCATCATGCTGAGCCTGATCTGCCGGATCAACCACGGCAGTCAACAGGGTCGTCATCCTGTCCATGAGATCCATCAGTACCTGAGCCGGTGGGCGTGCGGGGCCTCCTGACCCGGCCGCTGCTGACCCGGTGGTTATTGCTGCTGCAGCCATAGAGTTTTGAGCGGGCTGCATGCCAGTCATGAAGACCCCCGCTCTGCTCGATGGCTCGAAGGGGTCCGGAATACTGCTGCCATCGGAACAGCCCCCAAGCCCACCATCTTGCAGTTGATACAATGAATCTGTCTCGCCCGTGGATGACTCGCCATCAGACTGGACGACCGTCTCGCCACCAGACATAGATCCTTCAGAAAATTCCCCTCCATGGATGCATCCTATGAAGGCACGCTTCATAGCCGGCTGAGCCCGGGCGGGTCTTGCACGCTGAGCCGTCTCGATGATGTCGGTGCAGATGTCCGGCTCAGGACCCAGCTCACCGATCCGGCCGATGAAGACGTGGATCCCGCCGAAGGGGACCCGATACCCGCACTCAATTGAGCCAGCATCGGGGCCCCAGCCTGCATCGTCGATGTAGAGCTTGCCGCGATGACTCTTGGTCATCCGGCCCATAGCGTATCCCTTGAGCCCTTCGAAGCTGCCCTTCAAGAACTCAAATCCACCGTGCGCTGGCCCCACGGTGGGCGCCAACTGTCGTGGAATTGTCACGGCAGATGTCCTAGTGAAAGGACTTAGTCGTGGAGCCATCGCAACTAGGAGGTTTAAAGGGGTTAATCGGGATAAAGGACACGAGAGGTTTATACTGGTTCGGCCCCCTGCGGTGAAGGTAAAGCCTAGTCCAGTTGATGTAGTATTGCTAGGTTTCGATGACCAAGGAGCGAATACGCTAGCTTGGCTCTCGATCTCTTGTTTTCTTGCCCTAAGCCACCGCCGGGTCGTCCCCTTATATACACGGGTTGACGCCCTGTGGCCTACAGAGTCCCGGCCGGCTCATACAACGTGTCCGGCTCGGTGACATCTCTTACATGCCTTACTTTACAAGTCTTATTCATACATGGTGGTTTATACTTATGGGCCTTAAGCCGCCTCTGGGCTTGGCCTATTATAAGCCTTATTGTAAACCGTCACCTTGTATACTCTTCAGGCTTTATTTAAGTAACCCGCCATTGTGGTTGACCCGGCCCCTCCTGGGCGGGTCATATCTGGTAGTCATATCCCCAACAAACACCAAAATAGTAGATATATTTGCTAGGTAATTGTTCTCCGTTATGACATGCCACTTTGGCCCAAAATCCAAGATTTGATGAAGGCATAGGTCACATTCTTTTCGCACTTGGATGTACTCATGATGAGCAACATATCCATATATAAGTGTGTTGAGTTGAACCTAAAAACGAAAGTAAATCTATGTTGTTCAAGAGCACAAATGTGTAGCAATCAGAATACATGGATAATCACATACCAAAGTATCTGTTGGCTTAAATTTGTACGACATGAAGCCTTGATGATTACATAATGGTTACGTCTAGTTACAAGTACATCTCACATCTCTGCAAAAAAAAATTGGAGATACAACTCTAATAGTCAGTAGATCTACACATGAGCTTAAAAATAATACTCAATATAAAAATATGATCGCAATTTAAATAGCTGGGCTAAAGCACTCCTATGCCAAGGCAACTTCAATGTGGCGGAACCTAGCCATGACTATCTAGGCTTCTGCTCTGGCTTGAGACCAAACTCCCAAGCAACATCCCTTGTGAAGGAAATATGCCCTAGAGGCAATAATAAATTTGTTACTTATATTTCCTTATATCATGATAAATGTTTATTATTCATGCTAGAATTGTATTAACCGGAAACTTGATACATGTGTGGATACATAGACAAAACACAATGTCCCTAGTAAGCCTCTACTAGACTAGCTCGTTAATCAAAGATGGTTAAGTTTCCTGATCATAGACATGTGTTGTCATTTGATGAACGGGATCACATCATTAGGAGAATGATGTGATGGACAAGACCCATCCGTTAGCTTAGCATAATGACCGTTAAGTTTTATTGCTATTGCTTTCTTCATGACTTATACATATTTCTTTGACTGTGAGATTATGCAACTCCCGAATACCGGAGGAACACCTTGCGTGCTATCAAACATCACAACGTAACTGGATGATTATAAAGATGCTCTACAGGTGTCTCCGAAGGTGTTTGTTGGGTTGACATAGATCGAGATTAGGATTTGTCACTCCGAGTATCGGAGAGGTATCTCTGGGCCCTCTCGGTAATGCACATCATGATAAGCCTTGCAAGCAATGTGACTAATGAGTTAGTTACGGGATGATGCATTACAGAACGAGTAAATAGACTTGCCGGTAACAAGATTGAACTAGGTATAAAGATACCGGCGATCGAATCTCAGGAAAGTAACATACCGATGACAAAGGGAATGACGTATGTTGTCATTGCGGTTTGACCGATAAAGATCTTCGTAGAATATGTAGGAACCAATATGAGCATCCAGGTTTCGCTGTTGGTTATTGATCGGAGATGTGTCTCGATCATGTCTACATAGTTCTCGAACTCGTAGGGTCCGCACGCTTAACGTTCGATGACGATTTGTATTATGAGTTATGTGTTTTGGTGACCGAAGATTGTTCGGGGTCCCGGATGAGATCACGAACATGATGAGGAGTCTCGAAATGGTCGAGAGGTAAAGATTGATATATTGGACGATGGTATTCGGACAACGGAATGGTTCCGGAGCATTTCGGGTATTTTTCAGAGTACCAAGAGGTTACCGGAACCCCCAGGGAAGTAATGGGCCTACATGGGCCATAGGGGAGAGAGAGGGGAGCCCGCAAGGGGTGCCCCCCCCCATGGGCTGTCCGAATTGGACAAGGGGAAGGGGGCGCGGCCCCCCTTTCCTTCCCCCTCTCCCTCTCCTTCCCCCTTTCCCCCTCCGAAAGAAGGAAGGGGGGCGACTTGGACTAGGAGTCCTAGTCGGTTTCCCCCCTCCCCATGGCGCACCACCTTAGGCCGGCCTCCTCCCCTCCTCCTTTATATACGGGGGCAGGGCCACCCCAAAGCACATCAATTGTTCTCTTAGCCATGTGCGGTGCCCCCTCCACAGTTTACTCCTCCGGTCATATTGTCGTAGTGCTTAGGTGAAGCCCTGCATGGATCACATCACCATTACCGTCACCACGCCGTTGTGCTGACGAAACTCTCCCTCGACACTTTGCTGGATCAAGAGTTCGAGGGACGTCATCGAGCTGAATGTGTGCAGAACTCGGAGGTGCCCGTACATTCGGTGCTTGATCGGTTGGATCGTGAAGACGTTCGACTACATCAACCACGTTAAGTTAACGCTTCCGCTTTCGGTCTACGAGGGTACGTGGACACACTCTCCCCCTCTCGTTGCTATGCATCTCCTAGATAGATCTTGCATGATCGTAGGATTTTTTTTTTTGAAATTGCATGCTATGTTCCCCAACACCTTGATATAAGTTGCATAAAAATGAGAGAGATATTGTTAGCAACCCAATCATAATGTGTTACTCATCTAGGCATGGTGCCATCCCCTTGCATGTTGGATTCATGCCTTTGTACTAAGTTACATCCACATTACTAATGCCACTTTAGCCTCTAAGTGCAAAAGTTGATGGAATCCTACGTCACGTCCTTTTCCTACCTGAGTATATTCATGGCGAGTGACATTTCTACATCTCAATGTTGAGTTGAAACCTTAAAAAAAAGCTTAAGCCTATGTTTCCCGAGAGCAAAAATGCACAAACTTGGAATGCACAGAAAAACCACAAGATGCTTTGTTGGTTCCACCTCCCATCGGCTCTCCCCGACTACATATATCCAGTTTCATGTGCAAATCGCATCTCAATATACAAATTTTAAAACGGTCAAACCTAATAGAAATAGCATATAAAAACACAATCTTGGGAGATTAATTACTCAATATAAATAGAATACAAAAAGGAAACACACATTTGGAATAGGGGGCCCAAGGCCCACCTAGCCTTAACATAGCAGTTGTGCATGACTTTCCATTGGGTGTTGCTTTGGCTTGGCAATGCATCTAAGTGTCAAACCACATCCATCTAGCGTCTAAACCGTCCTATGGTTGATCGCAACTTTTTTTCTAGCATGCAATTAATATCATACCTAATATCGACGTCGTTGCTAACCAAGTAAATAATACACATTTCATATTCTGCATAAGTATCAACACACAATTCATATCCTACCCAATATCAGCATGCATTGCATGTACACGATTATTAGGAGTTCCAATTCACCTTCTCTGAAAGATGTCGCACCATGAAGTGCCTCCTATCAATCTCCTTCCATTTTCTAGGACAAGGGCTTTCAATGATGATAGGTCTTTCATCTAGTGGATTGTACTCCCTCCGTTTCAAATTACTCGTCGCACAAATGAATGTATCTAGAACTAAAATACATCTAGATACATTCATACATACGACAAGTAATTCGGAACGGAGGGAGTAGTATATAGTATGGTACTATAAAAAAGTGTGCATGACTTCAAATCAAAGGCCAATGTATTGCATGGTAGTCCAAACATCCATACATACCGCACTTTCTTTTACCAACC
>NC_041388.1:685826065-685847520 GCF_002162155.2 Triticum dicoccoides
CTCCCACACAAACACACACACACCAAATTTACTCGTGATGGCTGACCTTTCCACGCCCGAGTAGCAAAATACTAAAAACCTTAAAACAAAACTTTAGTACAGAGAACAAAATGGGTAATAGCAGTAAGAATACATGAAGAATCACTTGTCAGCAGAAATGCATTTACTTAAATGTATAGCACATTTTCTAATTCTATATGTACACAAAAATGTCTCCATAATAAAATCAACTAGATACCGGGTTCCGATGATAATACACCTTCTTAACCTTTTGACGTCTTAGCTAAACGTCCCTACAACAAGAAAAAATGAACACGTGCAATAAGTGAAATACCGAAAATGACTTTTACCCCGCTTTACATATAAAGTAATCAACAAGTGCAACTTGTGACGTGACCATGTTTTAGAATTCTGGTACTCATATCTACACAGAGTCGAGTGAGTTATACTTAGAAAATTATTGTCCCTGCAAATATGATTGGCCACTAGAATGATAATTTCCTGCCTTAAGACATGACAGTCTTTCTTTTATGCCAGGAAAAAAATATACTCCCTCCCTTAGGTATGTCCTGAGAAATTTCCTTGGAATTCTTTGAAAATAAATATTCCAGAAATGATTTTGTTTTTACAATACCGAAATTATTTAAACAAAACGTAAATATTTCGACGATCCTTGAAATGAGAAAAGTTTCATGAAATTTTGTCGAATTCTTTTCTGATATGATGATGTTTTTACCAGAAAAATGTGTACCACTGCCCTAGTGACAACCCGTGAAATTTCCTTGAAACTCTTCAAAAGGAAAATATTCGTTCCGATCTTAACTCAAAGTTCTGTACCAACACCATACTGTCAGAAAAGTAAAATGAAAAGTTGTCTCCGTTGGAGAGCCACTTGCGTTGGCTACTTGCTCCATGTCTTTTTTTCTGACGGGTACTACTTGCTCCATGTCGATGGAGATATTATCAAACCATCAAAGATCGATCGCTCCGGTCAATCCAACCGAGATACCCTACGAGAGACGGCATCTCCTCCCGAAACATCATGTCATGTCGTGGCCGTGCTTCCCATGGCCCAGATCATTAATTTTTTTTAGAAAAGGAGGATGAACCTCGGCCTCTGCATCTGAGAGATGCATACGGCCACTTTATTAATTATTCACGAGGACCTTACAAAGTATTACAATAAAATATCTGAATCCGCCATCTTGGCAACATATGCCACTACTCCTATCCATATGATGAAGGGATGCTACCTGGGCCAAATACCCGGTCTACTCACCTAAGCCTATCATCAAAAGCCAGAAGCCCCAGCCGAGCCACATACCGGGTCTGGGGCATAAACTGGTCTGACGCACTCACATGTGTTGTCGCCGCCATCTTCCACAGGTCCGTCTTCAGAGCAGATATTGAGGCTTCTACCTTGTCAGGCCACTCCGCTATCGACGTCACCTTGACGCCACACAACTACCTCCACCTGCGTGAGTCCATCACCGCGCATCGGGCGCCGAGTCTCCACTGCACCATGCCGCCGAGATCCGCCGTCATCAATGTGAAGGATGAAGTACCGCTCCACCAAAAAGGCGCCCGCTGGTCCCTCGAACCCGTGTACGCCTCCAAGAATGACGCCCCCAAGGAGGAAACGACACCAACGCGTCACCGTTATCCGATCAACTGATCTAGGGTTTCCCTCGGAGGTAGCGGATAGAGGTCTAGAGCTTCTCCACGGCGATGCCTTCAAGAAGGTAATGACACCACAGGGTGCCACCAACGCCGGTCTTGGCATCAAGCCGAGCACAAGGTTTTCATCCAGATCCGCTGAAGAGCCTCCATCACGTATTGTGTGCACGGGTCGCTGCCGATCTGAGCCGCCGCACATGGAGCAGGCCGCACCGGCCAGATCAGATCTGTCCGGAGGGCACAACCCGTATGGTGCCGACCCAACCACCAGGCCCTCCATGCCGCCACCGCCGATCCGAGGTTAGATGGTGTGTCGCCGCAGACCCGGCCGCCGCCACGCAGCCCGAGGCAGGGTCGGCTGCCGCACCCCACCATCGCCGCCCTTGGCCGAGGCAGCCGCCGCGCCGCCAGGCTAGATCGGCCATGCCACGCCGTGGGGCTCCGCACCGCCCGCACGGCAAAGGCAAGAGGGAAGACCCCCGCCACCGCCATCAGCCCCGGGCTATAGCCGGCAGCGTCCTTCGGCGGCGGCGGAGGGAGGGGAGGACGGATGGGGACCCCCGGCGGCTAGGGTTTTAGATCCCGCCCGAGTCGCCCGAGCGGGGGCGACGCCTTGAGGAATTGCGATGGTTTTCTTTTCGTTTGTATGATGACCTTGTCAGAAAACTCTAGCACAAAATGAACTCTCTTGAATTTTATTTTACGATCTAATCCTTTTCAGCAACGTCACAATTCATAATGTTTCTGTTGAACATAAAAATGCCAAACCCACACGCGTACCTGGCTGGTCCACCTCCAGATCTCACTGGCGTCGCTTGCGGATGTGGTAACCCAGAATGCCAAACTCAGTAGCGTTTTCACAAACGCCATGGCCCACGGCATTCCTGCCCTAGATAAGTATATGAAACACGAAGGCAAATGGCTACGTTCTTATGTACTATAAAGCAACAATGCTATATGTTCCTACGTAGGACAGAAATGCCCTACATAGGAACATAGCTGAGTTTGGTATTTCAGGCTGGCACATCGGCAAATGACGTCAACGAGGCCTGATGGTGGGCCAGGCCAGCAGTAGGGAAGAAACGTCACGGTTTACGGCGTTTGTGAAAAGGGTCAAATCGAGAAAATAAAATTCGAATGAGTCCATTTTATGCTAAAATTTCCTGACAAAGTAAAAAACAGTGATTTCGATCGCTCTGGTCAATCCAACCGAGATACCCGAGGTGACAGCATCTCCTCCCGGAACATCATGTCATGTCGTGGCCGCGCCTCCCGCCATCCCCTGAACAAAATCGTTCCTCGACGGCGAGCGCGAGCGAGCAGCAATCGCCTTCTTCCTTAGTTGCCAAGGCATCGAACCCGGATATCTCATATAATCGAGATGCCGTACGTAAAGCCGGCAGTCGGCACACCGCTCCATACGTCCGTGTCAGCCCACCCATATTCCCCGCTCCCCGACTATGCTCCTAGTGCGCCGGGAATCCCACGGCCGGCCGGCCGGCCGGCCAGCCGCCGTGGCGTGCGTGTAAATTCATTCGTTGCTATCCGAATCGCTCCGTCACCCCCGTGGCTGACGGCTGTTACTACTTACTGTCACCCATCCGCGCGCTCTCGCCGTCGGGCGCACGCCGCCGCTAGCTCCGGCAGCGCGTATCCCGGTGGATCAATTGGCGGGGGTGGGGAGTGGAGTAGCAGCTAGGCAGCTAGCTTCTGGTGATGTGTGGATAACGAAGGAATGTATTCCTATTCCATTCCCCTAGCCAGGCAGCACCTAAAACCTAGCTAAAATGTTCTGCTCAGCAAATACTGATGTTTACCTGGCCTTTTGTCACATCCTGATCGATCTGTTGCTGCATTATATGTTCGATTAGGCCGAGCCCATTGCATCTTTCAATCCACTATATCCGGTACCATCGATTCGTGCCGCAAGTGCGAATAATCTCGGGGTTCCCTGAAGATAATTAAGCAGGAGCAAGCGTGCAACGTTAGAACATTTCAGTGTTTGTGCCATGATCTTCTGAACCGGCGTATGTCGACAGCTATGAGGAAAAAAACAATGACAGTTTGGTACTATTTTTCAGAGGCTTTTCCCGGACTGCATGTGCCCCTCAACTTGAGCAGGCAGAGAATTTCTTGCCTTTTTGTTATTCGCGGTCAGTCATTCTCAGCTTTCTCTCTCTCACGACGCATTGTTACTTTGCATGCAGTTCTTGCAGTGTTCTGCGCTGACACACAAATGTACTTGTGTTTCTCCGAAAGGTGCCGCTTTTGCCTCTAAATCTGACTATATGTCTTCAGATCAGATTCCAGCACGCACTGCAGTTAATCTAAGCCAATGGTTTGTTGTACCTTGCTTGCTTACCTTGAGATGCCTTGCTAGAAAATTACTCCCTCCGTCCCAAAATATGTGTCCTAACTTTGCATTAACTCTAGTACAAATTTGTATTAAGGTTGAGACACTTATTTTGGGACGGAAGGAGTACTTACCACCAAAGAAAAGCAACACATCTCTGCATATCGGCGGTATTTTCTGCAGGTATTTTCACTCTTTTCTGAAGAAACACATCTCTCATGCATGGAAAAAGGACAAAGCAGAGGAATATTATAGGAAAATGGCAGGGAAAATCTTTTGCAAGAAAGTAGTAGTAGCAACTTTGTTTCTCCGTATCTATCTTCGGTGCCGAAAAATGGCAAAATTATTCTTCACCGCCTAGGTAGGGCGCATCGATCGACTTCCGGGGAAAAACAAACCATATCGTTCTGGATTCTACCGCAAGTTTTTCCGAATCTGTCCTCTTTTTCCACAGTATCCTTAACATATAATCTTCCCCATTACCTCTCACAAGTGGCAAGTGCACGCTGTGGTAGTAACTCCAGTTCCATCATTGCAGTAGTATTCTTTAGCTTTTCAAATGACTAGCACCAAACCAAAATTTGTTCGCCAGCTTCCCTTTACATAAAGCTTGGGCTTAAACTAGGTGCCTGCAGGCATGACATTACTGGACCAGCTGCAATGGCAGTTTGTTGTCAAGACCTTTCAACAACTTTTCTTCATGAGAGGACAATTCGTACATCAAAACTAATCCAGGTCTCATCATTTCAATCCGACACGACCGATAGCGCATTACCACCGATCGACCTGAAGGCACTACCTCAAGGGGAAATTTCAATCTTCAGTGAGTGGTGCGCAGTGATCACGGTGAGCTGCAAGGAATTATGAATTGATGGCTGGTGCTTAAAGATGACAAAAACTAGATCTTTCACCAGCATTTTTTTCCTTTCAAAAAGTGCGGCTCTGCTGCGATCGATCAAATAAAGATCTATCTGAAGAAACATGAAATGGAGTCATGGGACAGGGCCCCTGATTAAATCAAACGAGGAGACCTGGAAAACAGCTTTAGATTTAAGTTGCTTCATTGGTGGGCATAATGAGGACAAGGCCCTCGCCGAAAGAGGCCCCTATTTTAATCACATATAATTAAGTGTTAGGGCAGGCAACTGTCGCTCACTATTTTGACCACTGGCCACTTGATATATGAGGATTCAAATATATCTCCTCCATGTAAGAGGGGCAAAAGGTGGTGGACTGTGGCTTGATCACATAGCACATTTCCCCCGCATTAATTCTCGGCGCCGCATGTCAAACTTGTCGTTACACTCATTCCGATGATCCGATTACGTGTAGCGCATTTCCCGAGAATCGAATTCACACATCACCAATTCACTACAAGCTAACCCTAAGTAAGTAGGCAATTGATTCAGCGTTAGTCTACGAACCGAGGTATTATATGAAATCTGATCCATCCTACGCTAGCCAATCTGGCCACCAAGGACTAATCTACCCAGCAATGTCCTGTCAAATCCACCAATTAAACAAGAGGATTAAAGAATAGACAGATAGCCAGATACCATCAGAAAGAGCATTATTGTAGTATCAAGACTGTTCCAGGTTCCAAATTACACAGGAAAAAGCAAGAACATTGTCCTCTGAAAGCCACAGGACTAGGTTCATGCAACAGTGGTGTGCATGAAAGCCTGGACAGAATCAGCACAAGGCATAATATCATGGAGCTTTGGAGAGCGAGCTTAGCTTAGGCTGTGTAGAAGGGGGGAAGAAAAGAGGCAAAGATTTTTGGGAATATCTCAGGAACTTTTCTCCCCCAAACCTGACATGTGTTCCTGCATCAAAACACTTTTCCTGCCTTGTGCAACACTGTTCTTCTTCCGAGGGTTAGTCGCTAAGCAAGCAAGCGCTAATTTGGGGGGAATCAACTGCTAAACATAGGAAAAGAACATGCACTTAATTAGTTACATAATATTCTCTTAATTTCTTGTCGCATACTATATACGGTTTACGCAGGCATTGTCAGTGCAAATTGGCTAGCAGCTGAGAGTTGAGCTTGAGGAACAAATTCTGACTCTTGTCATGCTTAATTCTGACCACTGTTTTGTTGTCCAAGAATTTGTATTGTAAGAACAGGTTGAGTTGGGGTAACTGACCTACTCTGCATCTTGCAGAAATATGAGTAATGAGATTACTGATATACAACTATTTCTGCCATTCATTCAAGCAAGCATGTCAGCTCTGAGCCTCTGTTGCAACGCAAAAAAAGGCTCGACACAAGCATCATTCGCCAGCTCATCCTCCTCTTATGCCTCTGCATCTTGAGATTACTCCTCATAATCCCTCTCTTTTTCTCTGATACCAAGATTCCTCCTCTCCAAGAAGTGAAGTGGTAGGAGACTAGTGGTAGTGCTGATCCACGGCTCAGGTGGCAGAACAGGGGCATGGGTCAGTAGCCCCTTCCCCACATACCCCCCACATTTCAAGCAATAAAATGAGGAGGAAGGCAAGGTTATTTACCGCAGCCCACCTCCTCCTTCCCAGATACCATTCCCTCCACCTCCCCCTATAAACCACCGCAAGGACACTCACAGAGAGAGGCAACAGCACTCAGCAGCGAGCAAGAAACAAACGCTCGAGCAAGGCAAAGCAAAGCATTTTCCCAAGCTTGCCGTACGTGCAGTGCACTCTTCTCCTTCTCGCTTCCGGTGATATAAGTTGTTGCCGGAGTCGGGGGCCATGTCTGTGTCGTCGGTGCTGTCGTCGTTCCTGTACGGCTGCTTCAACCCTGCGGGCGGGCGGTACCACCACCACCGCGCCGGAGCCTACTACCACAGCAGCCACCCCACGAGCGCCGACACCATGTACTACAACCAGAGCGGGTTCGCCGGCGGCCGCAGGATGGGCCGGAGCAGCAGGCCGCTGTCCCTGCAGGTATACATCCTCTGCTTCTTCAACCTGCATGCATGCTCTGTTCTTCTTTAGAAGGAGTAGTAGATGGCTTTGTGCCTGCCCAGCTCTGTGATAGATAGGCATTGCATCAAGAAAGAAAAGCGAGATTTTCTTGTTTGTTCAGATGAGTATATGCAAGTACAGGAACCTGGTTTCTTATGCCGTTATGCGACGGCGACTAGACCATGCATGTGTCCAGATTATTCCCTGCCCACTAACCACACCACCACCACTATTATCATCTTGGCAGCTATTGGTAGCCTGTAGTAGACGTTAATCCACTTAGCAAAAAATTTAGACGACTCTTAACCAAAGAATTCATTCGCACACTCTGCATGTGTAGTCACAATCGCATATGTAATCAAGCTGCATGCGCCCTCAAAAGCAAGGAACAAACGACCCATAAAGAAGCTTTTCACTGCCTGTGCTCTGTGCTGTGTTCCAAACTCGGGACCAGTAAAAATATATGATGGAGCATGCTGCTGCTAACCGCTCGAGTATGGTTGGGCATGGCAGACGGTGGAGCTCAAGGTGCGGATGTGCTGCTCGGGGTGCGCGCGGGTGGTGAAGCACGCGCTGACCAAGCTGCGCGGGGTGGACAGCGTGGAGGTGGAGGTGGAGATGGAGAAGGTGACGGTGACCGGGTACGTGGAGCGGCACCGGGTGCTCAAGGAGGTGCGGCGCGCCGGGAAGAAGGCCGAGTTCTGGCCCAACCCGGACCAGCCGCTGCACTTCACCACCGCCAAGGACTACTTCCACGACCAGGAGTCGTTCCGCCCCAGCTACAACTACTACCGCCACGGCTACAACGGCGACAAGCACGGCCACCTCCCGGAGCCCCACCGCGGCTCCGACCCCGTCAGCAACATGTTCAACGACGACGACGTCAACGCGTGCTCCATCATGTAGTAGCAAATCATCCTCTGGAGGTCGTCTAGTGCTCTCGGCGCCGGCCGGGGCCGGGGAAGATAGACAAGTGGGCTGCGTGCTCTCTGCTCCTGTAAAGCTAGCGTTGTGGTATGGACGATGGAATGATCAGTGGTGCCCTCTACGGGCTACACAACGTAGTACGTGCTGTCGAATATCGATCGATGATGCCTCTGCATGTTCTTCTCTGCCGCGATCGAGATTCCAAAATTCACGCGTGCGAGCCGATTCAAGCCAATGGCAACGGGGCGTGTGAGATGAGCTACAGGGGAAAGCGTGCGTGCGTGCGTGCGTGCAACTTTTTCGTTGCTGTTTGGCGCGGGGGGTAGCGTAGTAGTAGGAGTAGTAGGTTTGGTCGTTGGTGATCGTGATCCGTGGCTAGGGCAGTTAAATACTGCTTCTGCGCCGCGCGCTTGATTGGAAATTTGGATGATGGCGCGATCGATTGTAAAAGCCTTGGAAGTGGGGAGGATAGGTGTTCTTGATGTCTCAAATTTGGCACCAGCGGACAAAGTGCAGCCGCCAGCAATACTGTTCCGGCTAAAAGTGTAGACTTGTCCTTCTTTCTTTTTCTTCTTCGAGGGAAAGAGCAGGGTTGTCTTTGCGGGCAAAGATTCTGCAAGTGGTTTTTTAGCCGGGTTGCTAGTGGTAAGTGCAAACAAGTACAAAGTTGTAAGCATCCATGTCAGGAGGTGGTAAGGGCATCTCCAACGCCGACCCTTAAGACGCCTACAACCGTCCGGACCATGCGGTGCACATCAAGAAACACCAAGAAACCCGATTTTTTTTTTTGAAACTATGATGATTTTTATAGTAAATTCGGAAACTATACATCCTAATGGAGAAAAATCAAAAGTATCACCCTGTCGGCCTTCTGTTGGCCGAAAAGGGACTTTTCGGCCTCCTGTTGGCCGAAGAGGGACTTTTCGGCCAACCGTTGGCCAAAAAGGACTTTTCGACCAAGCTTTGGCCAAAAAGTACTTTTTGGCCAACAGTTGGCCAAAGAGTCCCTCTTCGGCCAACACCTGCTCTACTGTTTAAAAAAATTCATATCAAATATGATTTTTAGTATTTTAATTTGATTCTTTTTGCATTAGATTAGAAATTTTATGAAGTTTCTATAGATATCAAGTTTGACTAGATTTGAAAGTTTGAATTTAATTTTTTCATGAATTTGCTCAAATAACTAGATTGCCTATAATTTGAGTTAGGAGTATTTTTTAAGATGATTCTTTTTGCTACTGGTTCTTTGTGAATTTGTTTATCAGTAGTAATTAATTGACGAATTTTATAATTATTTAAAATTAGGTTTTTATGAAAACAGTTCTGTTTTAGTGTTTGTTAGGTTTTATGCTATTTCTTTTAATTTTAATTGCTTTAAAAAAATTCTTTAGTTTTTTGACATATTCTTTTTGTTTCTGTTTAGTTATCAGTAGCTATTTTATTTGTAGTATTTTTTGTATTTTATTTCTTTTATCCTACTAGAAAACTTGTTGTGAGCTTCATAGGAGTTTATATTTAAAAGTGCCTTGTAAATCCTGTACAACCATTGCCGTTTTATACATGAAAAAAATATTTTCCCGCAATCTTTTTCCCTCCATTTTCTTTGCCGCCATTTTATTTCCCGCCATTCTCTCCCGCCACACTAAGGAGTGCTGCATCGACGGAGGATGACGATGATGCCTTCATGTGGAGTGTGAAACACTGTGTGAGAGAAGTCATAAGTGTGAAACACTCTCCGATGATGATGACGAAGCTGCAAACACTTATGACTTCTCTCAGACAGTGTTTCACACTCCACCAGCAACACCGACGCAGGAGACACAGACCGTGTCAGACGATGTTATCTACGATCGTGGACACCATGAGGCTCGTTTTACAAGTTGAGAAGTGAAGATGGCGGGAAAGAAGATGGCGGGAAAGAAGATGGCGGGAGAGAATGGCGGGAAAGAAAATGGAGGGAGAGAATGACGTAAAAACCTAATTTTAAATAATCCTAAAATTCACCAATTAATTACTACTGATAAACAAAGTCACAAAGAACCAGTAGCAAAAAGAATCATCTAAAAAGAATACTCCTAGCTCAAATTATAGGCAATCTAGTGATTTGAGAAAATTCATGAAAATTCAAATTTAAACTTCCAAATCTAGTCAAACTTGATATCTACAGAAACTTCATAAAATTTCTAATCTAATGCAAAAAGAATCAAATTAAAATACTAAAATCCTATTTTATATGAATTTTCTAAAAACTAGAGCAGGTGTTGGCCGAAAAGTACTCTTTGGCCAACCGTTAGCCGAAAAGTCCCTCTTCGGCCAACAAGAGGCCGATGGGGTGATACTTTCGATTTTTCTCCATTAGGGTGTATAGTTTCCGAATTTGCTATAAAAATCATCATAGTTTCAAAAAAAAACCAAGAAACCCTCTCTCTCGCTCGCGCGTGTTCCAGCCAAACTTTAGTCAGCGCTGCATTCATGCCGGTTCAAATCGGATGCAGCCTATCATTGGAGCCGACATTGAAGCGGCACACCGGCCGAGAGCGCCGACGCGCCGCTTTCCAGTGCACGACTTCTCTTTCCGCATTCAGACATCGGTCCGTGTGCCTCCCTCCATTAAACGTACGCGGTTGCCAAGGAACCTACTCCGGCATCACTCGTTCGTTCGTCTGCCCCCCGCTATTACGGACCTGTCGCCTGCCCTGCCCTTTGCCCGCTATTTAACTCCCATAGGCCGGCAACACATCCGCATTCATCCACCCTCTTCTGCTCTATATCTCCTCTCCGCACCACACCCGCCATGGCCTTCTCAAGCTTCAAAGCCTTGTGGGACGAGCTCTCGTCCAAACAGAAGGAGAAGATCACCACCATTACAGTCAACTGGCAGGGCGCCAGGCGGACGAGCTCACCAGAGGCCAGCGCCGCGGACGCGCCAATGGCAGAGGCGGCCGACGACGAGCCGGTGTCCGCGCCGGCTAATGCTAGCATCACTATGGGTGAGGCCCGTGCTCACTATATGGACATGATGCCGCAGGAGCGGGAGGCGGCGTTCTGGCAGGCACAGGCCGACCAGGCCTACAACCTCCACCTCCTCGACGAGCATCAAGGCGTAGAGGAGCTACTTGCCGCCGGCACAACCATCACGTCGAACGTGGACGCAGGCCTCTAAAATAATCTGGGAAAAGGGATGCTTATTTTAGAAGCCACCAAAATAACTAAGCCTAAGAGCAACTCCAGTCCATGCTTGAAAAACCGTGAAGTCCAATAGTAGCAGCTTTAGGAGAAATACATGTCCAATTGATATTCAAAAATCTGTTAGTGCCCAAATAGTTATGGGTTGTAGCCAAAAACCAACCCCGCAACCTAATATATTGGGACAAAGCAAACTTTTTGGCAAGGCCAAAACCGATCCGAGGCATGCACACTAGTGGCATGGGCAAAGAATTGGTGGGAAGATCCAAGGTGCACCAATCCTATTCCATGCTTAACGCGTCAAATAGAGACCAATTTCACACCCACCTAGACCGTTCGCATGGTATTGGGTTTTACAATCATCCCTAAACCATTTTGTTTTCCTTTTTAGTCTGTTTTGTTGGCTTTTTATTTCTGTTTTATTTCTAATTTTATTCTCCATTTTCACACTTCAAAATTCTTGACATTTTTTGAATCCATGAAAAATAATACTGTTTTGGAAATATTATTCAAATTCGTGGAAATTTCTTATAATTTGACATCATTTTGAAAATTGATGAACTTTTAAACAATTTAAGAAATAATTTTTCAATTGAGCACATTTTTACAAACTTGGACAACAATTTTTTAATCCCTAAACATTATTTAAAATTCCCGAACGTCTTTTGAATTCATAAAATATTTTTCAATAAATTCACAAGCATTTTTAAAATTATCTAATACTCCCTACATACCAAAGTGACACAACTTTGTAAATGTTGGGTCACTTATTTTGGGACGGAGGGAGTATTTTTCATTTCTGAAAACATTTTTACACATACGCAAAAACATTTTTTTAATTCATGAACATTTTTTGGCCGTGAAATTTTTTTGATTTAATAATTTTTCTAGCTGGACAAAACATTTTTAAAATACATGAACATATAAATCAATTTTGAACATGATTTGATTTCATGAACATTTGTTTGAATACGTGAATTATTATTAAATTTGAGAAGTTCATTTAGTTCATAATGTTTTTTAAAAGATTAAAACATTTTCGGAAATTCATATTATTTTGAAAATTTACAAACATTTTTTGAATAAGGATTAAATGGCCCTATGAGTTTAGAAAGTTAGGATAGTGAATAAATCCACAAAAATGTTATTCCAATTCTTGAGCATTTTCTAAATTTAGTTTAAAAATAAAAAATAAAAATAAAAGAAGAAAGAAAAAAACTTGCGTTGTGTGCCCCCGCTTTGGACTGGCCCATAACGAGAGGGGGTGCATGTTGTGTGCCCCAGGACGTCCCACGCGCGACAGGTATATCTCGCATTAAGCGATACCAAAGGGTCTCCCGCTGAAGGGGTCCACAGTAATTGGACCAGTCCATTCATTTATTTAATAAAAAAGAAATAGAGGAGAAGAAAAAGGCGAAATCACTAATTAAGGAGTACTCGTTGCAAAGAACACTCCACTTTTCCAGGTCGTGACAAGTGGCGCTCATGCAGCGCGCCACTTGTCGCAACCTGGGAGTTTTCCTTTTTTTCGTAGATTCGTTTATTCAAAACGCTTTATCTTTTAAACCGTGCGTCCAAATCTCGAACTGTCTTCACCATTGGATTCCTCGCATCGAGATCTTCAAAACTAGATCCCATGTTGATAGGTTTTGATGAACTTTTTTCATGAAAAAACCGGACGAAAAAAACCGAATGAAAAAACCGAACCGGGAGCACGGTTTTTTCCCTTTCCGAAAGAGGCACACCTGTGCCTCTCGCGAAATCACACCCGTGCCTCTCATGAAAGAAAAACCGTGACGCTCGTGGAAGGAAAAAAAACCCAGAAAACACGTTTTTTTTTCGTTTCCGAGAGGCACGGGCGTGACTCTCGTGAAAGCACAATCGTGCCTCTCGCGGAAGCGAAACCGTGACTCTCACGAAAGAAAAAAAAAAATAAAAAACACGTATTTTTTCCCTTTCTGAGAGGCACGGCCGTGACTCTCGCGAAAGCACAACCGTGCCACTCGCGGAAGCAAAACCGTGACTGTCGCGAAAGAAAAAAAAACAGAAAACACATTTTGTTTTTTCCTTTCTGAGAGGCACGGCCGTGACTCTCACGAAAGCACAACCGTGCCTCTCGCGGAAGCGAAACCGTGACTCTCGCGAAAGAAAAAAAATAGAAAACATGTTTTTTTTCCGTTTCCGAAAGGCACGGCCGTGACTCTCGCTAAAGCACAAGTGTGCCTCTCGTGAAAAAAAACCATGACTTCCGCGAAAGAAAAGAAAAGAAAACGCGTCTTTTTCGCGCAATTTTTTTAAATATTTTGTTGAATGAAAAGCTAAGGAAGACCGGGGAAAAACCAAAACGTTGAAAAAAACCAAAAAAACCTGTTTAAAAAGCCAAAAACGCATGCAGAAAATGAAAAAAAACAAAATCCGAAAGGAGCATACAGAGCGCGACACGTGGCGAATGGCTGAGAACGTGCCAAGTGACACTGATCGCTGCGAGGCTCCCGAAGGAGCGCTCGTTAACTAGTTGCTCCCAGAAAAGGGAGCATGTAAGTTATTTGAACCCCAGTCTCCCGGTTGAGGGCAAGCCCGGGTAGCCACTAGGGTTGCCTCGGGTTCGTGATAGAGTATTAGGGCGGGAGTATTTAAGTCGAAACAAGTAGGGTTTTTATTGTTTCTTGTCCATTCTTTTCCTGTTTTTTTCATTTTTTTGTCATTCTTTTTTTCTTTTCTCATTGTTTCCCTTTGGTTTTCTTAATTTATTTCTTTATTTTTAGATTCCTTTTGTTTCTTTTCTTTTTTTGTTCTCTGGATGTTTTCATTTTTTTGCACTCGTTTCTTCGGTTTTATTTTCCTTTGTTTTTTGGTTTTCTTTTGTTTCTTTTGGTTTTCATTTTAGATTTCTTTTTTATATGTGAACAGCAATTTTCTAATACACGGTTAACATTTTCCAATACAAATTCAGCAGTTTTTTAATACATGGTTAATATTTTTTTCTCTACACCTTTTTCAAATTCTTGATTCAAAATTTACAAATAACAGATTATCATTTTTTGAATACTCGTTCAACATTTTTTATATACAAACTTTTAAACATCTTCAAATGCTTGATTGAAATTTCTCAAATACAAGAGGATATTTTCTAATACATGTTGAACATTTTTTATGCACATTTAACATTTTTATAAATGCTTGAAAAATATTTTTATAAACACATTCAACATTTTTCAAATTCTTGATTAACATTTTCAAATACAAGATTCAAAATTTCTAACTTGGTCAACTTTTTTATGCACATTTAACATTTTTCAGATGCTTGATTAACACTTTCCAAATGTTATATTAACATTTTCTGGACACACGGTCAACATTTTTTCTAAACACATTTAACATTTTTTGAAATGCATGATTAACATTTTTAAAATACTTGTTCAACATTTTTTCAAATGCTTGACTAACATTTTTATATACGTGATTGAAAATATTTCATCAGTTTTTTTAGACATGGCCAACATTTTTTTATACACCTTTAAATTTTCCAAACGCTTGATTAGCATTTTTCATACACTTGTTCAACATTTTTCCCAATACTTGATTAACTCTTTGTAAATACATGATTAAATTTTTTGAAACACCGTTTATTTAGTTTTATACATTTTGATATACATGATAGCCATTTCCTCTATACACATTTAACATTTTTCAAATGCTTGGCCAACATTTTTCCAAAAAATTATTTTGAGTGATTTTTTTAATATATTTATTTAGAGTATTTGGAATAAACGGAAGTAAAAAAACAAATAATGTGTAGGAAAAAAAATGAAAACGAGGCTGTTGTTTCGAGCGCGCCTGGGTCGGCCCAGTCACGAGGGTTCCCTCTGTCTCGCTGAATGCGAGATATAGGGGCGCCCCGTCGCATGCAGGTGGGTCTCTTTGTCATCAAATGGTGGAAAATTATTGGGGCCTAACTTTTGGGTATGGATTAGATGACACCATCTTTGGTGCCCAACTTTGTACAATGGATTTTGGCTCTTTGGGCCTGAATTGGATTTGCTCTAAATGCATCACGAAGCACGTAGACACTATTCTCCAAAAAAAGGTACATAGACACGATGACATGATGAGTCTGTATTGTTGTGTGAGGACTCATATATAGCTTTTTTTTTACCCAATAGGAGTCTCCTTGAGTGAAAGCCACAAAGGTCATCACCTGTGTATGCGGATCAACTGTTGCTTGTGGCAAGGAATCTTCAAGGTGTGTTGGAACTCTTATGTGGATCTTGGTCGATGGCAAGCTGATCTTGCTCTTGGTGATGGGACTAAGGGTTAGGAAAAGGGAATCCTAATGGAAAAGGGTAAAAAAAGGTCGCAGAGGGTCTCCCTATTTTTCTCCATTTCACGGATATTTCTCCTATTTCCCCACATTTTAACATTTGTGCGGGTCTCTGGAATATTCCGTATTTTTTTAGACTATTTGGAGCAATTCCACGGATAGAAAAAGATTTCCTACAAATTTCCAGAAATCCTGGGGCCTCTATCAAAATTTTTGGAAGTTAGGGAATGGGGGGCATGCAAATTTCCATGTACCCACTGCCCAGGGACCTTCCTGCTAATTTCGTGGGGAGACTTGTATAAGATCTCACATTAGGTGGGATCAATCACAAAAATTAATATTTAGACATTTCAAAAAAATCTGAAATTATTTGACAATATCCATGTTGGGTATGTTTACAACTCTGAAAAAATCAGCTCAAAACTTGATGTACATTTGGAGATAAAAAAACAAATTCGAATGTGAATACTGGCAGCTTTGGGTGAATAGTACTTAACACTATTCACGTTCAATTTCGTCTTTTTTGCTTCTATTAATATAGGTTGAATTAGGAGCTGAAACTTTTTGAGGTTGAACATCAACCACTGATGTGTGTCTACAATTTTTTTGAAAATGTTTAAACTTTTGGATTTAAAAAAAATCTTATTGATCTTATCTAATATGAGACCTCACACATGTCTCCCCTTAGTTCCATAGACCCTTGGGCCTTCAAGATTCTGACAACGAAGCTAATCAGGCCACAGGTCCTGCTTTGAAGAATTATCGTGGTGTTCCCAGCCTCCCGGGTCCTATCTACGTGATTGATCGAGCGGCGATGTTATTTTTATTCCGTCGTTTTTTGGCCTTTGAGGTTTTCCCTTTGTGACATTTTTGGCCTTGCAGTGGCAATATCATGACCACTTCATCACATAAGTAGGGAAAAACCATATTATCTTTCTCGGCATTTTGGCTTTGTACAAGAGCTCTTCCAGAAAACCTAGCCGCCACCAGCACCTCCGCCTCCACCATAGTTCGGTCCCCCCTCCTCCGGCTAGCCTCGCTGGTGTCGGAGGGGTGAGGAACCCGATCTATGAGTGGAGTTCCTAATAAAGTAGTGTTTTCATTAGCTTGAGATAGGGTTTTTGCAGTCGTCTTCTTCATCATTGAAGATGGCATCGTCTATAATAAATAATCCTCGGCCCTTCATTCGACAATGAAATCTCCTTCCGACGTCAATGTTGGTGCTGTAAGATTAAATTTGTCTAGGTATGGTCCTTCATATCTTGCTTCGCCACATCGATTTTGGATTTTTTTCCATGGTCGCCACGAGAAGGTTTATCCTTGCAATATCTGTCCCGGCTGCTACGTCCTTGATAATGGTGATTCGTACTCTCGGCTCCCAGCGACGTCGACCAGGCTGTTCGGTTATTTTTCCTTGAAATACCGGTGTTACTACTCTTGCTGGTGTTGGTTGATTATTTCAATGGCTATGTTCGTGCATCGTGGCTTTGGCATTGCGGCTCAAATTTAAATTATGGGAGAACCCTCATGGTATTTACATGTATGTGGTTTGTTATCTTTATTGTTTTTGTATGGCTGCCTTCAAAAGTATAAGATCATATCATGGAAGAAGAAAGAGTTTGAAGATCTCGAAGAATTGCTGTTTTCTTTTAGACTTTATTTTGTAATTGCTGTAGTTAGCTTATGTATCTCTACCATGTACTATTTCCTTCGGTCCTTTTTATTCTGCATGTAAGTTTTGTCTGAAGTCAGAGTATTTCTACTTTGACCAAACTTATATAAAAAAGTATCAATATTTACAATGTCAAAACAACATTGTTAGGTTCATTATGAAATGTAGTTTCATTGTATATATTTCGGGGCATGCTACGCGTCCACCGGCCAATCTTTTTAAAATATCGGCCCGGTTGTGAGCCGTCAGATCTGGCGGATCCTGCGGCCGATTGACGTCTCCATTATTGCAACTAAGGTCTTGTTGCAGAATTTATTTTGCAACAAAGATCTTGATACAGATTTTTTTGCAACAAAGAACTTGTTGCGGATTTTTTTGCAACAGAGGTCTTGTTGCCGAAATATTTTTACAACAAGGCGGTGTTGCAAAATTTGTTTTTCTAGGCAAGGAGACAACCCACGGGGAGGTGGCGTCTCCCAGCTGCAGGTGATGCGGAGGCTCAAGAAGTGTGAGGCGGCAAACTGGTCCACGGCGGTAGCACGCACGCCGGCGTCGCGGGAGTGGCGAGGTGTGGAGAAGCTCCGGGGACGAGCAGATCCGTTCGGTGGCACCCATGCACAGCTCGACGGCGGCGGTGGAGTGCTGCGACAGGCGAGCCCGATTCCTTCCATGGAGCTTGGGGGCGGCACCAGTGACCTCGCAGGGGTGACGCGGCGAGTGGAGCAAGAGGATGAGAGGGAGCGGAGACGGGTACCTCGGTTGTGCGGGCGATAACCCTTGAGGGATCCAGATTCTGCAATATACGAGTTGTTGCGGTGGGCAGACCGCAACAAGGGCATAGTTGCAAAAATATAAGAGATAATGCTAGGTGTGCCCAAGCAGGACACACGTCGCACGGACAAGGCGGAGGATGCCCGCGTGTGATCCGCCGGTTTGAGCGGTTTTCATATATTTCTGGTATTGTAGATGTTGATATTGTCTAATATATATTTGGTTAAACTTTACAAAGATTAATCGAACACAAATTTTAATACGCAGAGTAAGAAGGACCGAAGGGAGTATTCTTTACTATAAATATATCATGGCGCTGATTTAAAAAAAAGGAAAAAACCATCTTACTTCGGATGAGGCTGGCCCGGCTCGCGTTCAGGATTTCGAGCGAGTGGTTGCTGCTGCTGCTGGAGCATCTCTGCCGTCGTTTTCAGCTAAACTGTTGCGTGGACATGGATGGCGCTTGCTTGGCACCAACAAAGACCTCCTCCTGGAGGTAAGGTACTCCCAAAGAGACTTGGCCATGGCAGAGAAGCAGCAACAAGGATCGAACGTGGAGGAGGGGAGCTCCACGGCTGCGGGGAAGGTCGTCTGCGTCACCGGCGCCTCTGGGTATATCGCGTCCTGGATCGTCAAGCTCCTTCTCGATCGCGGCTACACCGTCCACGGCACCGTCCGGGACACCGGTGAGTCAAGTCTGGAGCATCTATCTATCTGTCCATTCATTCGTTGGAAAATCTATCCTCCCACGTGCCCACACTTGCTCTCCCACGGTCGTACCTGTTTTTGCTAAAATATTTGCTAAACTTACGGTAAGATCAGAGATCCAACTCTGATCCTGAGCTCAGATGCTTTCTATAAACAGTAAATTCGAATAGAATATTAAAAGATTTCTAAGAAATAGTAAGAAAAGAGAATCAAAGAGGAGAGACTCTGCTACGTGCTTGCAACTTTTCGTGCTTAGATGACCTCCAACGATCTCTGAGTTTTTGTTTTTGTACCGCTCTGAGCTCCACAGATGTCACATCTAGAACAATCTCTTCTCTTTCATGCGTAAAAAATTCAGATTTTCAAATTGTTTTTCTCAATTTACCGTTCACGTGGGTGCAAATGCACCAGAGCACCAAAACGCCGCTCTCCAGGAAGGTAGGGGCGACACACATGGACAAGCTAGCTAGCTATATGTAGTCGTAGTGACGGTAGCAGGGATGAATTAACAGTCATATGCATTGCAGTCTACTAATATGATCTATCCATCATTTTTTCCAGCTGACCCAAATAAAACATTGCACCTGCGTGCTCTTGATGGAGCAAACGATAGGCTGCAGCTGTTCAATGCAAACTTGTTAGAAGAAGGCTCTTTCGACGCTGCCATTGACGGTTGCGAGTGCGTCTTCCATGCGGCTTCTCCAGTTTTCTTCACTATCAAGGATCCCAAGGTTAATTACTAATGTGATTTTTCTTTGCATAATTAATAAACATATATCTCCGAGCTGATCCAAAGATACATTCATACAGACAATCACGTATCACTTCATTTCCCTCTGAACAGTCATTTTCACTAAGCATATATGTATATAATAAATATCAGGCTGAGTTACTTGATTCAGCGGTCAGTGGGACACTTAACGTGCTGCGTTCCTGCAAGAAAGCTTCTGTCAAAAGAGTGGTCATAACATCGTCCATGGCTGCTGTTACCTTTAACGGGAGACCAAGGACCCCTGATGTAATTGTTGACGAGACATGGTTTTCAGTTTCAGAGCTATGTGAAAAGCACCAGGTAATTACACGCCTTTATTAATTGTCCCAAAACTATTCGTGGTCTTGGTAATTCACTGCCAACTGATCTTGTGCTGCTAGTATTTATGTCAGAGATCCATGTGGTTTCTTTTCTCCATAAAGGACGTTTTTATTTACTCTAACATCGTATCAAGATGATATAGTCAATACGAGTTCACACCCAGATTTTGCAGAAAGATGCACAACCGACACAACACACACGGTAACATACAACAAAATGGGTATAAAGCCTGCCGGAGCACCCATTGATAGACTGCAAAGCCATCCATGTAGGGTAAAAATTGTTCTCGGACATCTTTCTCCCAACGCGCACAGGCCACCTAAACAGTTTGAATAATAGATAATGCCCAGAGCCAATGTGTGCACATGTACTCGTAGGTAACTTGCAATGGAAACGAGGACTTTTTTGGGTTAAAATCCACATCATTTCTAGCCAGAGTGAACAAAGTAAAGCTGCAACCCCTCACTTGGACAAGGCTACAATGTTGCTATTAAGGCCACATAGCCAAGTGTCAAACATATTCGAGACAGTATGAGTGGATAAAAGTTAGAGATCACCTGAATGATTGGTCATGTAGCATGACCAAACATGCACTGAAGAAAGATATGTCTAATTGTTTCTTTTTATGACAGTCTTACATGGTTAAGTAACATTTATATTATTATTCTTGTGAAAAAGAATATTTATATAGTTGCTACCATCACTACTAAGCAACTGCAGTTGCGAAACAGCCTATGCACGGGTCCATTGGAGACATGTCAAACTCTTTGTGCAGAATATATACAACAATGTAATCAAATGAACGTTCCTATGGATACTTGTTCACTTCACTACGAATCCCACGCCTGCACTTATCAACATGAGCATATCATTTTAAATCGGGATAAGCATTTGATTTCTTTTATTGAACATGCAAGTTTAGTTAGTTGTGATTTTTGCCTTGTAGAAGAGATTTCGTGCTCTTGTCAATCTTGCTTGACAAAGTGGAGATGATACTCAAGTTTCTTGCTTTGCTTCATTTCATCTTCATTTATTTATATTTGGAATATGTACATGGACCATATATAAGAGTTATCACTAAAAAGAATTCCTCAACTTTGTTCTCCTTCAGCAATGGTATGTCTTGTCCAAGACCCTTGCAGAGGAGGCTGCGTGGAAGTTCTCTAAAGATAATGAACTTGAAATAGTTGTAATGCACCCAACAATGGTCATCGGTCCCCTGCTGCAGCCTACACTGAATGCTAGTGTTGAAGTAATCTTAAATCTAATCAATGGTATGTGGTTTGGCCCATTTTTTGTGTTATTTTCAAAATAAAACACCAACAACTAATCTAGTGGTAACACAAACAAGATAAAATGCATTTAACGCATATTTCCAAAATAAAGCTGCCATGTATTATGTCATGTTAATCTTATTAACTTTTTATGGGGAATCTTTTAAGCACTCCGAATACGGGAAATACATTCAATCTGTTTTGATTATGGTAGTCTCTTTTTTCTCAAGTTTATTTGAGAACTATAAAAGCACATTAATGGTTTATTTATGTAGAAATTTTATGATGGTAACGGTTGAGATTGATCTAGTATTGCTCTTACCCCTGGAGGTAAGAGGGCCATCTTAAAACTATTGGTAAGCTTTTGTTGATTTTCTCAGAGCTGCCACAGTGGAGTGCCATAGGAGAGTATCATGCAATGCCAACTAGTAGGCATTTAACTGACATGAGATAACATTAAATGAAGCGCATAATCCAAGAAATGGATTATACAAAATAGTAAATAATGCTGTCTATTTTTTTTAAAT
>NC_041388.1:685847728-685850594 GCF_002162155.2 Triticum dicoccoides
CACAAAAGCAACTTGACCATCACAAGAAAGTGCGAGCACCTATGCAGCGCCCATGCCAAGTCTAAGATTTGAACCCAGGTGGGATAGTTCCACCACAAGCAACTTGACCATCCGCTGAGTTTGTGGATGCTGTCCAAAACAAAAATCCTACGTTACTTTGCATTGGAAGGATAGTATCGTAAACTAGTATCATGTGAATGATACTAGCCTGGTACCAACGAACATGTGAATAACTGAATATCAATGTTACGCACATGCATTCATCTAGCGGAGATCCATAGAGGAAGGTGACAAATAAAAAACATGAAGCGGATAATGTTTAAGACTTGAAAAAGAAACTACACGAACTGCAATGTTTAGGTTTCAAAGATAGAACTAAAAAACTACAATGGTTATAGCGGAGAAGTGTGCTATATCAAGGAAACCTCTGTATTTAAAATCTCAACAAGAAATCATAGATATATGGTCCAAATCCTTCTCATTTTCATGTAGGATCATCTTCTACATACCCTAATTTTGCCCATGGATGGGTAAATGTAAAAGATGTGGCACTGGCACATATCCTTGCATATGAAGTTCCTTTAGCAGATGGAAGATATTGTATTGTTGAAAGAGTTGTTCACTACTTGGAGCTTGTCAAGATCATAAGCAAGATGTATCCGAACATTTCACTCCCATACAAGTAAGTGGACATTCTTTGCAAGCAGTCTCTCAAATGACCCCCCCCCCCATACGTGGGTTATGCACCCCATCTTGTACAACGCTGGATATTCTTGTTGTTTGATTTAAATATTTCTTCAAGTGACAAAATATAATAAAAAATCATTCCACAATACTACTATAATGCCACCATAATTGCTAAAGTGGTTCATTTACATAGCTTAGTAAATATTTTCTTTATTTCTTCTTTGCAGGTGTGGAGATGGCGAGCCACTTTTTCCAACCTACCAAGTATCGACGGACAAGATAAGAAGCTTGGGTGTCGAACTGATTCCTCTCGAGAAAACTATTAAAGAGACTATCGAGAGCTTAAAAGAAAAGGGTTTCTTTGCATTGTGAGTCGAGATATCAGTGGAAATATACAAATAAAATGCTTATGTTTATTTGATGAGGTTTAAATCCCTGTTAGACCTACTCTCTACTAATTTAAATGTTACACTTGTTGTCTACGCTGTCCCAGTTATATTTACAATTCTATACCTTCACACTCTACAACACCTTTGCTTGGTTTTCTCAACAACTTAATTGTGCATACCCGTATTTGATTTCCTCGATAACTGACTGCATGCAGCACAAGACTTGTCCAAGTGCGTTGACCACGTCATGTGCACACACACAACTTCTCTGATGAAGAAAAGCATGTGCACATAATGTCACCCAACTAATCACCTTATCTATGCTAGTCATCAACTCAAGTACATGCAAATGATATAATGTGTCCGGTTAGTGTATGATGATGCACTCAGAAGCATCCATGCTTAGAACAAAGAGTAGTGCTAGGCGCCCGACGTTTTTTCACAATACCTGGCCGACGCTAGTTAACCACCGTGGATCAAGTTGCCACTTGAAAAACGAGACACGGATCATAGTGTCATATGCAGGTCGGGCCTAAAAGGTTGTGTGCAGAGACATTCCGTAGAACAAAATTACAACATGCCATTGGATTGATTGTTGGACATAAATTGTACATAGAAGTATCATACGCACAGACGTTCTGATATACATGTTACGACGAAATTATAGACATGTAAGGTGTATTAATTTTGGCACGCTGATCAAGGCACATAATTATAGACATGTTACGATGAAATTATCCTTGACAAATTTGTTGGTTAGTGGAAGTAAATCAGTTAGTTCAGGAAAGTAAGAGATACATGCAATCGACGGAGAGATACTTTTCTTCTTTTGCTATAAGGGGAAGTACAGACAATCAGGAGAGAGATACTTTCCCTTTTTCTGGAGAGCTAACAAGGGAATTGTGGGAAATTAGAAGAAATGCACCTTACATTCTGGAATTTTATCAAAAAAATAAATACACCTTACATAAAGGAACGGAGGGAGCAACTTCTAGAAGATGACTGCAATATGATAGTTAGGGCAGTAATTCATAAGGCTGTTGGATCAGTGTTAATTTATGATTCTTGGTTGTGTTAATATTGGCAACCTTTGACTTGTGGCCCCTCATTAAACTTAACATCAACTGTCCCTTCGCAACAACACTACTTGGACGGGAGCTATTGCTAAAAGCATCCAAGACAACCATCTAAGGACGGAGAAAGCCAACCGCAGATGAGACCCAGGAGAAAGATAGAGGTAGGAGAAAGGGAAGGAGCGAAGGGGTGCGTTTAGGTGGGGAGAAACGTGTGGCTGAGACAACGCTATTAGAGATAAGGATAAGAGGGATCAAAATGGTGACGGGCCCACATAAATGTGGCGGTTACTCGAGGCGACCAACGAAACACGTGGATCGGCCAGATGATTGATACTCCCTCTGTCCCATAATGTAAGAAGTTTTTGGACACTAAAGGCGTGCATAATCCAACTGATATCTGAATGTACATGGTTTGTTGGATCAACCAAACATCATCTATGCCATGTCAACGTCGAGAGGGCTCAAGGACGAGATGGACTACCCACAGGCAGTGAGTGGCTCATATTTGTACATCATTTTGGCCAGAACGAACGACCCCGGTGACCCGCCGCACTTCAACGAGACTATACTACTACTCATCTTCTCAGGAGCATCTGCTGGATATCTTGCCCGAGCCTCATGACGTAGATTGGAGTTGTGGAGGGGATCACCATGAAGTTTACGACATGATGTCATCCTGCTGTGAAACCACAAAGTATAACGTAAAACAGAGAA